>NW_020653852.1:8069506-8344954 GCF_003589595.1 Hyposmocoma kahamanoa | reverse complement strand
TTATTATTATTATTATTATTATTAGAGTCCGATATCAATTAGTTAGACCTTACTAAGAACGGTTAAGTATAGCTTTTTCAGAATGTAATGTATACCATCAGTACCGTCCAACCCTTATTCCATCTGTATTAATTTCCTCATAAATTTTACACCCTGTCCTTTCTCACACATCGTATCAACTGCTGTATAAAGTAGAGACGCGTGCGCATCGTCGCGGGGCGTGATATTGCGCCTCTGACGCACCCCAGCTGATGGCTATTTCTGTAGCACCCGTGCATGGGGTCTTTATTGACGCTGTTCTATATTGTACAGATAAATGAATTTGATTCGAATGATATTTTTGTATTTTGTATTAATTATCTATGGTAAAAAGAGTTCAAAATGGCCCCGGTAAAGATATAATAACGATTTCTTTCGAAAAAATTTAAAAATAAAACTTTTGAAGAAAAATTACAATCTGGCAGTATTGCCAATTAGATGCTTTAGTTTTGTCCCTAATTCCGAATTTTACTACTACCATACTCTACAGTAAAAAAAAAATATAACTTTTTACCGTCCTTCGTATATAGCTTTTTATATTAGAAATAAAAACTATTTGTTGTAAATTGTACTTTACGTCATTCACTTTAAATTGATAGTTTGAAAAAGTGCCATATTTGAACCATTGGCTAAATGTAGGTACTTTTTTGACTAATTTAGGAATGCTGGTTAGTACGGAGCTTAGTTGCTTGCAACCTGTACGTAAGGAATACTAACAAAATGATAAATATTTTTTATAAAAACAAATTTCTGGTCCCTACAAGTACGCAAAAAAATGTAGGTAACTACCTTTTAGAAAAATATTTGTTTATCTTACCGTTTTACTTCGGATTATGAAACCTTGAAGAAAAAGTTATTTATTCTTCAATTTAGAACTTTCGTCTATTTAGAAGATTTCATGCATTCTTTAACCACTTCATAATCTGCAACGACAATTACTTTTGACACAAATAATTTGTATTTTGAAATATTTATATAATTATTGCATAGTGTTCATGAAGTAATATCATATATACTACTTATATAATATCAAATAATTACTTACAACCATCTCATTCGTCATTACATAGTTGTCGTATTCAAGATTATATAACAAAAACAAAGAACTGAAAATGGGAAGTCAAAGTAGGTTTCGAAATTCGAAATCTATTGTTAGCCATATAAAAACAAACGAACTTCAAATTAAGAACAATATCAAGTTCCATATCAAATTTGGATCCAAAAGATCCAGAAAGAAGGGCGCTAATAATACTTATTTTTGACATCTATGTCCATATTGTAAATTTTTTAAGTAACTTGTAAATAACGATCCGAATCAAAAAAATTACAGCACAAGTTTCTGAGGTCCAAGCGACGGAGCTATTCGAGTTTTACGGAAGTTGCCGATTGCATTGTTAACCTATTTCGTTCTATTGTATTATTAAACATTACAATTTTCTCCCTCATCAGTTTGCTACTGCATTTCAAATCTTACCTTAACGTTTTAAATATAAGGTTAACATTTGAAGGTTGCACGGTGATATATTACATATTCTATATTTGAATTATCGGATGTGTTGATTCAAAATTCGAAAGTTCTGGGTACTTTGAATATAAGTTTATATATGTGATGTGGTCAATGTCCAAAAGGACGTTTTAATCAAATAAAGAGTTTTTCATTAATAATTATATTCGCCAGTTGTCAAATTACAATTGTAATCAGTCTTTAACACCAAACTCGAAATTAATGCTCTAAAAAGGCCACTCTAATCCTAGCACGCCATATGTATCACCTCACCGCACATTACCGTCTCAGATGACCTGTCTGTCACTGTATGCAACTCTATTTATACTACACATTTACTCTCTAGCCACTAATTGAATGCGTTTGCTAAATTATAGTAATTTGATATTGGCCGTATTGTCATTTCATGAAAGGCTGAACATCTAAACATAATTGCATTGAAACGTTTTGCTTATGATGTGATCGTTTGAGTTACAGTTTGCATGTTGTTTTAATTTTGTTTTAACCCGTTACTCGTCCTAGAGACACACGGTGTCCGTAACGATTTTAGTACTGTATAGCGTCTTGAAGTTACACGGTAGTAAACGCGCAGCTGTGTTTTCATCTACCATTTTTTTTGATTTATAAAAAAAAATTTGACAGATTAATGCATTTTTTGTTTAATACATGGGGCTTAAACATATTTAGACATTCTTGACGCGGCGGCGCATGCAAACGTTAACACAAAATGCGTGTCGGTAAGGTAAAATTTGCAATGTTTCTTATAGCCAAAAAAGCATTGTAATTTCATTTGTATTCAGTTTTGCTCGAGTTAAAGCGCTTGTAACGCGAGCTTCTCTGAGTCCTTACTGTATCATATAATATCTCTATATATAATGCGATTTGTATAAGTATGCAATTAATGTCACAATATTTGCTCACACATTGCACTCTCCAGTCGTTGAAATCTTTGCCACACGTCTTGAAAAAAAAACACCCTCATTGATACTCATATTACAAGCCGGAGGAGAGGCACACAATCACTTAACTCGATGAATTTTGAACGACCAAAACTAAAAGTGTCATGCCAAGAAGTAGGTAATATTATATTTGTGCAATTTTCAATTTCGTCGAATAATATGGAGTTCATAAGAGACAAATTTCATAATTATCGCGCCTTTCATTTCAATGCCGATATTTTAATAGAGAAAATTATAAGTAATTTTCTATCAATAACAAAGATTCTTTTTTTTTTGATAGAATGATTATTATTTGCCTATAAACCGAGTTATTTGAAAATTCCATGTTCCATCTAAGAAGTTTTCGCTGTGTGTTCGTCCAATTCTTGCTGGATAACAATATTTGGGGTATGTATTCTTGAAATAGCCGCCACACGGGACAAGGGAGCATCTGCTATGTTAAAAATAGCACCCTCAATGTAGTATCAAGGACGAATATGTTTATGTCATTCAGCGCTCGTGCTCGGTGTTTTCTTGTTTTACCTTTATCTGGCAATGAATTTAAATGTAACATTTATTTTATTGAATATCATGATGTTCTACTGCCTTCAATTATTTTATATGAAGTTACTCCTCTAGTTTGGTAAATACAAAGACCGTACACAAAGAAAAATTCGAATCAGCGCCTTATTGTGGTTGACGCTCTTCCCTCTGAACTACGAAACGAACCAGCTGACCTCCCGAATTTTTCTATGTACCTTGTTGCCGCTCCTTGTTATTGGTTTTTAACGACTTTTGTCCCCAACTATGAAAGTTTTTTCAAAGTTGTTTTTAGTCCAGCCGGATCGAATAAAATTTTCTCTGTGTTCGACCTTTATGAATTTAATATCAAGTCACATTGAATTGCTCTAAAGTCTGCAGTAAAATCCAAAAAGTTATAAATATTTTTTTATACTGGTAATGTTAGCCAACTTCACGCGGCTTATGGGTTTAGATGACTTAATTTTTACGTCTTTCGCGGTCAATATTACAATTTACAACCAAAAAAATTTACCATAAAACCATTGTTATTATCATGTTCTTGATCCACGTAAATGTGTCGAAATATCGAGCTACTCCATAAATGTTTTTATGCGCGGTAAAAACCTGTTAAATGTGGTTACTTACTTATTAATCTTATTACAGAGCAACGATCGTCTTAATTTTATTATAAGTCCACAACATAGAACGTTCTAAACCGAATTTTGTAATCTTTGGCTTGAGTAAGTGGACCAATTCTCGCTGCGACATATTCTAGATTTCGATTAATGTTACATCTTTAACAGCACTAAAATCTTTATAGCCCGAAATATTGTTATAGTCTATCATTGATAGGTTGTAAGATTTAGATATTTTTATTAGTGCATTTTAGTTAGCAACGTTTTTATCAATAGTATTCAAAACGCAATCAATGAAGTAAAGAACAACAATAAGCAATTTAGATTTTTACACTGGTAATTTGGGTTACGCGACAGCTAAAATTTGGGGCATATCATCATCATGCACATCTGCAAAATTACAACTTTTCTGGACAGATTATCTACGAACGAAATTAGTCAATAACTTTACGTCGAGTTCTTACGTTTTCGCGACTGTTACACATAGGAATTGGAACTTTTTTTCGGATTTAAATTGCGTATTTTTTTCAAACAAATCAACCTTTCGGACCCTTTACAGTAGGGCTAGCACAACAGCGCACGCCTTGCGCTAGAGCGACATAACGCGCGAGATCTCTATGAGAGAAGAACAGTATCTCGCATTTTATGTCGCTCTCGCGCTAGTCGCACCCTGTTGTGCTAGCCCTACTAGTCCCATGGTCACGGTAGACAGCTGTTTACGTTTCATTTCGTAAAATCTCATATAATACACATGATATAGTTCGTATTATTTTTAAATAAATAAATTACATATGGCTTTATTATACCAAGAGTACGATTTAACCGAAAATGTATTAAATTTACGCTCACAAACTCATAGCCTCGCACTAGGAAAACCCTGTATCGCGGGTGCCACGGATACACACACAGACAACCATAAATTACACCTAAACTCACGATAGAAATAAACGTAGGTCATATAAATATTTCTCCCGGCACGGGAATCGAACCCGTGGCTTCTGCGTGGCAGTCCGGTATGGTCACCGTTCGGCTACGGAGGCAGTTAGTTAATAAATTTAATACGTCAGTTTACGTTTTACGTCATTCGTACCTCCTCTTCTAATCTAGATTTTCATATAAATGAGTAAATATAATTTCTCATTTCTGCCCATGAGCGTCTCTCGTGCTTCTAAAGAAACGAAGCGCGTTCCTGTTTGCCGCATTCACGTGATAAATGCTTTTGACATGTGGCTTTACTATACCAAGGCTAAGTATCGATGTATTTATTTTACATGTAAGTCTATTTTTATTGAATGAACTGAATATAACGAACGTTTTATTATTTCAGTGTTAAAGTAGTCTTTGTAGAAAGTTAAATTTACGTCTAGCCATTACATTTAGCCATATCTATCACGTTTTCAAAAGGATTTTGCATTTAATTTCTCCGACCACTAGTTTGCATATGGAGGGATGAGTATCCATTTACGTGTATCATGAAGTCAAAGTTAAATAATCTTTATATTACAAGTAAGCAAATTGCACTTGAAATCTTTTTCTTTCTTGAAATGATTTGTAAGGCTTCGTAAATTTGGTTCCTTTGTAAAGAATGAGCAAGAAACTCTGTGTAAATTTACATTTGTACACATTTATTACAAACATCATAGATCCAGACCACTTGCAAGAGTTAAAAGAGTCACTACCACGGATTTTTGTCATGTGAGACTCTGAGAATACCTTAAAACTATGGCGATCGACATCCGCCATTTTCTTTACTACTCGGGTATTGATAAAGAAAATGATTTACTCAGTAGTTAATCATTTTCAAATCAGTATTTCTCACACAAAAAATCAAAATTTAGTTATATACTACATTTGTGAACAAAATATACACATGGATAAATTCATAAACATTTGAAACTATAAATTCAATCTCCCTTATTTCATTACGAACTTCCTACAAACGCCCTAAATCATCAACATTTGGCTTTTAAACTTTTTGCTCCAAAAATTCCTATAAAATGTTTATCACAGCACATGTGGCCCCAGCCCTCTTCAGTGAAGATTATTTCTAAAATTTCCACATTGCCACCCGCAACAAAAAATAAATCCACAAAAAAAAATCTGAAAAAACGTCTCGAATCCTCGAGATTACAATCCCCTTTAGATCTCGTTTTTACAGATTTTACAGTTATCGGGATTTCTGTAAAATATTGCATCTCGCTTTTTGGTCTAATGTTAGAAAGGGACAAATAGTATTATTAATTATTGTTCGTCTTAGTGTGCGTTATTTATGATTCATTTTTAGGGTATGCTTCTGTCCTGTTTTATTTATCAATTGAACGCAGAGGTTAGAAAGAGATGGGTTATTTTAAATGTCTTTTTATTGTTTTATGATTTCGTACGCTAGATCTCGAAAGGAACTTGATACTCAACTACGAGAGTCTTGAAGGAAATTTTCATGAAATAAAGACATCAAGTCATTGACTTACAAATAAATGGACGACGGGTCTAATACAAAAACCACGAAAAAAATGTCCCAAGTCAACCTATTCGAAATTTAAATTGTAATGTCATCGCAGTATCGCGCTGTCAGTAGAACAAATGAAGACTAAAGTGGAGATAGCGCTCTGTATACGATTTTAGCGCCTTACAAGTGCGGACACTTTTTAGCGCGGACCCGACGTCCATATAATTGTAAGTCAATGCATCAAGTACACTAGTTTAAAAATTAAGTTAAAATTATTTCGTATAAGATATATCTATCTATATATATACCTAACCCTTGTTACAAAAATAATTCTTATAAGCTTCCTGTGATACCGAATCATTTAACAGACATGTCTGGTATTCGCGTTTCCAAGGGGATGCGCACACGCACCCACGGGTTATCACGCGTTCTAATTTTAAGTTTACAACCGTAATTATCATTGGGGGTTTGAAAACAGAAGTCGCTACATTCTAAAATTTAAATAATGGGAAGTGGAATAAAATACGGCGATGTTTCAAAACGCATAAGAATAGACAAAATAATGCCTTCACAACTAACTTTTTTAAGTATTTCAAGCACAATTTCAGAAAATTTTCATTTCATATTAAAATTTGGCCATTATAATTTTATGTATACCTAGTAACAGTAGAGCTCCTTATGAAAGAGTTCGTCCAGGGAAGTACTGCCACCTTACCTATCTCTGCCGCCAAGCAGTAACATGAGCATTACAGGTACATGGGACTTGTCAATTTATCTCTCAGAGTGACGGGCGCAGTGGTAGTGCCCGTAACGTCTTTGCGATTTAAAGTTCTGATGGCACTGCAACTATCATGGATAGGCGTATCGTTTACCACCAGGCGTACGACTTGTTCGTCCCATCACTTGGTATACGACGTCGTTTGCGTAGAATAAGTAGTTCTAGTAGCCTATTGAAGTTATTGGTTCTCCAAACAAACTTTCAACCCCTGTTTCACCCCCTTTAAAATTTATCTTTGCGACAAAAAGCCTATGTCCTTCTTCTAGGTCTCATCTATCTCTATACCAAAATTCATCAAAATTGGTTCAGAGGTTTAGGCGTGAAAACGTGACAGACAGAGTTACTTTCGCATTTATAATGATTAGTTTGGATTGTAAGTAATAAACATACATTTTTTTTCAGAACAAAACAAATCACAAGCACACACAAACTCGTTCGTAATAAAACACACAATAACTTTGTTTTAATTTTTAAGCGGCATGTACAATGTATTCGCGATTCGCTCGATAAATCGCCGAACAACAATTTTACTGTTTATAAGCGTAATTGTTTATTAGGCCGGTTGCACGGTTGGCGTCGGCGACGCTTTGTCGGTGCGACAGTCTCGATTTTATTGCCACCGATTCGATCCAGAGTCGACTATGAGTACGCGGCTTTAAAATTGAACGCTTCGCCTAACTTAAAGGCCGATAAGGCATTTGTTTTTACAAATGTTTTGATTAAACCCTGCTGTTGCGTGTAGTTTTAATATGTAGCAATAATTGGAAGAATGCTCCGGGTTTGTTTCTTAATCTTTATACGTTTTTCTACATTATTTAATATATTTATTAAGTGACAGTTGTCCCACCTTGAAAGTTGCTTGTGAAAAAAGAGCCAAGTTTAGAACAACGAATAAGTGCATCTGTCTCCTTCGTCGATAAAAGAATTGAAATCTTGGTGAGGGATAACTCGCTGCAAAGTTCCTTAAAACTTGCATACTCAAATCTATAACAATTGTGACAATGTGCCAATTTACAAATAAGTGTGTAGTTTGTGAAAATCTGACAGTTTCTTTAAAAACTGCTAATTCCTTTTTTCTACAATAATATATACCTTTATCTAGATTGTTTGAAACATGTAAAAAAAATAGCAAAAATGTTTCATGTTTACAAAAGAACTCTTGAAATTGGCAAGCTTGCGTTACCCTTTTTGTAGAACATTGGCTGATACAACACCGCACAGAATTTCATTTAGGTTAAATTATTTGCATTAAATTTGTACAAAAATTACATTTCAGTAGGGGGCCGTTTCTGACTGTACAAATCTACTCTTAATTCCAATTGAGCAGGAAGAGAGTAAGTATGACATCAAAACAGCGTGAAGGTATGCCACAGAAATCAAAACAAGGATAGGAAATAATGGAAATGACATGCTCACACTCTAAGTATACATATCTAGGTTGGTACCTATCTTTTATCAATACTATCCCATTCAAAATATGCATGTGAAAAAAGGGCCAAGTTCAGAACAAAAAAAATCTAATTGAGTATCTACTTTCAATAAAATTCCGTGAAGTTATAAGCACAAAAATATGCCACAAGCACAACACAGAAAGGAGGCTAGTGGTATTGAAAAGTTGTGTGTTAATACTATCATTAAAATTTAATTATTTTTGGTTATTTATAAAATAATTACCAAGTCACAATGTTTACGTGAGTTATTTAATTCACTTATTCTAATAATTCAATGAAATAACTCTTTGTTGCCTTTTAAATTTTTGAATGAGGTATTTCAATTGTACCACGATTATATAAATAGTGATTCATCAAAGAGTAGCCCCCATACGTTTGTATCCACCGATACTAAAGATTTTTTAATAATAAACGCCTCAATACCCATTCTAAAAATAACCAATCGCCCCCCTGGTTTACTTCAGGAGATATAAAACTTCAGTTTACCAGCAAAAAACCTTATGTTGTAAATTTAAAACGAGAACAGGAAATGATAACCCGCGGCTGCGCCTGCACCGCCACCACCACGCGCGCGCGAATCTTGCACATGGCTGTCTGTAGGTATTTATTTGAATATTATTATGAAAAATTTCGTATATATTTTGTATGTAATATATTAATATATATTTATAACTACGTAGCTACACTACCACAAAAGTTTAGTGATTACATGTCGCCATTTTGAGTTTGCTATTTGATTTTGTATTTTGCCACTGACATTATAATAAGAAATTGCCGAAAATCATTTCTTTTTCTTTTTTTTATAATACAAATGACGGGACAAACAAGTCGTGCACCTGATGGTAAGCTACGCACCTGACAATAACAGTTGCAGCGCCACTCAGAGCTTTAAATCGCAAGGATCTGAGGGGCACTGCCACTGCGCCCGTCACCTTGAGACATAAGTTGACAAGTCCCATGTGCCTGTAATTTCACTAACCCTTACGCTTCAAAAACCGGAACATAGTAATGTTGACATTACTGGTTGGCGGCAGAAATAGGTAAGGTGGTACGACTCTGGACAATTTCTTTCACAATGAGCTTTAATGCTACTAAAAATTAACGCGATAATCTTGTCAGCTGTTTAGCACGGGGACGTACCATCAGGCGCACGACTTGTTCGTTCCGTCACATGATATTATAAAAAAAAAGAAAAAAGAAAACAAATTGCTTTATGTCAATTGGTTTTCTAAAAAACCCAAAGATAAACTCTTGAAACAAAAATAAACCAAATCCAATGTTAAGAAAATCCTAGTGTTCATACAAGGAATCGACGATTGTTGTCAAAACATACAGGCCCTTTGATCGTAAGCTAATTGCCTATGTTCAGGAGAAACCACTTAATGAGTTACGTGTAAACTCAGTTTTACAATCGTGTTGATTCAGGTTTTATGGTAAGATTGAAAATGAGAATTTGTTACTTAATCCTTATACATATAAGATTGACACAAATTATCTTGATTTAAAATGAAGCCGGTAAAAAAATCTGGTAGTTCCAGCACGATTAAAAGTATGCTCCCTTATAAACCTCAGATTGAAATTCAAGCTTATTGTATTTACCATGAAGCTGAGTGTACTATTGAAACAAATTATTGCCATGGCGACGTTTCTCAGATCAAAAAATGAAATCAGCTCTTCCATATGTTTTGGTCGATTGCTTTTTTATTTAGTATAACAGATTCTTTTTCTCCTATTTGAAAAGATTTCACCGTATAAGTTGTTTGGTTTGTTTTATGTAATTAATTTGCTCTTAAAATCGCACAGTTTTTGGTGTAATAAGGTCACACTAGCAAAATTCCAACTGTTCAGGAGACGTTTATAGATTCTACGGATTATATTTGGCGATAACTTTTTTATACTTGAATAGCAGAGTTATAAAATTGCATATATACATCATTTGTTTCATATTGTGCGTATTATTTTTATGACTTTCATGTGATAAAAGCACTTTTGACGTATGATATGACATGTAGCTTTATTATATACCAGTAGGGCTACAACGATACAGCGCGACTTGAGCGATAGTGACATAAAGCGCGACATACTGTTGTTCTCGTATAGAGATGTTGTAGTCGCGCCCTTTCGTGTTAGTCCTACAGTCAGTTAATTTTGTTGGTAGTACCTTTAATAGGTATTACCTTGTGTATGAATTACAGTATTCAGCTCCTTATAGAAAAGGAACTTACGCTTACAAATAAATTGAATAGATTGTTACTATCGAACTGTTTCTTTTTTATTATAAATCGATAATGATATTAGATAACGAAAGTAGATAATATACTTATCAAAATAAGTATAAATAATATGTAATAAATATAAATATTAGACAAAATCACATACGTTGCTTTGATTCCAAAGTAAGTAGTTAAAGCACTTGGGTTATGGAAATCGGAAACGACGATGGTACCACAAACACCCAGACCCGAGACAATATAGAAAAGTTAGTTTTCTACACTGACCCGGCCGGGAATCGAATCGAATCTCTGAAGTCTCGACCTCAGAGATGGCGACACCATGAAAACTGGTGAGCAAGCCACTCGAGTACGGAGGCCGTCATAAGTTACAGGGTTCATATGTTCGATCATGCATTAACTTTAAGACGTTTTTCTGTACCACATAATGCAATAAATGATATGATGACTCTGACTGTGATAGGTCCATGCTTGTTGTGTCCATGATCCTCACAAGGCTGTAAACCTGCTACATAGGGAAACGATGACAGCACAACTATTGTTGTGCGTTTTAACTACTTTTGGGACAATTTGAATACTATAATGTGTGGTGGTGTGTACAGCTGCATTCGTTGTAACTCGCTTTCCGCTTACGTTCAGCTAAGCCCCTATTCTCACTTCAAATCACTTGTTCTTGATTTGTTTAGACAGCGGCGTTCACAAAGGCCGGCCTGCAACCAATCCGCTTTATTGCCCTCCCAACTGGATCTTTGTATCTATTGTTTTATCAATTTCAATAATTTATCTCTTACCGAGAACGGAACGCATCTTTCTACACATAAATTCGTGTGATTCGTATGATGTAAACATGTTTAGTGATGTGTTGATTTGTCTTTGTCTTTGGTTTCCTGTTTTATATCTCTTGTTAATGACACGTTGGGTTTGCTAATGAGCTCGATTTGGGGAGTTCTAATCCAATATTCGTCTAAAAGGTCGTATGACATGTCGGATAACATATAGCATTCACCGCGAACATGCTGGTTGAAGAAGTGTTTTTTTATGATACCAAATGGCGGGACGAACAAATCGTGCGCCTGGAGGTAAGCGACACGCCTGTTCATAGCAGTCTCAGAGTTTTAAATCGCAAAGATTTGAGACCCTGAGACTTAAGTTGATTAGTCCCATCTACCTATAATTTCACCAGCATCCTTACCCTTCAAAACCGAAACGCAGTAAGCGAAGCGGTAATGTGAACACACATTACCGCTTCGCAGCAGGAATGGGTAAGGTGGCAATACTGGACGAACTTCACAAGGAGGTCTTACTGTTACCATAATAGTGTTTTTAAAATCTTAAGGTCAATGGTCGTTTGTGCGTGTTAGTATGGCGAAGAACATCTATTTTTACTGCAAATCATTTTACTATCAGTTGAAATAAATCTACTTTATTTATACTACTATCGTAGCGCTATCGTTGCAATTATATCAATTTGACTGTCTACCCTTGCAATAAAAAGTGTATAAACCGATATTGCTCTTTATTCATAGCATTTAAGGAATAATGGCATAAAGATAATTGAAGGTTTTTCAGAAAAACTATTCTGAACTATCAAATATTAAAATCTGTTCTATTTAATAAAAAAATAATTACATGTTTGTGTATGTGCATGTGAATCCTGTTACTGGAGCCATAATTACAGCTTTGGTATTAAAGTGTTAACAGAGCTTTAGAAAAGGAAGTACGGAATGACATACTCGTACAAGTGCAAGAACAGGCCAATCTTGACAATTACGTTTTAAATTATATGCCGCTAACAATAAGAACGATCTCAAAGTCCAGTCAAACTTGATGTACAGTCATTTATAAGAACGCATTTACGATATTGAGGATACTACCTTATCATAGCAAAAGCTATAGGTATCGTGTACAATTTACCATTAGGTTGACCGTCTGATTGTTTCTAAGTTTGTACACCATTAAAAAAATCCCCCTGCCGGAGTCATATTTTATAGTGTCGCTGGCGAATGCATAAAGTACTTCATCATGTCCTATGGCAGTTGTGCAGCGCCATCCTTGAGATCACAAGCAGTAATATTTTGTAGATCAAGTATTTTACACGGTTTCCAGCTAGAACACGGTGGACTTTGATGTCTTTTCTGTGTTAATTGTATATTGCTCGCATATTTACTGCAAAAAAAAAACACGTCACATTTCCACACATTTCACATTACCTACAAATAATCAGTAAAATTTGCAATAAACGTATATCACCGTCAATCAAGGTCTGTAAAATCACGGTAGATGCCTTGGTGTCTTTTCCGTGTTATTTTTTAATTCCTCAAATATTTACTGCAAAAAAAAAACATGCCACATTTCTACACATTTTACATTACCTACAATAAAAAGTAAAAGTGACTATAAACGTGTATCACCATCAATCAAGCTCCTGTCTACACACGGTAGACTACCTGGCGTCTTGTCTGTGTTAATTTTATATTTCTCACATGTTTACTGTAAAAAAGACACGTCACATTTCCACACATTTCACATTACAATAATCAGTAAAATTTGCAATAAACGTGTATCACCGTCAATCAATCAAATTGATTCGCACTTCGCACCAGGCCCACCTTGGGAGGGCGTGGTGCAATAATGGACCGAACCCATCAAGTCTTTACTAGCCGTTTAATAGGTGTTTTACGCATTGCTTTAATTATTGTAAAACGCGCATAATGCTGATGGAGTGCCCTCTACGTCGTATTCTTATTGCTGTATTTATTCTATAGCGTTGCTGTTTTACGGCGTCAATAATTTATGCCATGTTATAATGGTTCGAATCAACAAAAATTTCATTCACAGACATTAGAAGATTTCTTTAATGGCACATCATCTTGGTTTGGTTTTTTTCGAAAACTTATTTGAAATGGTTTTTTCTTTTTTTAAATGCGGCTACGTTTATAAATCGAACGGATTATATAAGATCTGTTAGAATATATTGAACAATAATCTGAAATAACTTTTTTTATAAAAAAGTTCGAAGTCTAAACTTTGCTCATCCGTTTTACCTGTTTTACTTTTATTAATAACGCAACACAATAATAATAACGCAACACGCTCATAGTCCCGCACTAGGGAGGAGATGTTCTGTATCGCGGGTGTCATGGACACATACCTAGATAACCAGAAATTACACCCAAACTCACTAGAGAAATAAATGTAGGCCACATACACAGACTTCTCCCGGCCTGGGAATCGAACCCAGGATCTCTGCGTGGCAAACCAGCATGGTAACCGTTCGACCACAAAAGCAGTCGCAGAGTTAGAGGTAAGTAGGTAATAGTCAATACACCAGATTCATGCACTAATTCTCTGTCCTTGGAGGTGGAATATTTCCACAATTTTGTTATTTTTTATTATTATTTTTATTTAAATTTGACTAAGACCACTAGTCAGGTACTCCCTTTCCAACAAAAAAAAACGTCGAAAACGGTTCACAAAAAAAACAAACGAATTGAGTTATCGGTTAATTGAATACAAAATACGTTCAATTTATTGCTTTTCGTTGATATAAAGTTATGGTTTCTAAATCAAGATCTGTTTGGCGTTTAAAATATCAACACATGAGGGCTCTTCTTAAATCTATCACCTTAATATAATTGCTGAATGCTGGTTATCGAGTGGGAGTATACACATATTCTGATGCCTCTGAAAATTAATAATTTTCTGAATTATAAGACTAAATGAGTTATGGTTATTGAAAAGCTTTGAAAGCGTTTGTAATTATAATGAAGAGCATAGATGGGAAAATAATTAAATAGGAGGGATAGTAAAATTTAATACGTCAATAAATGTGTATTACACAGGAAATCAACGTTTTAACGTGTAGTTTTTATAATAGGGATACCTGTCATTAGTAAGTATATTGTGTTTATTGAAAATCAATTTCATATGGGCAAGTTTTAATATATATTTTGAAATCACAATAAAAAATTAAATATTGCAATCACAATAACAAGGACAGACGAAACGGATATAGATTTGTCCTGTAATTTATTAATAAATATTGTACTACCTCCTTCTAATGTAGCTAACAATAGTAAAGTGTAAAGGTCCCTTAAATTAAGTGATCATTGTAATTATGTAGGGGCCAATTCTGTGGGGCTTGACTATTGAGTGTTAATTAAAACAGCCGATAAATCTTCGCCCCGTGCGAAAACTAACGTGTGGTACAATAATAGACCCCTGTAATTAGAATGAGTCGAATTTATAGGAGAACAATTTTATGTTCATGCTATTTTATGATTTTGGTGTAAAATTAGCAATTTGCGAATATACCGTTTTAAGTTTGATCACCAAATAAATTTGCAAAAGCATGTTAAAATTACTTTCACGAAACTCAGCAATGATTTTCTGCAAGTGTTACAATATATACCATAACGACGAAATGTTTACAGTAATATTTTTTGAAAACAGACAAAAAATACCGAGTTCTTAGGTTTTCGCGATTGACTTACTCAACCGTGACCATCGTCGGTTTGTTTGAAAAAACAAATATACGCGATTTAAATCCGGGAAAATAGTTTCATTTCCTAACACAAAAGAAATGTTAAAAAGAACTAATGAATTGAAATTAATATGTCGTTTTTCACATCAAATAGAATTTTCTCATATTTGTGGCATGTATTGTTCTAATACACATTTTTTTGCATCTATTTTGTCAGTCTGTCAAAAATAACTTTTTCCATTCCGTCGCTTTATTATTGAAGGTGCATTGTGTATTTGAATACAATTTCTGTTCAGTCTGTCACTGATGCGAGGGCAAAAACGTCTTAACTGCAGTTTATTCGTTTGGTTATTTTTTTTACAAGAATGAAATAAAGTAGTAGTACTCGTCGACTTATTTTTGAAACCTTTTATGTCCACTTTTATCTTTTATCTTTACGGGAGAGTGGACGTTACAAAAAATTGTATTTGGTACGTGTGTTTTTGAAATGTATCATTGATAGGTGATATGATAGATGTCAGAGATGTGAGTGTAATCCAAAGTATATGTGTGAGACTTTAACTGGTAATGAATAATTTTTTTCTGCACACTAAAAGGTTATTTTTGCAAAAATTGGTCATTATAAGGGTTTTAATAGGGACGCCACGTTTCTCTTTCTTTCGTTAATGCACTTTTACTTCTCAAAATATTTGAATAAAAACAACTTAAACCGACCACGGAGGACATAATTACCATCGATCCGAGTGAGATAAAGGAGTTAGTCATCAATACAAATAGTCCATTACATGGACGCTTTCAATAATATCTCTATAGAATGTTAATTGCTAAAGTCTTTACTGCCGATAGAAATAATAGTCAGCTCTTGGAATTTATTTTACATATTACTGTAGGAAATTGAACCCAATGATAGCAACTGTGAACTTCCAAGTATAAGCTCCAATCCTGTATTTGTTGCTAGAGTTTGAGATATGTGTTCTGTCCGAGCATGTATTTGAGGAATGTGAACAGAAAAAAAGACAGCACAGTATTGTTTATAATCAAAATGACACTTCCAGTGAACACTCCGTCCGCTTAATTTTTGTTATCTTTTGATTTTGTTTTTTATTAGTATTTTCATAAAATTCGATTTTTTTATTTGTTTTCGAAGTTTGTTTTTGTTTCGTTTTTTTCGATAAATTTAGGGAGCGTAATATTAGTAAATAAATATGACTGTTTACAAAAATAACAGAAAATGACCAAAACATAAAATAGGCGTAGTGTTTCATTGGAGGTATCGGAAAGATGAACTTACAACGTCGTCATCAGTAATTACTCCCTACTGCTTCTAATGCCCAATGCGGGTTCACAAGTTTCTAAGCGTTGTCAAACTTCTTCGACGTGTAGTACCTCACAGGTCGGAGTGGAAATTATAGAACTTTTACGAAAAGATACTTTGAATAACAAAACACAAATATAAAAGGCAATTGATTTGATATAGGTAATAAGTTTGATATGAAAAAAATCGAAATTTTAATCAGTTTCAAAGGTAGTCTTTAAATTTGCAAAGATGGAGCTAGATTGTTGACAATTGTTAGTAGGACATTGCGTCTCTAGTATTATTTATGCTCACTGCCATAAAGCAACAAAATGTACCAACATCTATCGGAAATGAATTCGGGTTCAGATGATACAAAGTTAATGTCATCTCTAGAGGTGCAACTGAATCCGGGACTGGATGCGACTCAAATTTAATTATTTTTTACAAGCAACTAGTCCCGGGATCACACGATAGTCACATTTGGGCTCATTCGGGTTCCGTTGCAACTTTAAACCGACTCCGGGTTCAGGCGCTACAAACCCGTAGTAGGTTTCATAACGATATTTTCTTTCACCTTTAGTACCAGTTAAACCGATTATGATGACCCTGGACGCTACAGTTTTATTGGAAAGATCATTTGACAAGTAGCGTAATTATAGAATTCGAAAAGACAGTTGCAATGGAGCTCCTTGCGAACGAGTATGTCCAGGGAAGTACTGCCACTTTACCTATTTCTGCCGACAAGCAGTAATATGACCATTACTGTGTTTCGGTTTTGAAGGGTAAGGGTGCTGGTGAAATTAAAGGCACATGGGACTTGTCAACTTATGTCTCAGGGGTCACACTGATATGACGGGCGCAGTGGCAATGTCTATCAGATCTTTTCGATTTTAAGCTCTGAGTGGCACTGCTAATGCTATGGACGGGCGTATAGTTTAACATCAGGCACACGACTTGTTCGTTCTGTCACTTGGAATCATAAAAAGAAGGAGACGTGTTGCTACTAAACATTCAGAAATTTACATAATTATTAAAACAAAGATCGAACACATAACACACAAAGAAAAAATCCTTCGATCTGACAAGCCAGGAGCTGAAAAAAACTTCATCACACAGGCGGCGCTACGGCACATAAACCGTAAAATTAAACAAAGATCTGTAACAAACGCATAGAAAACTTCCTAAGGTCTGCTGACAACGATCTGCAGCTCAGTTGATAGAGCGGTTCGTGACTCAGGTTCGTGTCCTGCCAGAACTAAGAAATTTTTCTTTTCCATCTTTGCATTAATAAAGTTTAAATACTAGAAGAAAACTAATAATAAATTATCTACAATTTCCTCGAGAACCGCACTCTTTGGCATCGTACCCAAAAGGCTGGCAACATTTCCCCATTGAACACCTATATTTTTTTAATATTTGTAACAAGGGTAGAAAATAATAATTATAACAAACTAATGGAGTAATTTCACAGGAAATGAATGAAAATTATGGTAGGAAAATAACATGATATTCAATAAAAACAAATTTACGAAACTATCGAGTTCTTAGGTTTTCGCGATTGTTACACATAGGAATGAAACTATTTTTCCGGATTTAAATCGCGTATATTTGTAAAATAGTTTCATTCCTAAATTTACGAAATTTAGTAATTAAAGTGTTAGGTACTTACATGCCGCCGTAATGATTCGAAACATCGACATTTTAATTATATTAAGAAACTAGCGTTTTCCCACGTAGCTACTATCGCTTTTGCAACGTATATCAATGTACCTTAATATCTCTCTCAGTTTAGTTTCTCGTCTACAATACTTAGAAGGTGCAGGCACCATTGTTGTCCATTACAATCTTTGGGGATTTTTCCGAAGCCTTACTAATTTTAAATATAATTCCTTTCGTCCACGCACATGTTGAATAAATACTATAAGTCCATTCCATTTCTATTGTCTCTATTTAACAGGCAATTCGTGGAATTACGTCCAATAATGCCCCGTATCTATTCACTTCCTTTCCGATAGTAAAGAATCTTTGCCTGCTCATTGTTTGTACGTTACAAAATAATTTTTTAATCGTCATTTGAAAGATATTTTTGGCCTGCTACGGCCAGTGCTATTGTCTATTTTATTGCAGTCAGATATTATTATTTTAAGGATAATAACAGTTTTGTCGGTGATAGTGGTTCATTTGACTTTTTAAATTTAATATTTTATGGTTATCGTAAAAGCGGCAAATGCTAACAATAGTCATGTCAAAATATATCATTTTATTATTTCAGAAGTACTACTTTTGAGAAAAGAAAAAATGTTTTATTGATACATACATGTTCATGAAAAAACCAAAATCTCACCTCAAAGACGCCATAGAATAACTTCTTGATTGAGGGGTTAGTATGACGTCATTGAGTTTTTAAAACTGGTGTTTTTGTAAAATTTTGTCCAACAGTCGATTGTTGACGGTTGGGGATTTTATTCTACGTGCAATGTGTTTCTTTTAAATATGTTAAATTGTCGTCAGTACATAACGTTTTATTGTGATAAATTAACGTAATGTATATCATTTCACGGAAATCTAAAACTATTTTTGTGTACATCCCATAAACAGAAAAACAACCTTAGGTACTTGTGTTATGAAAGATTTTTGCTTAAAAACTTAACAATAAACGTGTAGTATAACACAGAGTGGTGTTAGCTTAGCTCGATAGTGTTTTTTCCTCAATTGAGAGGTTGACGGTTCGCATTTCTGGGCAGCATCTACCAACTTCAAAAGAAAAGGAATGGAAATAATACCTTTTGGTAATGGTGCAGGAGAACATCGTGATGAAGCCTGCATTTCGAAGATAGTACACAACCCTCGTAAAATTTGTGAATCCCATATCTATAATCGTTGGTGGATGCACCATGCCCATCTATCTATCGTATGTAACATTCTTTGCAAATATTACACGTGGAAACCAATACTGTCAACGAAAAAGTCAACTTTGTGGTAAATAAATAGTATACACACATAAAATATAAACAAATAATAATATTTTAGTGAAATGGCCGTCACATGGACATGCCAAGTTATGTCTTAGAGTGGGCGCAGTGACAGTGCCCCCTCAGATCTTTGCGACTTAAAGCTTTGAGTTGCACTGCAACTGCTATGATGACAGGGTGCTTAATTTAATAACTTGGTATCATAAAAAGACCCTGTCTTTTGAAGAAGGAATTCTTCAAATGGTGATTAAAGTTTCTGAAAACAAATTTACGACGGGTTTTAGCGCGCGATATTGATTCATAATTTCGAAAGGACACACATTAAATCATTCATTTTTGAAAACTCTTGACCACGAAGACACAAACAACCCTTCTAAATGTATTGAGCCGAATCGACCTGTCACAACACTCGCAAATCCACCCGTATCAATTCAAACACCCGTATGGCCAAAACCGGGCACTTTACCCTCTTATAAAGATATCAATAACGAGATCTCATACCCTACTAGTTTGTATTATGTCTTTATTAGTCCCTATGCAATCATATGGCATCAATAGGCGATTTTAATTGATTATTTGTGGAGAAATAGTTTTGAGGCGAATGTTGGCACCCTCCAATTTGAGGGCTGGTGAAATCGTGAGATTTGGTCAGTTGTATGGTTATTACATGGCATGGGTGGATTTTTTGACGGTCATCGTGGTACTTTCAATATTCTTGTATGGTTGGTAGGTGGTTGGTAGTTTCTTTGTTGTTTTTGCCTACGTAGTTGCCACTTTTATTTTGAAAGTCTTTGCACGGTTATGAAACTTTACTTCCTCCATTAAATAAAAATGTCATAATGTTTTTATGCACACGTTACATACTGCGCATTTCTTGTTTGTCTTCTGTTTTATCATTATCTTAAGCTTAGGGAAGTTTCAAGGCTTTCTCAAAACAAACTTACATTTGCTTAATGGGAGAGCTTGATCTATCATTATCATTGTTTAAATTGACATTTTTTATAATATTTAAAATAAACTTTTCAGTTGTGACTTAATAAATTTTTATTGTAATAAAACTCGTAATAAAGCATTTAAAACAACTGTACAAAATGGTCTATAAATTGTTCGCATTCATAAATTCTGCGTTAAACGATTCGTAGATTAGCTTTAATTTTACGACGTTGTTTTGCACGAATCTCAACACAGTGGTAATTTGAAGATCCATCTTTCAATCATCGAAAAGTATTTTATAACAGGCCGAATTCTCAGAATAACCTTGCTCATTGTAACCACGCGTTCGCTATTTATAATTACAACTTTAAATGTATCACGAAAAAATGCTTTATCTCAAAATATTCTATTATACATTTTAAGCCCTTTGTCTCTGACGATAAGAGTTGAAATTGTTTGTAAGTGAAATTGATGTAATACCATTAGTAAGCAGGTAGGAATTTTAAATTTTGAAGCGATCTCCTCTGGCGACAACCCCTGCGCCGCCGAAGCCGATGGGGTGGAGCGAAACGTCTAGCCGTCTCTCTATCTCTGTCTAACTTAGGTATTCTACATATCTCCGTCTCGCCTATTATTGTCATATCAAGATTCGAGCATTGCATTTTGTTTCCAATTTTCAATTTAGTTTATATCGGATGTTGGCAGGAGCAAGACGTCTGGCGGTACGCCATCGGTCCACGCGCACGTGTTTCGATTGTCGCGCGTTCGCGTTACGAATTCAAAGACACATTTTTGTATTTAGTTGTGTTTGGTGTAGTATAGGTTTGATAAGGTTGGAATTTAAATGGAATTCATGGAGTTCTTCAATAGTTTGATGGACGATCAGCGTCGTAGTCCGGTACATCATGACCCACCAAAGATGCCGAACTTTTTCGAGGTCGATAAAAAGAAGGTAGGTCGTAAATTGTAACTTATATCATAAATAATTTATTTCACTAACACTTTATCGACTTTTTGACGTGAATCATTCGAATCTATTGTCATAATTTATTTAATAATTAATTTTTAAATTAAACTGTATACATGTTACCTTTAATTAACGTTGTCATAAAAGTAAATTTTCTTTTACGTAAATATAATTGATTATTCATGCATAATACTGTTCAACTACTACATTTCAGTGCAATGTAGTGTGATTAATATGTCTATGCAATTATGCACCACTAGTGTGACTTATATTGACCTAGATCTACACTTGACTATCTATGTTTGAGTCCTCAGTGACACCACCAAGAAACTTAGGTCAACTAAGTATAAAGTAGGAAATTCTGAAGCCGATGAAGACTTGTTGCCCGAGATCTTTTGGGAGAGTATGAGTGACATGAAAAAGTTCTGAAATTTTGAGATTATGGGGGAAGTGTTGACAGACAATGTATACTGTCGTTACACCAAGAACATAGAATGACATGATAACAGTAACAACTCTGTTTCTATTTTGTTGTTGTCTATGGTTACATGTTGATGTATACAAACCTGTCCTGCGCTCCTTGTCATTTGCATTTTGCTAACTTTAGATTGTATTTTCATCAGTTATTAATTATAATTAATATTTAGAATAAATATATTTGTCTTCCTTTTGTTACAACTTTAAACTAGGCTGAATGTACATAAACCTATGCCAATGTATAAGATCTCTCGTCTGACAATTGTGTCTTGCCTTTAACAATAAAACGCGGTAATTTTCAAGTTTCATGGTTTTTTAATCCAAATTAAAAAATAAGTAGCAACTAGCTCTTATTTCTGTGGCGAATATGGCAAATAAGTACTGTAGTGTTTACGTATGTTGAAGTGCCGATGTGACAGCTTTGTAACTCCAGAAGTAAAAAATAAAAATGTGATAGATAACTATATCAATATCTGGTATAGTAATTGAATGGACTCCGGAGGCACTATGCGGAACATCTAAGACCAGTTTAACCAAGATAGATAAACTATGATAAGTTTAGTTCGTTGGTTCTGACTGAAAACCAGCGCCTTAGGGAACTTAGGAATATATATTGAGCCGTTTCACTGCTATGACAAAAATGTTATATTTTATCTTTTTTATTTAATCTTTAATTTTGTTATATTAGTGAGCAAAAGACTATCTATTTACGAAATATATGCTACTGGAAGTCAAACCCTGAACCACGTCAGTGAGCGTCAGTGCTCACATTTTTGACCATCGAGGACGCTAAAGTTATGGCATTATAGATATTAGTTATCTCCAATGCATTTAGGTTGATTTTGGTTTTACTACGTAGTCATCACATTTTGTACCCAAAGGACTAGAACCCGGGATCATTTAATTTGGCGGCTGCAGTACTAATCGCTCGGTCACCGAGGTCTTAGTAGTTTTGTTTATTATCTACATTTCATAAGAAAACAACGTGTTCAAACATTTAATTTTATAATAATTTAGTGATAATTTATCAAATGATATTTAATTTATTTGATATACGAACGAATCTGTTTATTTTAACATAAACACTTAACTAACGACGGAGACAGCTAACATTAACGATCTTTAATATAATTTGATTCTAAAAATTAAACAATATAGTTGTTATTGTTAATTTAAACAAATATGAGATAAACGTCGTCTGATGAGTGTGTATGAAAGCATTGATGCGTTCTGATGAGGTAAAAGATGTGTGTCAGAATCGCAGCAAGTGGAAGGCTATGGTTTCTGCCTAACCCGATGGAAAAAGGACCTGATGTGTATGTATCTATAGTTTGTCTTTTTGAAGATGGAGTAAAATGACAGTTAATTGCGCACATGTGTTGCCCGTTTACAAACAGTTAGTGATTGCAGTCTATAAATATTCTATCGAGTGAATGTTGGTCACATAATGCAATAGATAGACGAACTTATTTCATTTGAATCATCACTGGCCCATTATTCGTTAAATTGTTGGGCGTAAGTTTATTTGAATTGCATTTAGAACTATGTCTATTAAAAATACAAAGAGTAAAAATAATCTATATTTCAAATCTGTAATCAAATACGGGCTCTTATTATTAAAATGTACTCGAATAAAAATTGATTTCGATACTAGTAAGCAAACTGTCAAAATAAGAATAAAGAACACAATTAGTAATCATTAGAACATCTCGTGACGTTCACAATTCGGACATTTTTGATAAAATTTTCCCTTTCACAATCCATCGATAAAACTGTCGACAACAGCTAAATAACATTTTACGAAAACTGGCAACCCTGCAAATGTCATTTTACTTATTCCGTCTTCAAAAAAGACAGACTTAAAGTATTTTTTAACAAAATAGGGATGCTAGTCTTAATTCGATGTAACTGTGGTGCCCAAATGTAGTCCATGCAGCACTTGCTCGTGTGCCATTCGTGTACCAATATCTGTACGAGAGAAGATCTCTATACAGTCACGGATCGCTTATTCAAGGTGGCAACATACTATTCAAAGTCAATACAGTCCTAAAATTAAAGAAGCATCGACACGAGAAGAACATTAATAAAATAAACTATAATTATTTCTATAGTTTATATTGCAATTTGGCAGAGTTGGGTGTATGGAACATTTTCTTATCTTCCCCAAGTTCAAAAGAAGCAAAATTGTTTAGAGATTAGTTGATATTGGAATTAAGCGAAGGCCGTAGATGATGTGTCAAGAGCCTGTCACTATGGGGACGACATTTTTTAATCAAGAAAACACCATACCAAAATAAAGATTTAAAAAAATTATAATCGGTAAACGTAAGTATTGAACAGATTTCTTGATTCATTTGACAAACTGAAAGAGGTTATTTTAAAGGGTTTTCCAATAAAGAGTTTCATTTTGGTATGTAAAAAAACGAGTATTTTTAAGCGAAATCATCGGATGTTTATTTAATTGTAAAGAGGAGGGCCATTAACTACGGAAAACAATATCAGTCAAATGGCCGCCACGGCTGGGCTTGCAGTAACGATACCATCGCTCTTTTGTGTAAAAACGTTCCTCACCGTGTGATTTCTCGAAGGGGCGGTCACAATTGACCACCGAATCTTGTGATTTAACACATTTGGACTTTTTTCTTTGGGGCTACGTGAAAATTTGCCACAATCGATTCCAGACCTCATATAGATACGTGAAGTTATTGAGGACACAGCCGGGAATGTGCGAATTGATGATGGAAAATTTCTTGAAAAGTATATGGTCTTGCAAGCGCAGCCAAAGTGGTAATTTCCCTGATATTGTTTTCCATTATTAATGGCAAACCCTCCTCTTTACAATTAAATAAACATCCGAAAATGAAAAATACTCTTTTTTTACACCTCAAAATGAAACCTCTTATTGGAAAACTCTTTATATTTGTAAACAAAAAACACTTTGCTTAATTAGCAGAAAACAACTTGAATAATATAAAATGTTTACACCAACTTGAAGAAAATTGTATAAGACATATAGAGAATTAATCCCCATAGACGGATAACGTGATCAAGAATGTAGGGACCATTCCAGACCATGTAGGGAAACAACAACACAAAACACGAATATCCATGCCAAAACAATACACTATAAAATTAAAACAGCGTCTTAGGGAAAATCTGCAAAAAAATTATTTTCGTTTTGAGTTCTTAGGTTTTCGCGATTGTTACACATAGGAAATGAAACTATTTTTCCGGATGTAATCGCGTATATTTGTTTTTTCAAACAAACCGACGTTTCGGGCCCTTAACAGGTCCCATGGTCACGGTTGGCTGAGGTGGTACAGTCTTCAACCAGTTATGTCTAATATTGATGCAAACCACCCTATTTTTTCACTATAGTTACAATAGTTATTAATTAAATACCTTTTTTTTTAATTTTACAAAGAAAACATTCCAATTTACGCTACATTAAGTTTTACAAATTATTTTATTGAATGAATTTTTATTAACTTCAATTTATTATTCATTAATAATAGAAATTAGAATAAACTAAAACATATTAATTAGTACTGCAGTCTTATGTCTGTTTGGGAAGAATTTTCGTTGTTTTTACAATTTTTGAAGTTAATACATTGATTATGTTGGTAGGTCAATGGGTTAATAACATAAAAAGATATCTTTGTGCATTAGATATTATAGAATTATATCCAGCTATATAGTTGTAGGTACTTTGGAAAATAAACTATTTCAATTGAAAAACCAATAACTTTGTTTTGCTTTGATAGAACCCGAACGATTCTTGTTGTGATGAAATCACAAAACACTGTGGCTTGCAGCGTTTTAGTTTGACACTATGGAAATGACACTTCGCTACCACTACTGACAATGTAGCGGCACAGACTAAAGCACATTATTATTTCCTTAATGGCGGGCCCTTCGGCCAGTGTCAGTTTCCATGTATGTTGATCAAGAACGCCAACGTTTAGGTAGCAAGGTACATTTATTTTTGAAAGAACTGCTGTGACTGACTGCTGTTGTGGTAATCATACCTAGGGCAAAATACACACATAAGTAAAACAATGCTTTATTTTTTTATTAAATCAAACAAAGCTTCTTACTTTATGTCGTTTACATATTCGCAAGACGCGAAGGTTGTTAAGGATGACAAATTACGTTAGTTTAGAATTTAACTCTTAATCAAATAAAGGTAAATTGTTTACCACCTTTTTAAGTAATCGATTAAATATGTTACTACATTATATTAGGAACACAAACAATTTCATTAATGCAAAATTGACTGACGGTAATCTAAAATTTAAAATATATAAACAAAATAAAATAGGCAGTAAACTCTGCAACGGCAACTGATTTCTAAAAGTTAAAGAACAATATAAATTTAGTAATAAAATAGAATAGAAGAATAGCCCGTAAACTGTATGAATATTAAATCGCCTAAGTAAAAAAGTGTCAGATGTGAACAAACGACCGTGGTTCCGGAGGCTATAATAAACTTGGTAGATAAATAAACGTCGTGCAATAATTTTGTATTTTTGTTGGCCACTTTGCGGAAAATAAACCGAGACACTGCTGATGTTTACGCATGATGATAATTGTTTTGTTGCTGACTATACATCTGCATCAAACAAGATAAAACACGCCGGTGGCTCGGTTTATTGTCCCCCTAGTGTTTAACAAAAATAGAAAATTATTATATGAGGTTTGTTTACCTAACTTAAGTTCAGTAACATTCAGTTACCTGTAAAGCCACAAACGCTGTCATTCTTTTACACGCTATGTAAACAACGTAGTAGTAGTGTAATAGCAGAGCTCCTTGTGAGGGTTACTCCAGGGAAGTACTGTTGCTTTATCTATTTCTGCCGATACGTTCTGGTTTTGAAGGATAAGGGTCTCAGGGTGACGGGGAACCCGGAGGTGTGCCTCTCAGATCTTTGCGATTTAAAGCTCTTAGTGGCACTGCAACTGCTATGGACAGGCGTGTCGCTTACCATCAGTCGCACAACTTATTCATTCCTTTACTTGGTATCCTAAAAAAAGAAAAATAATTTTCTATAAACATTTTGGAGTGGCGTAAATTGCTAACGTACACTAATTACTCTTCATTAAATAACAATATATTCTTAGGATACATAAGCAAAGGTTTGTGATAAACGTTACAAGTTTATGGTAAACAAGTATATTTTTTTCAACCAAGACATGTTGTAAGATTAAATCTCAGGCTTAAGGAACCCTAAATCAAAAACCTTTTCAAAAACCTTTTTATGTTAGTTAATTACATTTTTAATATAAAACGAATCCAAATTAATATTTGGGGGAATAAAAATGGGCTCGATATAAATTTATATAATTTATTACCCATTTAATGGGTGTTTAATCTTTCGTCATTAATAGTTTCATCTTTAATTCGTGGCGATCTATAAAAGTTGCGATTATAATCAATTTAATTGGTATATTTAATTGATTATTCAATTTTGCATAAATATGGGATTTAATTTTGATCACGGTGGGTCTAGATTAGAAATCGTATAGATGTGACATAATTGTCACTTTTTATTATCACTACTTCCAATAATCCAAAAGTCATTCCGTGGTAATTGAACCTGTAACAAACTTCGTAACTGCCTCCGTGGCCGAACGGTAACATTGTTGAATTGCTACGCAAAGGTACCAGCTTCGATTCCCGGACCGGGAGAAATATTTGAATGGCCTATATTTATTTCTCTCGTAAGTTTGTGATTGTCTATGGCACCCGCGATACAGGGTTGCCTAGTAGTAACCATTTAGTGACTAAATCCAGATACAAAATGTTATTGAAAAAAAAGAACATTATAATTTACAATGTTCTTTATAAATTATAATGTTCTATTATAATATTACAAGGGACTCATTTTGGAAACCAACTTTTCTAATTTGGTTTAGGTATCCTGGGAAGTGCCCCAGAGTGAATTACATTATTCTGGTACTCATAGTTCAGGGAATTCCCTAGTTTGAGACCAGGCAATGCCGTGCTTGTCTGGCACACTGTTATTGTTCTGATCATCAAAGTAGATAATGTGCCACAGTCACTGATCATGCTTGGTTTAACGGCGGCATACCTAATTATCTAAATACATATTTACAAAATTCACTGCTATATAACGCCTTAAAAAGAATTACGAAATATACCTACAAAATGTACTTATATGCTTACGTCTTTACATTGTAGGTTTAGAAAGTTGAAGCCATTCTTAATTGAATTAAACAGCAGTTGCCAACAATTAATAGACGCTGTAGTATTTTTTTTATTCCAAGTGACAGGACGAATAAATCGTGCGCCTGGTGTTCAGCGACACGTCTGTCTATAGCAGTTGCAGTGCCACTCAGAACTATAAATCGCAAAGATCAGAGGGACACTGCCACTGCGCCCGTCCCTCTGAGATATAAATTGTGATATGCAAATATAACGCGATATTAGATGTACATAAGCAAATTGATTGTGAACCTATTGCGAAAGAATTTTAAGTTCGTTTTCCGATATCTCAACAAACACTGGAGATATTAATGGTCAAAGCCATTTAGTCAATTAGAATGTTTCCTCTATTTTCAGTCAATTTATCATTAGTATATAACTTATATGGCGCACCAACACGTTGTGACGTCACAAAAAGTTTCTAACTTCTGATTTTGGGACGTCTGTAATTACGTTATTTTTCAATTGTAGTTACGTTGTTTTACATTTAAGCTTCAAACTGTGACTATTTTTTAATAGCTATATAAGAATTAATTTTAGAAACTTGTAAAATACATTATTGTTTAATTGATGCACTTAACATATGTTTTACGACTCTTCAAAGACATGTGAATTTGCAACAATCAATATGCTAACATGGTGAACTACGACTCCAGTAAGACCTGTACCTAGCTGCCACACTCTATATAGATTATAACAACAGATCATAACAATAAATTATGTGAGAAATAACAAAACAAAAACAAGAAAAGCAAAGAAAAAGGGTGGAAAACTCGAAAATTTTATCCACTCTTTTCACGTAATACAGAACTGTTCTGTCTTACTTGTTGATGACTGATAAACTCCATCATTATCATCCATTGTGGTACTTAATATCTAAAGCTTAATAAAATTTACCTAAACAGGTGCATCAAACAGTTACAAATTCAGTGCCAAAGTGGCAAGTGACAAAAGCACAGGGGTGGTCAACCTGCGGCCGATTATTTTTACGACCAACAATTTTATTACCGGATAATGCGTGAAAAGGATTTTATAACGACACCTTATAGCAGACGATCGGATTAAAAGCCTTTTTTATCCATATTGATTTATCTGTTGATCACGTCAATTTTTATAGCATACATTTTAAGGAATGATACTATAAATTTTGTTGACTCAATAAAATAGATCCTCATTTATAATAGTGAGGGTCATCATTTAAGATTTCTTGTAACAATTTCGTTAATATACCATACATTTTTAAAACTGTTTCGTTATTTAAAAATCCCTTTTCCTGGCTAATTATTGTAACGAGCATTACGTACATTTTTTAGCAGTGCAGGACAACGTACTTTCGGCTTGTAACTGCGAGGATATTATATTTTTGATCGAAAAATACAGGTAAATGACAAATTCGGACACCTTCTGTCCAGAAAAGCCGGGCATGTCCCAACAAATCCCGATGTATGGTAACTCTATCTTTTGGAAACAATACGCCATAATATTATTTTTTAGAAGAGTTTCAAAATTGTTGTTGTTTTTATAAAACATAATAAAAAGAATTATTTCAATGTAATCCTATGAAGTTAGTACAGTTAAAAGGGATATCAAATTTGACATTATGTACCGTTCGTATCGCGAGAGACATAAAGTTGAATTTAGATCTTTAGTGTGAAGCTGAACGTGCTCTTGACTCTATACAAACATTGTTTACATTCAACAATAATTTTCTAAGCATTATCTACAATCATTCGAAACAATTTAATCGTAACTTCATTTTAATCGACACACACCCGTATAGTAAGTAAATAAAGTACCCGTATAGTTTCTTTCTTTTGAATTAATTTAACTATCGTTCAAACTATGAACCGATGACGTCACATTTCGGCAAATAGCTTTGTTATTACGTCTAGATAAAGAAGGATGTTCTTAAAATGCAATTGTTCGAGATTCTGTGAATCTACATCATGATTTACGTCATTATTGCCTACAAATTTGATTTTACATTTATATTGTTGTTTATTAGCTTAAAATATTTGACTTATGCTATGTCATTATTTAATATTGTTTTAAAGGTTTTTAACTGTTGAAATAAAGCAAACAAGTTAAATTTTAGTGCTATTTATTTATTCTATTGGTAACATGAATATTGATGATGATGTTGGATCAACTTAATCTCAATTTACATTGCCGAGAAATGGATTAAAAGTGAGTTTTTTCAATGAAATTGTGCATAACATAAATGAAGTTTACGTCAAATAATAATAGTAACGCACACACTCAACATAGACCCCCGCACTAAGGAAACCCTGTGTCGCGGTTGCTATGGACGCACACATAGACAACCACAAATTACACCCAAACTCACGAGAGAAATAAATGTAGGCCATACAAATATTTCTCTCGGCCCGAGAACGAACGTATAGTAAGGTGTATGATGAATTATGGAAACTGCGTGAGAATTTTCCGGACCTGTGCCTCTAACTACGAGTTTACTGTGACAGTTGTCGCTAGCGACCGCGTAAATTACTTCACAATTTTGTATGCCAAATTATACAGCGCCCCTAGCGGTTACAAGAAGAAACAATATTTTGTATATAAAAATTAAGCAGTCGCTAGCGATAACTGTCACTGTAGTCTCATGGTAGAGGCACTATTTTTTGACGCGTATTTAGTTTGTATGTTATTCAATTGACATAATAAAGTTTATTATGTCGATTTACTGTTACTAGGTTTTAAATTTATGTCCGTATTTATGTTTTTTTTTATGATACCAAGTGACCTAACAAACTCGCGGGTCTGGTGGTAAGCGACACCCGTGTCCATAACAGTTGCAGTGCCATAAGATCACCCTGAGACATAAGTTGACAAGTCCCATGTGCCTGTAATTTTACCAGCACGCTTACCCTTCACAACCGGAACGCAGTAATGCTCACATTACGGCTTGGCGGCAGAAATAGGTAAGGTGGCAGTACTTCTCTGGACAAATTCTTTCACAAGAAGCTCTACTGCTACTAAAGTTTAAAGTTTTCTAGAGACGTAGTGGCCAATTTTAAACAGTGGCAAATACTCCTATTGTAGCCACAGTAGTGTCTTGGAACTCTGAACAGACGTTATAAAAAAAAATGCAAATACATATATTGTTCTAGAAAGTAACAATCACAATAATTCACGGTTGCCATATTTTTACAATCGTTATTGTCACAACGATTTGATTCTGTATAACAAAAACATGTTAGAAATAATGACGTAAATCTATACCTGATGTAATTTCATAGAATATCTCTCTGTGTGTTTAAATACAAACTAAATTTTTATTTTAATGTTCATTTAGTGTATGTTTAATGACTCTTAAGATAAGTGAGACTTGTTTATAAATATAACAACATTTAATGGTACGACAGTGGTGTATTTAGCATGTATTGACGGCTGAGAATTAGCATGTCGCCATCCCTCTGTGTGTACATCTTTGTGAGTTGAGGGTTTTCACGGTAGGTTGTAGACGGCAAACTATTTGTTCAATTTCATGGTATGAAAGAGATATAGGATAAAATAGCTATAATAATACGTTACTTCAGTCAAAAAACAAATATCCATAGTTAGTAAAACAACTTAAAAACAATGTAAGTATAAATACAATGAAAAATAAGATTACAAATATTAAATTTAAACTATAAAATTATTTGCAAATAAAAATAAAAATAAAACTTTTGAAAATTGTGATTTTCATTCAATTATAAAACTTAAATCAAAATTAGAAAAATTACATAATAAAAATTAAAATTTGTGAAATTGATACGTTAAAAATTAGTGTGGAAACTAACTATGTTTGTACATATTGTAATTTGTTTTTTAATTGTGGTAATTTTGTTTATTTGTAAAACGTGAAATAACATGAATTATTTAACAAAGAACTCTAATATAATTAATAAATATTTAGGGTCATAGGTAAAAAATAACTTGATGTAGCCAGCCCTGATCTCACACAAGGAAAGCGCAAGAGCGTTGACCGCTAGTTTGTTACACCTGCAAATATACATACGCTCGTCCATTCGCGAGACTACTCTTGTTTCCGTGTAAATGTGTGAGTTTCTCCATTGATCCTCTTTTTGTTTTTATTATTAGTGATAGTTTATTTAATTATAAATAACAAACAGTAATTCATAATGAATACAATATAGGACAGGTACGATCGGTTAATTCATATCTTGCTTTATTTACAGGAAAATGTCCCTTAGCTTGAATACTTGCTGATAATCTATAATTAGAAGGTTATGAGTATGTTTACTAACCTTCTAATTATAGAAAGCCGTGGTAGCCTAATGGTTTCACCTACCGCCTCTCAAGTAGAGGATCGCGGGTTCAAACCCCGGCTTGCAAATTGAAATTTAGTTTGAAAACTATGAGCTTTTCTTTGGAGAAAAACATCGTGATGAAACCTGCACAGATCTGCAAAGCAGTTTATTGATATGTGAACTTAGGGAAGATGATATCTTGGGAGAGATTTCTAAAAAAGAAATAGAACGCGTACAATTTTTTCATTTTGATTTTGGGCCGTATCCAAATGTAGATACCTCCTTACAAATCTGAGGTTTATAGGTAGACAAGACGTTGTGCTATGTGCATGTGGACATTGCAACAACTTGCTAATATTTGCGTCATGACTATTAAGACGTATTGCGTTTTGTACCTCATACTGTCGCACTTAGCACTGATTGGCGTATCTAATATTTTTGTTACAACAAACTAAAATAAATAATCTTAGGGAGTCGTTTGAGCGCCAGTCAGAAAAAATGCTTAATATCCATGTTATAAGAGCGAAAACGCGTTATTTTTCACGGCGTCGTCGACGGCAGCGCATTAATAGAGATTGATACGAGCAATGTGAAAGTGCTCAATAGAAAATACGCAACTCTGAAAATGTTTCCCTTTAGCTAGTTAATCACGGGAGGGACAATGTTATGAAGAATATGCACTCATAGCCCCACACTATTGAAGCTCTATATTGCGGGTGCCGTGGACACACGTTAGACAACTACAAATTACACCCAAACTCATGAGAGAAATAAAAGTAGGCCATGCAAATATTTCTCCCGGCATGCGAACCGGGACCTCTGCGTGGCAGTCCAGCATGGTAATCTTTCAAAAAGTTGAATCTTTCCCAGACCCAAAACTTTTTTGTTTTGCAAGAGGAGATTTTAGCTGGCCCCATCCTTTATTTTGGTTACCCTTTTTTTTGTGAAAATCTTTTGTGTATAATCAAAATATGATCTAGGCTTTAAACGTCATTGGTTGATAAAAACAACAAGCAAGCTACGGGTGGCACCTCCTGACCGCCTTTGCCTGCACGCAAAAAGAACCCTTAAAGTAATGATGCGTCAACGCATACATGCATAGCAACGATGTTAAGAATTTGTTATTCGATTACATTTATGTAATGGGTTGATCAAAAAGTTCGTGCGATATCAAAGTAAAAATGAAAAATAAAAAATGTAACTTTAGTCAATTATGTATCGGCCATATTGATTTACAACCTTTTGCCATCTTTCAGTTGATTTTAGAATTCCCCTTTCATAAAAATGTCTATTTAAAAAAAATCAAACACAGACCTAATTGTCGTTTGATAGTTGTCGTTATCAAAGTTGTGTCCGTGAAATAATTTTGAATAGATCGCAACAAGTGAAACTCTGAAGAGGCTATGTCGGGCAAATAGTATGGATGAAGAAACACGTCCCAACCTAACTTTAATAGTTTTGATGGTTTTGTAGATATGCGTGTGTTTATTCGATTCACCGTTCGTGGTATTTTTCATGAATTATAATTTTTCCAAATTAGTCATTATTTAGCGCCCACAGCTCCAACCGCTCAGCTACCGAGATAGTCGTCTGTAGAACGTCCGCGTTTATTCTTTCAAGGTTTTCCATTTTCTAAGTTTCAATAAGATTATCTTCACAGAAAAGCGTGTTGAATTAACGCTCTTTCGAATCAGGTTGACCGATAAATTGGAGATTTAGTGCTTCCATTACTTGCCATTCACGACATAGAACCGAATTCTATACGTCAATGGACTCTTGCACAAGATATAACACTTTTGAAAAAGGAATCTTTTTATTCTGATTGCTGTACTTTGTAAAAGGACTGTAAAGTGTTTTATTTCCATTGTGGAAAATGAAATGTAATACAAACACTTTTGATCGTATTTGTTCTATAATTGTATTTTAATTTACTTTTTGTTCAGGTATGTATTCTATAGCCTTCTGTAGCTGATGAGTCTTAGATACATTTGTCTTGTTAGTTTTACCATTAAATTGCATTTACTTTTTTATATTGTATTGAATTCAAAATACAATAATTATTTTTCATCATTGCACGGAATAAAATACAGAGATAAACAGAAGTCAAAACACATAGATCCAGCTTGTGACAGATAAATTTACCACGCCTTCATGTACATTAATGGCGAATCTGAATTCTATGTACTAGGCAACAACATTCAAATTCCTCTGAATAAATACAGACCACCGCGTAGACCAAATTCAAGCCAGGCTCACCCGCGAGCCCGGGACGACGTCATAGCTAAATAAATAGAGCGTATTTTGCCATGACAGTGAGACGAATGCGGTCGCTACGCGGCGGCAACGCGGACTCTGTGCGGCGGCCGCGCGGGGTGAGCGCGATTAAATTCGTGTCGAATACATGCGCCCTTAGGGACCTTTCCTGGCATTGACTCATATTGCACATTCCACGAACGGATTTACTGCCTTAATCATAACTAACGTAATCTTCACTTTTTAACGAAATTGAGTTATTAACATAATTGGAACCTGTGAAACGATATCTACAATCCTCTATAAACGGTTTGGTTATCTGTCGATGTTAGTTGAAGGGGCGCATGTGGCATTAAAAAAATATTATGTAAACTGTCGTGAACACTATTATCCCCTAGGTGGATAAGGTATGAAGTTACCGCAACAGAAAACTAGATGTTTTTTAATTTCATTTCTTTAATAATTATTTTCACGGTGTAGCCGACTGTATCAATGGGTATTAGCACCCACCCTGCTAACAAGGAGTGAGTAAGGTCAAAGCAAATGTAGTTACAGCTTATTAATTTACTAGAAAACAAGTAGCTATCAAACTAAAACAGCAAACAAAAGGCAAGAGAGGCGCCAAAAAACAATCACATTTAAATGTATAATTTAAATATAAAACTAAAACTTAAAGAGACTATAAAATATATAGAAAAGAGATTTGTGTTGCGACTGCTGCGATTCGCTACATTCGGTGTTGAGTTTCGAAAGTTCCCAAAATGCAAATGCGTCAGTTACGGCAAGGATTACTTTTACTATTAAGGAAATTACTAGTACAGCTAGATATCCACAAATTGTACTACCCAGGTATACCTCATTGTCAGCCTAAGTATCGTTCAGCCTCTTTTACCTTTTAACCGTGGATAAGTTATATAAATATGTATTACGATCGTGTCTAATCCCTAAGGATAATTGCTATGCGGCTTACGCCCCATAGAGTATCATTGGGTCTTTGAAAATCTCGTAGATAGCCATTGGGTCGATCTCGGATTGGTCTCAAAACAATTCGAGAATGTTATCTATAATACTTGCTTGAGGTTTACGTCATAGATAATTTTATATTAGTCGTACGTATACCTGAAACGTATGTAACGTTTCAGGTATACGTTCGCCATAAGTTCAGCTATACAAACTATTATAAGTTATATAACGGCAAATTTGAACTACGTAAATGTCGTAAAGGTACTTTATGCAGTAAATGTTTCGACACATTGTTGGTCGTTTAATGTGATCCACCGTGCAAATTCTACAAAGCTAAACTTTTATGAACGAACTTATTTTCTTAGTAACAAAATCGATTTAGTATGATCGAGTTATCGGAATCCTCGGATTTATCGAAGCATTTGCGTGAAGGTTTAAATAACTAGAAGAGCCGTGATATTGCAAAGCTCAATGGTTAAATAACAAAACAGACTGTATACTCTAAACAACACAATCACTTTTTAATTATCTAAGAATTATTATATCTTCGAAATTATAACACGCACAATAACTTGTACAAAACTAAATCACTGCCCCAAAATCGTCCCCTTCATATTATACGATAATAACACAAACCCCTATTCATCGCTATGCGCCCCTAACACCTAACATATTTACAATCATCGCCCCCGGTACAATACAGTGGGCCGATTATCGCCCCCAAAATGTTCATCTAATTGGAGATCAAAGAGAGGGCGTGTAATCGTGTATACTTTGTGTATACTCGATAGTGGAGAAAACAGAGATAAAAAGTACTGGAATTACTCAATATTATCAGTAGGTAGTCCGTTATCTATCTCTAAATAAAAATTATTTTAAATAATTCTACTGTTTACTAATAAAGATTAGTATTATGAAAATTTAAAGAATTTCTATAGTGAAAACATGTTACTAAAATATTAAAATGTGTTTATGTAGCAAACGAACGTTTTATATACTTAATTTGCGTATTTGAAATTGTGAAAGCGTCGTTTTAAAACAAAGTTAGTATTTGTACTGCATATTTCCATAAACCAATTAACTAAGAAACGAAAGTATCGGACTACGTACATTTTCAACCACACTCACTTAGATAATTCTCACTATCTCTTCCAGCGTTACACTGTATCCATGTCCACTCATGCGTTGATGACCACAAGTATATTGTTTTTGTCGATTACGCGATTACTTGCCCGGAATAATGCCGCGGGGTGGTCGCAGGATCTATTAGCGAATACCTACTGTTAGGATACTCATTAAGTGGTCGCTTCCAGTGAACAGAATATCCTTTAGATGTTCAGTAGGAAGGAAAACAGTGGTAGATAATTATTATTGTGTGCCACGAGATAAATATCTAAGTACATAATCGCCACATAACGTGGTTATTCTATTGCTATACATGAGAATTCACTTCTGCACAGTTTACATTGTTTAGCTGAAAAAAAGTGATTAAAATAAACAAGATGTTGTTAAAGGTGACAAAGTAACTTGTTTCCGCCATAGCCTAATGATTGCAGTAACAATTTTAATGATTGCGGCGACCATTTTTTTAATGATTGGTTCTATCAATAATCTGTCTGGTCTATCCTGTATTTTTTTATTGAAAAATTAAAATAATGTACATTGTATATCATCATCAAGATGGACATCTTGATGATGATTGATGGAAAGTGATGATGAGGTCTACGATGGAGCATACGCACCTACCTCTATAATGCCTATTCACTCTCGATTTTCAAAGGCTCAAGTTTTAGCGCTCAGGGAACAAATCTGCTGGCATGAAATTCCACCCTAATGCCGTACGGCATATAAAGGCATTTTATCATTTATTTGATTCTGTAATTTTTTTATGATACCAAGTGACGGGACGAACAAGTCGTGCGCCTGGTGGTAAGCGACACACCTGTCAATAACAGTTGCAGAGCTGCTCAGAGCTTTAAATAGCAAAGACCTGAGGGGTACTGCCACTGTGCCTGTCATAAGTAGAATGCCTGTAATTTCACCAGCACCGTTACCCTTCAAAATGCTGACATTACTGCTTGGCGGCAGATATAGTTAAGGCAGGACTTCCCTGGACGAAATCTTTCACAAGGATCTAACTACTTGTAAAACTAAAACTGTTCTCGTGTGTAAGAGTATTTGCTATAGCATTGACTGCCTTTGAAAGCCTGAGATGTAAAGTACGTAAGGCCTCCTCATTAGTACTGTGCAGCAATCAATGTAGTCCACAGTTGTTTAACCGTTGGTAATCTTCGTCCATTAGCTGAATCTGTTGAGTACACTTAGATTTCAACATTTCGACACTATGGCGTATCAATCGAGGCTTTGTTTCCCGGCCAACGCCCTCTGCCACTTTAGCGCGTTTTACATTTGACTGGCTGTTTGGTTTAAATTAAAAGATGTGAGCGTCCTAAATTGATGCGACAATTTATTCGTTCATTCATTCATTCATTAATTAATTCTTTCATTAGTACTATATACTAACAGTGAGTGATAGATGAGTTTCCTACGATTCCTAGTAGGGCCAATTTTGGGAAAGAACTTTTCTAAATTGCTTCTCGTCTGAGTGCTTTCATAATTTGTTTGCTTTCGTTGCTCTAGTATGAATAGTACAGGTAATTCTTTCTTTCCCCAAAATATTAAAATGGAAATTTGTATTGTGGAAATTTTAATTTCAAATAAAAGAAGTGGAATAAAAAATTTCTACGTCAAATTGATTTCAGTCACAATCATGTTCAAATAAACAAAGTAAAGGCATTCATGGGTTAGTCAAATTAGTTCATTTATTGTCATTAATTAAAATATCTTATTATCGCGCATATCAATCCTTTACCACGCCGGTAGCATTCAACGCTTTCAGTTTGTGCCTTACTCCATTCACCTTACGGTGTTTGTTTACCTCATTACAATTCTGGCTAAAATTGTACAGATCGAACTGACACCTGAGTTCGTCACTGTGCCACTTAATTACCACTGTCTTTTGTTCCTATTGCTACACACGAAGTGGACTGACATTTTGAAATTGTTTATTTACCTAGTCTTAGTTTTACAGTTGGGTAAAGTACCAGCACCACTTCAAGGATGGCGGTTAGGTCTTGAAATGAATCATTTTTTATTATTTGTCAAGTCCCAATGATGTTATCTTTCAATTGAGAGGTCGATGGTTCAAATCTATGGGCGGCATGTACCTCCAAGACTCTAAATGTAAATTATTTACATTTGTGAATCTTTAATAGTAATATCGTTATTTAACGGTGAATGAAAAGAACGTGATGAAATCGGCATGTCAGAAAAGTTTCATAATTCATGACGAACGCGCTTCATCAGCTTGGTGGACTATGGTCTTTCAGTTGCATTAAAATTGATGGTCAAACGTGAAGACAGATTTCAAATTCGTTAAAAAAAGAGTTACATGCGTTCAGAAATCACAAAGTGGAGACGAAACTGCATTATGAACTTATGTGACGTCACACCAAAAAACGGGACCTCCAACCATCGCTAACTTTAATCATTAACTTCTTTGTTGGTAGGTATACGGTAACGAATTTCAGCTCATGAGAGTTAATTGAATTATACAACTGAACAACCTTTAATGATAGCTGTAAGTTGATGGATATAAAAAAATAATCAAATGGAAGATCTGGTCAAAGGACGAAGAAGACAAATAGAATCGTGAAGAAGACAAAGTCAACTTTCCAGACCATTGCACAATCATTTTATACTAAGTTGGGGGTGTCATAGTATTCAACAAAATGGTTCAGTTACTACTCTGATTATCACAGTTCAGTATGGTTGGTAAACGAATGTGGATCGTATGAGGATGGGTTAGACCTGCGTGATATATTTGACATTGGGTTCGCCTTTTGTAATATTTTCGTGTGAAATGCAAATAACCACTGTTATTTATGAGAGGTTGGAATGTAATATATTATCAGTAGAGAAAAAGTAGTGCAGCACAAGGATAAATGACATTTAAAGATATGTGTGATAGAAAAATCATTAATTGCTTCAGACGAACAGTAATGCTGCATAGTTTTCGTAATTACGGGCTCTGCTGTTTAAAAAGAAATATGACAAATCTCGTCATATTCGACAAATAAATAAAATAAATAACGCACACACTCAACATAGCCCCGCACTAGGGAAACCCTGTGTCGCGGGTGCCATGGACACACACATAGACAACCACAAATTACACCCAAACTCACGAGAGAAATAAATGTAGGCCATACAAATATTTCTCCCGGCCCGGGAATCGAACCCGGGGACCTCTGCGTGGCAGTCCGGTATGGTAACCGTTCGGCCACGGAGGCAAATATGACAAATGAAAGAATTAGAAAGATCATTATAAAGTTTTGTCTTTTTTTACCATTGCCACATGCAGACGACTATCGTGTATCTCCCATCATGTCGCCGTGGCAGCCCTAGGGGGTAAAGTGGCGGCCGAAGTCACGCTGCTTTCTCGCTGTCCTCCGGCTCCGGATGTCATTGCCACTGCCTCTCCGTGTTTCCGCCACCTCCTTCTGGAACATGACGATGGAATGGACCACAGTCGGCAGAGAGAGATCCCTTCTTACAACTGTGCCAAGTGATCGGCACTCCTCCGCTCAGGCCGGGGTCCATTGCAAAACCTAACCTAACTCAAAGTCTAATTTGGACTATAAAAAACACTTTTTGTTCTTACGCTTCATACTTTTCGAGATAATTGATAGACAAAAAGTAGTATTCAAATACGGTGGTCGGTCTCATTATCCCCATTCCACACGAAGAGATAGTTCTTTCGTTCGTCTTGATCCAGTACAAAAACAAGTATACGGGATACGTAATATTGCTGCGCAGCGTATCTAAAGTCACGATGAACGTAAGTATGATTGCAGACGTTTACGTAAAAGCGCTCATTACTAGGAACATTTCTATCATTGTGATCAGTCATGTTCACCGCGGGCCCGTTTCAACGCCACACCACCCGTCGAAAAGATCTAGTAATGTACAGAGATGTCTACTAGAGAGATAGCTGGGAATGTTTGGCCGGAGAGAGAAATGATGTCTTACTCAACGTTGCCTGTGGGTACAATTGGGTTGTAGCACCAAATTTGAATCAATTAATGATATGTGGTCAATGTATTCTTGAACGGAATAAAAACAGCTGAAGCACAAACCAAGCGTATAAGCTTATTCTTCTGCTTTTGTTTTGATTTCTTGACTTTGAGATTTAATCTGTGGTGCTGATGCTAACGCTGCTATTAATTATTAGTAAAGCACCTCCGTTTGTCGAATGTTATACAATATCATTTTGTCGCGTCCTTGTATAGTAAGTATAGAAATTGATAGGCATTTACTGCGTTCCGGTTTTGTAGGGTAAGAGTGCCGTTGAAATTACAGGCACACGGGACTTGTCAACTCATGACTCAGGGTGACGGGCGCAGAGGCAATGCCACTCAAATTAACTATTTGACGCCTGATTGTAAGCGACTCGCCTGTCTATAGCAGTTTCAGTGTCACTGGGAGCTTTAAATAGCATGTAATTTCACCAGCACCAATATTTTTCAAAACCTGAAGAGAGTAATGCTTACATTATTATTTGGCGGCAGAAATGACGCCTGAAACTGCAGGTAAGATGTGCAGTACATCCCTGGATGAACTTTTCACAAGGACCTCTACTAGTAAAAGATAATACCATAATTTTCAAATTTCTTTGAACAGGAACACGAAAGCGAGCAACTAACAGGAAAAAAAGCATCATAATATCACTTGACATACATTTTGTAAGTCGTTACGGTACATCTCCGCAAACATCAAACTTATCTACATAAATAATACGTATGTGCATAATACAATATGAATATGAATCATATTCGAAGTCTTTCAATGTTGTGTTCCTGTTTTGTTCTACTTTATTAGAGTTTTTTTTTGTCTTAAGGCCCCGTCGACACAGTGGAGCTTTGCCACAAATAAACTTGCGCAATTTTGCTTGCATAGGGAAAATAAAAAAACGGATTGGCGGCCGCAATCTTTAAGCAAGCTTGCTGAAGCCAATGTTAATTATTTAGAAAAACTTAATTAATTTTCCTGAAACCGATTCATTTTTGACCCATCATCTAAATGGTTTTTTTAATCACTAATAATAAATAAATAATAAATACCGCACACACTCATAGCCCTGCACTAGAGAAACCCTGTATCGCAGGTGCCATGGACACACATAGACAACCACAAATTACACCCAAACTCAAGAGAAATATAAATGTAGGCCGTACAAATATTTCTCCTGGCCCGGGAATCGAACCTAGGACCTCTGAATGGCAGTCCAGCATGGTAACCGTTCGGCCACGGAGGTAATTAATTAATCACTATATTACTTTTATTTTCATTGTAACAGTTATGCAAAATGCCCACAGTAAGAACAACACTAGTCGGTTGCCGTCGAATAAGTACATGATTATAGTTTATAGGTATTATTTTATTTCCTTGCATACTTCCATCAAGCCACTTTTCAAAGTTGCAAGAGGTGGTTTCTCTCTCTGGCACCGTTCGAGTAAAACTGCCCATGTTTACACACGGGAAGCAAGACGGTGGAAACGGGCCTTTAAGATTTTTGGGAGGACCATTTTTGTTAGAGATTTGCTGATGCTATTGAATGACACATTTTACCTATTCGTTTTTAACGCACACACTCAAAATACTACTATTGTTTTTGGGAAGAAATAACAATAATTTTCTGAAAATTGCGGTTTTGACGCACTATTTGTATAGTAAGTTGTCAATGCTTTGTTATTCATTATAATTTCGAGTTTTGAATAATATCTCGGTAGCTAAGTTTGTTGGAAGAGGTTTAGGACCGGTTCATTTTGAGAAATACACCATAATTTCGAAATGTAAATATACATGCAAAATACAAATGTAACACTTACTCAACTAAACAAAACTATATTTGTAATATTAAGTTTTTTTAATATCACTAATATAACATTTTAAACATTTTATTACGTTAACTGATATTTCTATTAACAACAATAGTCAACGATATTAATACTTGATCAAATTTGTTCATCAAACAATTCTAGAGCATTTTTGTAATAATAATTATAACAAACTAGTGACGTAATTTCACAAAAAGTAATTGAATATCAATTCAATAAATATTTAATTACAATTAATAGCGACATCTCTATACAGGGCTGGTAGCTGTAAAGGTATCTAACTGGATGACGAAATACTTTCATAGATTTCTCATAGATGGCGCTACGGTAAAAAAGTAGTTGAAAACCAAATACAAAGATTCAACAACAAGCACACTGATAAATTGGTGAGGTCCGCTGGTTCGTTCCGTGGCTTAGTTGGCATAACGTCAGGCACGGTTTGCTAGGAGACATCGGTTCGAATCCGGCCGAATCGAAGGAATTTTTTCTAAGTGTTTGATCTTTGTATTAATAATTATAACAAACTAGTGGAGTAATGTCGCAAAAACTAATTGAATATCAATTCAATAAATATTTAAGTACTAGAATGCTGTTTGATGAAAAATGCCTTCAATCTGTTTTTACATTTTTTTTTTACATTTTTACATATTAATATGTTTTGCATAAGGTGTTTAGGTATAATTAGGGTGAGATCATTTTGACACAGAATGTAGAGTTCATTCAAACGTAAAACAACCACAAATCTACACAACACATTAGAATATACTAAAGGCCATTCCACCCTAAGTAATTATGACAAAACGCAATAAACATTTGCAAATTTCCTGCCATACAAAGTGGCGGCAGTAAAACCGACGCACCTAATGTTTTAATGTACGTCGTGTTGAACAATCGATAACTCGACGATGCTCCATTTGTTCGATCAACACTGTTTCGATTGCGACAATAGCTTTTAAGTTTTTCACAAGTTTTGAACCCTGCGACTTCGTAGCGGGTTTTAATTTTTGACATCAATATTCCTGTTGTCAGCAGCGAAAATTACAACACATTATTAACATTCTTTGTGCATTATCTTCTTTTCTACTTCTTTCTAGCCTTTCTCAACCGTATCGGTGTAGACCTCCTTTACTTCCTGCCACTTCGCTCGGTTCTGTGCCACCTGCATTCAATTCAATTCCGCCACTTTTTTATGTCGTTTTTCCAATGTATCTGTGGTCTTCTTCTGGGGTATTTATCTCCTCAACGTCTCCATTCAAGAACCGCCTTATACCAGGGGCCATACTTTCGGGCATCGTGACCCGCCCACCGCCACTTAATGTTCTGTGAATCTGCGACTCTGCTTTCCTTTCTCAGCTACATTATTTGTTTTGCGGTTTTTGAGTGTAATTCCCACCAGTTTCCTTTCTAATGCCTCTAGGCTACGGCTATGCATTATAGCTATTCCGATCACAAGCTAAGTAAAAATCCGTAAAAGACATTTTAAAGAAAATATACACTGAAAAAACAACGTGATAGAAATAAACAAGACGTTGTTTAAGATGATCATATAATTTGTTTCTTTTATGAAATGTTCTGAATTATATATCACCCACGCCTATCAACCACAATGATTGAAGCAATCATTAAATAGTGAATTTGATCATGCTGCGATTGATTCTATTAAGTATCTAAATGATAGGCTAACTTGATTAGAGCCAATGTTTTTCAGTCACGAAGTACTGCGTTCACAAGCTGTACAGGTGCAAGTATTCACACTTATCACCAGTCAGCTTTACCTTTGTGTGCTTAATTAGCACTTTTAAACTTCCTGCCTAAGGCCAAAGTTCCGTGATCGTTTGGAAAGAGGTGTCATGATAATCTCGTGTGTCAATTTAATACTAATTTGTGAACCGATTTTAATGGTTCTTTTTTGTTGAAAAGAGGGCACCTTAGTATTGGTCCCAATGAAATTTGAAGAAAATAGTCCACTTTCCAAGGGTGGCAAACTAGGTGATGAATCCCAGTTCGTGCACCGGAAGGTAACCGTTTTCTTTGAAACTTGGCAAATAGATGTTATTCCACGAACTTTTGAGGTAAAGTCCTGAAAGAGTTCGTCCAGGGAAGTACTGCCACCTTACCTATTACTGCCGGCAAGCAGTAATGTCATCATTACTGTGTTCCGGTTTTGAAGAGTAAGAGTGCTGGTGAAATTACAATCACATGGGACTTGTCAACTTATGTCTCAAGGTGACGAACGTAGTGCCAGTGCCCCTCAGACATTTGCGATTTAAAGCTCTGAGTGGCACTGTTATGGACAGGCGTGTAGCTTACCATCGGGCACACGACTTCTTCGTCTTATCACTTAATATTATAAAGAATATTATATATTATAATAATAGATCATAGTAGAAAAATCGAAATTGTTTTGAATTCAAATAGTTCAAAACAAAATTATAAAACAATTTTTCCATGACCACTAGACCCCAACCATAATCTTATATCAGAACACAAAATTAATGGCAGTTTCTCAAGCGTATAAATATAACACTTGCATATTGATTAGAAAAAAATTGAACAAAAATGTTCACTTGCTAATAAATTGTACAAAAAACTATATATTCAAAAACGCATAGGTAGGTATTATACAGATATATATTGGCAAATACCGCGGACCAATTTTATGGAAAGAAAAACATAATGTACGAAGGAGCTCAAAAATACAACAAAATTAAAATTCCACTTTATGAGAAATTTATCTTAGTTTTGAAGTTTTTAATTTATGTACTTAATTGCTATTAAATTTTCAACATGGCACTTGATATGCAATTTGTGATAAGGGCCTTGTTTTTGTTTTCTTTTTCTTTTTATATTTTAACACCAAATTTGGTCAACACTCTCTGCAAAAATTTTATGATACCTTGTATTGCTCGCTAAGTGAATTTGTATTCTTTTGAGAAATAAATATCTTAAACCATATTAAAACATAAACCATATAATGGAACATCCTATTCCGACCGTTAATTATTTACATATAAAATGATTGAGTTTTTTTTCACGACGAGTACAATTATTAGGCATATATGTAATTGTTGGAACAGTATCCTAGGCCTGCTTCACTCGAGAGTTCAATCAGTATAAATCTATGGCATTTCCATAAATGCTGTATTATTTTGCAGATAGGCTCTATACTAGGATGACCATACGGCGTACAGGATGAAAAAAGTTTTAAATATTACTTTCTGGTAAAAATCTCAATTGTTCAAACATATACTTACATAACAATTTATGAATTTATAGTAATTTAAATCTTAACTTTTTGTAATTTTTTCCAAACAAGTTTAAGCAAGGCGGAATTTAAATAATCAACATAACAACATACTAATTAAAGTCTTAAAATAAAAAAATTATCGACACGATAAGAAAATAAACCAAAAACAAATTTCTTCTTGCAAACCAACTCTTAAGCCTTTAAAGTTTGGATAATTATATAGTTCAATTCTGAGTTTAATGTTCGGTTGTGACGTAAATTATTCGTTAATGCCAAAATTGTACAGGCGCTTGTCGTCTTGTCCATCAAAACAAGAAAAGATACTAATACATGAAGAAGCTGTATTACGCAACCTTTGTCTACCCAAATAAATGGGTAAAAATTAAAAACAAATGTAAGTATTCCAACTATTATTGTAAGGGACGATATGTATCCTTCGATAATATATTTGCTATATATTATAATCCTCAGATGGTAATTTAGGACCTCGCTCGCAAGTTAACTTCAACGGGTATCTGACTAAAATAATCGCTGCAAAACTACAAATCAGAACCTTCAATACTATATTCCCCGTCATAGATACTTATCCTATATTCAAAGGGACGTCTGGACAGCCTACCCCGAGGTTTATTTATAAATCCATCCCTTACATTACTGTGTTGAGTTATTACCAGCAATTTGAAATTGTCTTGCGGCGTTCATACTTTACGTACATCGTTCGCTCGCTGTCTAAAATGTTATTTAATGTCAGAATACACTTGTCCACACTTCGTATTGAGATTATTAACGTGTCTTATGAATGGCTTTTACATAAAAACTATTGGTTAAGGACAGAAATACATTTAATAATATCTCTAACGGAGATTAAGAAAGACATGTTAATAATAAGTCTAATATCGTTATGTGACACTAACGTAGATTTTAATATGACATATTGTACGATAAGAGCGGTTCCACACGGCGAATTTTAACAGCGATGCAAGCGCGCGACTTCATCGATACAAACGCGAGATTGCATCGATACAAACGGGAGATTGCATCGATACAAACGCGAGATTGCATCGATACAAACGCGAGATTGCATCGCTGTTAAAAGTAGCCATGTGTAACCACTCCTAAAGACAGAAAATATAATGTAGACGCTTCTGATACACATAATACATAAATGGAAGTCATGAAAATCCTACAATATCATCACTATAGATCTGGGATGCATGACGCGAATAAAGCTTCATACTTGAGATTGTTTTTTTTATTTGGTCGAGTATTACTTATTTGACAGTAATTATTATGGGCAGATGTCGGAAAGAGAACGAGAGTAGACCCCCTGATTGTAGTGATAAAGGGGTGTAAAGACTCTTAACTAGTCACTTTAATAAGAACTATAAAACTGTGTTTTGATTCGTCATAAATAACCGAAAAGTTATTTCGTTCTTCCATTTTAACGATTGCTACGCATTGGAATAATGAAACGACTGTTATTATGATTCTGTGATTTGCTGTCTTTTTAATAGAGTGATAAAAATTGTCTGCCGTCCAAAAATCACCAAGTACACAAAGTAGATTCCCTTTTTATTGCAAATGAGACTATTTATGCAGATCTAAATCGTGTATATTTGTTATTTCAAACAAAAAAAACATTTCGGTCGCTTTAAGCGTTTCATGATCACGGCTGACTACAAATATGTATACGATAGATCCAAAAAAGAAGGTTCATTCCTAGTCGAACACTAGTCATGTTAAAGCCAAACTTAATAAAATTGGATTATTGATACTAAAGACTCGAGTAAAAACGTATTAAGACATGCAAAATCGATCATTTTAAGAATACAATGCTCAATCGTAATCGCCTACATGTATTTCAATCTAAAACGCTTTCAATAACAACGTCACCTTGTCCTGTTTAGAAACGATTCAACATTGACAAGTTGATTTATCACATTCGTGATACATTGGTGTTATATTATTTTGTATATTTTTGATACAATTGGTCGTAAAATTTATTTTACTATTTATACATTACTTGACCGCTCTAAAGATGGCTTCGAAATTGGATGACGATTCACATGAAGCGTCTTCATTCCACGTTCATTACGTGTACAGTTAAGGAGTTCTTCACCGTGTTCCGTATTCCCCGAGCAATATAAATATACCACGATTTTTTAAACGACTTCAAAAAAGGAGGAGGTTCTCAATTCGATTCCATTTTTTTTATGTATGTTACGCGAGAGGTGTACTACTGTAACGGCATTTGTGAAACAATTTTGATGATTCTTTTTTGTTGGAAAGAGGGTATCTCAGTATTGGTCCCATTTTTTTAAAATAATATTAAGTGACGGGACGAACAAGTCGTGCGCCTGATAGTAAGCTACACGTCTATCCACAACAGTTGCGGTGCCACTCAATGCTTTACATCGCAAAGATTTGAAAGGCACTGCCACTGCGTCCGTCATCCTGATACATAAGTTGACGAGTCCCATGTGCCCATAATTTCACCAGCACCTTTACCCTTCAAAATCGGATCGCAGTAACATGTCAGTACTTCCCTGGGCGGACTCTTTCACAAGGTGTTCTACTGCTACTAAAATGCATGTGCCTTCTTGGCTTCGGCTAACTATTTTTAAGGAAATAAAGATTATTATTACTTTAGTTTGTTAATTCAAAGTTGCAAAAAAGTTATTCATGGGAAAAATACAAGTCACTACCGTCGTTTTTTGAAGAGTTTAAATATAACGAAATAGCATGCTATTGTTATTAGAATCATGTCTTAGGTGTTTCTCGAAGTCCAGTAACTAATAATTTAATTGTTTTGTTTTAGTGATATCGATCTAAACTCTCAGTTACCTTGTTACTGTTGTCTTTGTTTCACAATACTTAAGCGACTCTTAATAAATATTATAATAATTTTCATGCAAATCACCTATTGTTGGATTTAATAATCGAATTGCATTAAAATCGAAGGTCGACTCGATAAAATTACCAATAACGTAATTTGTTTTATGTTTTGATTACATTAATATTTGTAGACTTGCTTGCTGTCTATGATTTGGCCGTTTAGAATCAAGCGTGAGAAAATGTTGTAGTTATAAGTTGAAATGGCGTACAAACAGTAAAAAAAATGCACAACCTGTCTTTTTTTTATCGTATCAATGACATGCCCTATAATGCTTGTCACCGTGGTGAAAGGATTTGCGGATCAGCATAAGGTACCGACGATTTTTGCCCAGCGTGCGTCAGATGTACCTATAGGAAAGGAATGTACGTATATACGTCTTCCTTTCGTGCACCCCTAATAAACACAGCCTATAAAATGTGAAGTCGTGCGCCTGATGGAGATGCCTATCCATGACAGTTGCAGGGCCACTCAGAGCTTTAAATTTCAAAGAATTGAGGGGCACTGCCCCTGTGCCCGTCACCTTGAAACATAAGTTGACGAGTCCCATGTGCCTGTAATTTCACCAGTACCCTTTAATACGTAGCTCACATTACTGCTTGGCGGCAGAAGTAGGTAATGTGGCAGTACTTCCCAGGACGAACTCTTTATCAAGGAGCTTTATTGTTACCAAGAAGTTATTGAATCGATATCGAAAGACTTTGTGGCGACACATAATGTTGCGCAAAAATGTTTTAGACACCAGTGACAGGTGCGGTCTTAAAATGTCGATATAATTAGGTAATCGTAAAGTAATCGGAAGTCACAGGCAGGCAGGGGACGATGCGTAGAGGACATAATTTTAAAATATAAAAATTCTTACTCTTTAGCATAAGTTAGTTTTAATTTATATTATTTGTCTGAAATAAACAGCTTAAATTTAAATTTTTTTTTTTAGTCAAAGTTTAATATATGAAACCAGCCTAGTTATGGCAGACATGGTAAGGTATTAATTAGTATTATTATTCGAATGTATTTTTAATTAATTTTTGTTTTTATATGCTCTTGTTTAATTCTTGTTAGGGAAAAGGGCCACCATACAAAACATACAGATTTAATGTCTGTAATGTCCTTTTCAACAACATTTGAGAATGCATTTTAGATACAAATTAAAAATTCTATCTAATATTCGAGTCCCTTATGTTGCCAGGGACATATTACCTATAAGGGAGTTACCAAATGCAGAATCGCATTAAGCCGGTCAAAAAAAACTCTATGTCCATGAACCTGAGACGATGCTACTCTTTCATCTCATCCCACCTTTTTAACACCCTTTTCTATGGTTCCTGAAAACTTACTTTTGAAATTTTTTTTCTTCGTCATTTTTACTTTGCGTCGTTCCTCAGACGTGTTCTTAATCATGTAACCTAACTACTTATAAAGAAGCAATGTATTACGTACGACTACATGCACTTATTATTATATTGCATTACGTACGACTACATGCACTTATTATATTTATACTTGGGCCTGTCCTATTCGTTTCTTTTCCTTTATCTTTTCTCTACTTTGCTATACCTTCTACAATTAAATTAATGTGGATTATTGCGCAAGACCCGCGTGACAAACGTAAGAGCGTAAAAGATGTTGTGCGTTTCGCATCGATTCATGAGAACGCGGCTAGACGCAAGGCGGCTACGAATCTGCTTCTTGCGAATTTCAGTGTTGCGTCCATACATGCGTATGCCGGTGATGACGGTTGATCTTGATGTAGAAACAAATGGCAAAAAAAAAATTTAACGCGGCAATTATGACACGATCGCATCAAGACTATTCGGCGTTAATAAGTTTGGTGCCTCCCTAAATCGACACTGTTTTTTGTTTGATTGTAGTATTACGTACACATTACTTATATCAATGGTCAGATGTCATCTGGAATGATTGGCATTATAAAGTGTATAAGTTGTAAAATAAGCAATGTTGTCATAAAATGTAATGTAAATATGACAACTTATGTGTTATGTCGCGCTGTATGTTGGCCATATAACCTCGGATGTGTAATTAACTTGTAGATAATATTTATTGAGTGTGTTGTAATATGACGTTAGTTATTAACAGTACAGTTCTTCTTTATGTATTGATGTTAAAACAAATTTATTTAGCCCTGTCATACATTGTTATTATAACATTTTTAAGTATATTAAATCAACAAGTACCTTATCTAAAGTTTCATTTCGTCATTCGATATTGAATTTAACCTGTCACTAACGATTTTAGTACTGTAGTGTTGTAAAGCCACACACACAATTTTCATTTGACATTTTTATAAATGTATAAAAAAGCCGTGGTAGCCTAATGGTTTGACCTACCGCATCTCAAGCAGAGGGTCGTGGGTTTGAATTCGAGCTCGCACCTCTGAGTTTCTCGGAATTTATGTGCGAAATTTGATTTGAAGTATACCTTGAGCTTTTCGGTTAAGGAAAACATCATGATGAAACCTGCACGTAGAACCCTCAGAAAACCCGCGAAATCTCTAAATCGCATTGGGCCAGGGCAGCGGACTATGGCTTAAACTCTCGCCAGAGAGGAGACCCGTGTCCAGCAGTGGGACGTATAAACGTATAGACGGTTGAAGGTGATGATAAAAAACTATAAAAATTGAAAGAAATATTTTTCATCACACTTGCACGTAAATAGTGTGATCGCATGCAGGCTAACTTGACTATAATGCACCAAATAAAGCCCACGGGTTTTTTCTTCTCATTATACGACAATGAGAAGAAAAAAGGCCCGAGTGTTTTATTTGGGGCATTATACTCAAGTTAGCCTGCATACAGTGATACTATTTGCTCGCAAATGTGATGAAGAACATTGTATGTTTCTCGGGCGGTACGGGAATTACGAACCTCGACTCCGATAGACCATAGTCTTGGACTTCCGGCTAATAGAGTTTCGTTCGTAATTCTTCATTTACCGCCCTTAATATACCTTGGGCTATTTTACCATATCGTTATGAACACCGTGTCTCTAAGATGCGTGACGCGCAAGAGAAAATATTGTTATATTCGCCAATGTCAAAAGTGTGGCCATATTTTTTATATAAAATATGAAACACATTATTAAAGCGTAAATTTTCCACGGATATTTTGTCAATGTTTATTCATTGAAGCGGAAGGGGAGAGTCGTAATTGGCACATCACAATGGGGCTTACGCGGCTTACCGACCAGTTTTGTGATTCAAATATGGCTCAGTGGGCGATTCCTGTTATGATAATATTCCTGTCATTTCATACAATTTGTCCAGGAACCGTTTATAAACACCCCAATGGTTCAGCCGTCTGTTTTGTTGTAATTGGAATGCATAATGCAACGTCTATTTCAATTTTGAAGTCAACTTCTTTAGTTACGTTGTCAAGATGTGTATTTCAATTTGTATGGCTTCGTATAATCTTGTGAATTAAATTACTTTAGTTAGTTTGTGAGAATCTGGATAATTATAAAGTAAATTAAAAATTGAAAACTTTGATAAAAATCCTTAAACTCTATTTAATTGAAAATTAAACTATTTCTTTCGGTTTTATATCGCATGTACGTTTTTTTTCAAACAAACCAACATTTCAGACTCTTTACTTTAATTACTAAGTTAATTTTTAGTAGTAGCGATAGACCTCCTTGTGAAAGAATTCGTCCGTAGGGACGTACTGTCACCTTACTAAGTAAGGCTAGTATTACTGCGTTTCAGTTTTGAAGGGTAAGAGTGCTAGTGAAACTAAAGACATTTGAGACTTGTCAATTTATCTCAGGGTGACGGGCGCAGTGGCAGTGGCCCTCAGATCTTTGCGATTTATAGGTCTGAGCGGAACTGTTATGGACAGATGTGTTGCTTACCGCCAGGCGCACGATTTGTGAAAAACGACGTGTGACTTGATAAAAAACAAAACGTACATTTCAGTATGTTTTGTAGCACACTGCTGCTATCTTTTAGAAGACACCTGTACAGATTGACGATGAATTCGCGACCAAAAAAAGGAAATTTAGAACCCAATAGGCCGTTTTAGAACTTTCGAAAGTTGATTAGGCTCAAAGGCCATGCAATGCGACCAATTCAAAAACAAATGGTGAACGCTGTTGGGTCATAATTGGAAGTTTCGTTTTCGTTTTGGCGTCTTATCCGACGACCGGCGCTAATCGAAACGTCGGTGATTAATCGCGGGGGGCGAGTCTGAGTCGACAGTGACGATCGCTAAGATTGATGCGAGAGCCGATCGGTCCGTACCGTAATAGGGTTGCTACTCTACGTCTATCTTTATTATAAACCCTTTTCTACCTTCTGCTAACCTTTATTTTTGTTTTGAGAAAATATCGTGCCTTTAGCACTATCTTCAGGACGTCGACCCCCTCTTGCATTTGTTGTCTTTGTGCAACGCGGTTAGTAATCTAACGTCTCTTATTTTGTACTTTTTTTAACTCAATGCCAACTACGCATTTAATTGTTTTTAAGCAAAGATTCAGTCTTCTATTCTAGCAGGCTTTATTTTGTAAAAATATCGATCTACGTTTCTCAACCAATTTTGAACGTTAATTCTTGGTACGCTTGATTCTCGCTTGATCTTTACTTTAAGCCATGTTGTACGTAAATCTACCGACTTATCGACCTTCTGACTTTAATTAGGTAGGTGTTAAAATAGGACGTTGCCAACCCTAAGTACAAGCGTAGCGTTGGAGCAAGTAAACGTTTATAATCTCACAATTGACAACCGCTCAACTAATGTAACATAACGACACCTGGGAACATGCGTCAACCACCTCATTTTGCTTTATTCTAGTACATTGGCTTACGTGAACGTCGACTGCTGACTGGGGTGTTGTAAATTGCGGTTCTAGGTTTCCGGTCATCAATATCTTTTCTATTTCTAAATTTCGTACCTGGCTCTTTTAACGCAAGCCTGGAAATATATTGTGGAAAGAAAGAATACGTCTAAATACTTATATCATTTTGGTTTCTCTAGGTACTTTGACCAATTACAATTAAATCATGTTAAATGAATGTACAGTCATCGGCACACCAATTTGTTCGAATATCACCTCCAGGGCAACGGAACAAGATCCATCAATGTATATATTATATACATTGATGATTATGCTGCTGTTTGTACGTAAATATTACAGTGGAAATAAAATACTATAAATAATACAATAGTCGTCAACCGTCAAGTAACTAAATTCGGAAATTAAGAAGTAATTTATCTACAACTAAATGCACCTATATACAGACGATTCTTGGTTTCGATGATCATGATAATCGTATCGATCCATCGTTAATCCTTTGGCGTTCAAGTGAATCATTAACGACATAAATATACACTATCCTTTCGTCGTTTCGATCAATCTGGAACGACGAATCGTGAAGACCAATCGTCCCGTATAAGGAGGCCCTTAAGCTCTTACTAGAGGTCCGATAATTGAAATTCTGATAGAATACCCTTGCGAAAGTGACAAGTATATTTAAGTAAAGACATATCTTTTGAAACCGCAACGAGTGGTCTAAGGATGGTCTTAGTATTTTAGTGTAGTCATTTTCAAATAATATAAATGACACTCATCTGTTCCAATAAGTCAGTGGTACCAATGATTGAATTCTTTATGATAAATGTCTACATTCATATGACTACTTTTCACTGCCCTAAAAACATTAGCAGCGGCTATTTTTCGCGTACAACAAACGAGACCGCACAAATATAAGTCGGAAACAGGAAGTGTCAAATGGCGTTTCGTTGTTCCACGGCCCAGTTGCTTCGCGTTAAGTGCTTCGATGTAATTGTCCAATGTAAATAGTCGTGTTTGATCGTGTATAGCGCCGTCCATTCTTAAGACGCGTCTTCATGTCCAATTGCGTTCAAACAACGAATGTTCTCATAAAAAAACCTAGCTTTCGTTAGTAAAGAGAATTTCAAGGGTCAAATCTTCCACATTCACGTTGTGGTTAATCTGTCAACTTTGGGTAAGCGACAATCGGCATCTCACTTTAGAGATCACTTTTTGACGTAATTTTCAGTAACATTATCGTCTTATATTGACTTGATTTTCGAATTTTTGTTCAATGGTTCTCGTTGACACTATTTTTGGTATTGTTTTTTATATTTTTCTTTTTTTTCTGTTTTGATTATTTTTTGTTGGGTGGTGTCATTTGTTGTAATAAGCGTATTTTCTTTATTTCTAAAATGTTACCGCTTTTATGCTGGCGCTGGTCTCAAAGTAATTGCTCAAACATACTCCAACGAACATTCATAACTCGCGAATGCTCTCTGTGACCACGTTCCTTTGGACCCATATTATACATGTATGTACTAGTATGTAAACCGGACGATGTGACTAACGGGTTTCCCATTGTTTGATGTGATGTCAGAGTTGTACTTTTGCACTTAGCCTGTGATAATACTCTCGATTAACGTTGAATTCTTTTTGGCTTGACGTTTTTTAAATGACGACAATACGTTAATTTTGGAACAGAACATTACACTTCATGTATTTAATTCATTTCCATAAGTTCCTAGGTTTTTTACTTACCTACTCATATATTGATGTACTGGGTAAATTATTATGCTTACCTATTTCTGCCGCCAAGCAGAAATAGGTAAGTATAATAATTAATAATAATGTGAGCATTAATGTGTTTCGGTTTTGAAGGGTAATGGTGCTACTGCAACTACTATAGTATTTATTAGGTTATTAAAACTAGTCTATACCACCTCAAGAAATTATAGTGTTTAATGTGTCATTGCAATTACGTCGTTATTCGAGGTTTCCTTTAATACAGGCACATGATAGTAACGGCTTTAATTTGTCGCTTGCATTTTAGATATACCATTGCCTTGTTTACATTCCCACTCTGTTTCCTCTTTAGGTATATTACTAACCAATCAAGCGTGGCTGTCTTATCGTTTCTCTATAGGACAAGCCCCGTTGTACCTACACTATTTTCCATATAAAAGGCGGATGCATTTAATTTTTTCCAACAGCTTGTAACACAGCAGGGTTTCACATTTGCATCTTACAACTTTACTCAATTATCGTCACCTTTACTACGTCCTTATTCAAGCACTTAGTCGACCTAACATTTACAGGATTCTTCAATAATTACACATCCCTTTAAAAGCCATTTATGCTTCGTTGTTTTGCATATTACTTACTTCGTCATTATTTCACATTTCATTAAACATTGTGCTCAGAATACTGAAAAAATCATCTTCAAACTGATAATTTTAAACACACGTTAAAGACAAATAGAATTAGATTATAGGGCTGCCGTCGTTACTTATGTTTTTATTGGTTGTTCACATACATATGTGTTTATCATTATGTCTATGTAGAAAAAAATATGTGTGTATGCAAAATAATATGCCCCACACCCTAAGGGGACCACCTGGCGAGAAAAAGCTTATTTCTAACTATACTCCCTAGGTCACTTCCATGGCTACGTTGGAGTTTCTCATTCTCATATATACTAAAAAAGATTCTCGATATTTTTTTAAATAGCTCTTATGAATTGTTTTGTACTTTACAATATTTAATGCTTACATACTATTAGGTAATAGTTAAAACAAACATATTATATAATCTAAAGATACTGACTTGTCACAGATTAGATTATATCCTAAGCCTATATAGGTTTTAGTTGAAAATTAAAAATTATGTCATTGACCCACGTCTTGCTATTCCTAACGTTTGACAAATGTCAAACAAAAATTTGAAAAAAAGAATAATAAGAACATCCAATGTAATAGTTTTTGGCATCTTGTTGATCTCTTTTTAACCGACTTTAAAAATTAATATTCCTGTGGTTTTTACCGTATGCGGCATAGAGTTGAATTATAATCTAAAAAATCAGGCTTTACTCTGCATATACTGCTGAAATAAAAATAATCTAATTGAAAGTGCAATAACTAGCATTTTTGACGAAATTGAGTTAAATAAATAATGGTTAACACCAAAACAAGATCTATATTTGGCTCTAATTCACGTATCATAGTTCCCATGGGAACCCTGTAATACAGGAAGTGAAACTGCAGTAACTTAGTACAATGTATAACATGTGCTAATTTGAAGTGCAGTAAGATTAGTTACTATATAATTTTTTATCAAATTTGAGTCAATGGCGATGGAATTCTAGCAATAAACGCAGTATCTAACAGTTACTGCACTAATTTTATTTATGTTTTAGAAAATCTACCATCTTAGAGCTAATTATAAGTGCAGTATCTATTAGATACTGCAGTTATTATAAGGAAATCAATATGATTTTGTAAATGATTATCACTAGTATCAGGTTTCTTACCACGGTATGACTTCTTTTTATTTTCCCGATATTTCGGAACGGTTGCACGCTCCATGGTCACGGGTTGACTGGACGGCGGCAGATGACAGCTTTAAGAGCAGACATATCTGTGTACCCCCTTGCGCTGTCGACGACTACCTTCATCGCGATTTTGTAGTTTCAATTCTAATAAAATTGTAATAACTCGTATAGATACTGCAGTTATAATTGGTGAGAAGACGTCTCTAAGCTAGTGGCAATCAGTCATCGCACAGAGGTGTGTTTCTAAGCAAAAATCGACCGAAAGACGATTTCAAATAATTTTGTTAAATTCATCTACAAAACGAGCTTAATAACCATTACCACTAAACGGGAATTTCAGCGCTCCTGTATAAATAATCTTTCAACCCAGTTCTGTGTTTATGTGTGATAAATGTTTTGTAATACCTATTGAAGAATATTAAAGAGAAAGGTAGGTACTTCAATTTAAAAGTATATTTTCCGGATTGCACTTGATAAAGTGATATTTCTTACCATACGGTAAGAAATACAACTAAATAAAATACAATATAACATTCCACAATAAAAAATAACGTTCTTTTTGTAATCTCTATATTCACACATGGTTATGTATATCAGTTAAGCCTAGTTAACTTATGATTTTATGTGTAATTTAAAACTTAGTTATTCTTGATAATGTTTTTAAATAAAAAAGTCCCGCATATACATTTCAAAGACTTTTGTTAAATTCTGATCCTTTTTTGAGCAGTATATTGCAAATGCCACAGTAAAAAAGTAATTTTTTTTCCAGTTAGACATAGTTCTGCTGCCGGAAGCATCGGACGCAACATCAACTTAGGTATAATGAAGATGATGATAGGTCTTACTCGTATGACGACGAATGATGAATGGAATTCCATTAATACTATATTTTTTGTAATTAATTTTCAATACAACGAAAACTATGTGTTTTAAATACAGTACAATGACTTTAAACTGCTTTTTATTACATGTCAAATCGATAAAATTCACAAAATCATTTCGAGCAACTTTTGAGGTGTAATACTTCTTTCTCTGTGCGTCGTCCGCTTCCTGTGTGTAATGCATAATATTTATAAATACTTGTGAAAAGTGTTATTTTTGACATATAAAGTTGATATTAAGTAATATAATAAAAGAGAGAATGAATAATGAGAATGTTATAGCAGTTGTCATGGCATTAATAATAATAATATAGTTTTTTAATAAAGAAACGTGATCTCAAATTATAGTTTCTAAATAAATATAAAATAAAATAAATTATAGTTAGTAAGTAATTGTAATAAGGAGACTGAACCTTAACTAACTTCAATATAAGGCAAGGCTTGATTTTTTTCTATTGGTTTATTGTCAATCGAAATGTGATTAAAGATTCATATATCTGGGAATAATACATCTGGGATTTGAAGAAATAAATACAGGAATTTTCTTTGTTTTATTCTAATTTTATAAATGTACTAAATTAATATATCTATATAAAATACTATATTTTCTTATCTCCTTATATTCTCAATTTAATTAACAGTTTGTCCAACTTGGGAAATAGAAATATGAATCATTTATTCCTTGAATAAGCAGTCGTGTATACAATAAACGGTGGGACTCGAAACTCTTACCGTAGCCCATTATGTATGCTTGTAATACCAGTGGCATTACTCAGTCGTTGCTAACATTACAGAAGGGAAGGAAGCGAGAAAAGAGGAAAGAAAAAAGTGAAGGGAGGGAATTAGGCCACCGATACTCTCCAAATTCTCAAGCAATGCAGCATGCTGCTGCTTAACGTCGATGTTTAGTAAGAAAATACTAACAAATTGCGACTGTATAAAACATTAGAAAATAGCATCAATATGAAGTGTATTTTTAGCAAAAGCAGTCACTTCATAAAAACTGCAGTAATTTATTATATATTATATTATTATTCATTTGTTTTTGAATTTGTAGTTTCGAGATTAATTAGCAGTACGATATTTATCTAATAATGAGTGCAGTATCTAAGGTAATTACTGCCGTTATGGTTAGGAGGATCACTTGTGTTGCTAGAGCAGTTACTAATCATAAGTATACTTTTGAAATATTATCATGCATAACCTTAACATACATGTATAAATATCACCATACAATTCTTCATTCTTTTACCTTTCTATTGATATATGCCATGTCGTTGTAACTTGCGTAGTTTTGAAGCTAGAGTAAATTTTAAATTATTTGCTTTAACCATTCTTTAATCACGTTTTTCTCGAAAACAGGCTTGACTTAGTTACTGCACTCTTAGTTAGGAGGGCAGATGTCAGTGTTGTAGATCCGAGAAAAACTGGACATAAAAAGGTTATAAAACATAGTCAGTCATGAGGACGAATAATCAACAAACACAAGGCAACAATGACTGATAAGGAATGTATCTAACGTAATAGTAATAATAAAGTTATTAGCATTCGTAGGAAGCGTTAAAAGTTGCACGTGCGCCCGCATGTCGGGATACAAACATATGAAATGCATTACACCTCATTATAAAATTCTCATGCAGTTGCTCAAGCGCAACTATGCGACGTTACAATTGGAATTACAATTACAAGAAAACCCTTTTCATTTGTGGACGTGGTTGTATTATATACGCCGCAAATACTTGCAAGGTTATTAAATGCCTATCCGAACCAATGCTCTTTATAAATTGTACGAAGGAAATTTGCATTTTGTAGTAACGGTGGATATTTATGATACTAAGTGGTGGAACGCACAATTCGTGCACCTCGTGGTAAGTGAAACGTTGTCCAAAACAGTTGCAATGCGACTCAGAGCTTTAAATCGCAAAGATCTGAGGGGCACTGCCACTACGTGCGTCAACCTTAAGACATATGTTGAAGAGTTCCATTTGCCTGTAATTTAAACTGCCTCTGTAATTTAAATTGTAACTGCCTCCGTGGCCGAACGGTTACGGTGGTTCCGGGTTTGATTCCTGGGTCGAGAGAAATATTTGTATGGTCTACAATTATTTCTCTCGTGAGTTGGGGTGTAATTTGTGGTTGTCTATGTATGTATGTATCTATGGCACCCGCGATAAAAGATTTCCATAATGCGAAGAGCGTTAAAAAAAACTAAATTTCACCAGCACCCTATCCCTACCCTTGCTCACATTAACGCCTGGCGGTAGAAATAGATGAGGCAGTACTTCCCGGGACGAATCTCTATCGCTACAAGACTCTACCTTACCTACTTTACCTTACCAGCCCCCGTAGCATGGCAACGCATGGTGTCGCGACGAGCGCGATAATATTGAAATATGCGCACGGTATTGGCTATCTAAATTGGATCTGATTGAGACAGCCAATAGCGCGCGCTTATTCCAATTTCATCGCGCACGTCGCGACTACCATGCGTAGCCATGCTACGGGGGCTGACTTCTATAACATTTTTCCTAATAATTTAACGTTCAATGATGTAATTATATTGTACGTATTCAGTTCGATTGTTTTTACGTCTATACTTAGTTCAAAGAACTCATATTTAATTTATCTTGTTTCAGTTGTACGAAATCAGCGACGACCCTCAGAGGAAGGAATTTCTCGACGACCTCTTTTCCTTCATGCAAAAAAGAGGTAAGTTACTTTTCAATACAGTTATTTGATATCTTTGTAAAATGAATTATTTATTAAAACAGTTGTCTTTTGATGCGGGTCACCGGAAGAGAAGCGGGATAAAGTGTTTTGCTAGATCAAATAGCTTAGGTATTCACTATTAAATAACGATCTTACAAAAAATATACGACACATCTAAGGATATTGTCTAAAGAATGCGCTAATTTGTTATTGAAGGAAACGGAAGGAGTTCACAATCCTGGGAAAACGTGTTAAGTCCGCATTGGGCAGTCCCAGTGTGGCAAACTATGGCCTAAAACCTTGCCTGAGAAAGGGCCCGTGCCCAACAGTGGGACGTATAAATGGTTTGATGATGATGAAGAATTGCGGGACGCGAGGGGCGGTCCCTCACACCTCGTCTCCTAAAATGTTGGCTAACGTTGAAATACCGCGCCTAAGTTCCGAATCCGAGACTGTACAAATCTAGAGAACTCTGAACCACTTCAGATGTCGCTTGTGCACTAAATCCGATTCGAATACGAGAAAGTACGAATATCGAATGTATACCTAGCATGTATAAAATGATCCCTGTGACAATTCGGACCGTCATTTCTCGGATTCGGAAATGATAAGAATCAGACGTAGTGCGCACGCTCGAAATCTTGTAGTATTGAAAGAAATTCATCTGTGCGATAACGTAACTACAGAAAAATTATATAGAGGTAACTTTTGAGTTACTTTTATATAATGTATTGAGTCAAATGATAATTTTTAGCTTTAGCTTTCTTATATCCATATTGTAACGACTATCACGTGCTTCCTTCGCAAAAGTATAAGGATGGGTTCCCACATTACAAATCTTCTATTAAACTTTGATTAATTCTCTGTAGAGATTTATATTTCTTGTTATTTATCATACAGCTAAATGCTCCATTCACGATCATCCGACGATCAAGATGATACTACACGACCATAATAAGAAGGTCCTTCATTCCATACACGTTTATCTCAACTGAGATGTCTACAGAACTAAGCGTTCAGATACAGATGAACTAATCCAGCCATTAAAATATGGCCTTAAACATGATAAACATTGATTTCAATTGGGGGTCAACAAGAATTAGTTGTAGATACAAATCGGATATGGGTTAATATCAGTCATAGTTCGTATAAACGGTTTTATATTGTGGAGATCGGTGGTCAAGTGATAAGATCGTGAATGATTGACGATTCTGGAGTGGCAGTTGGTACCCGTACAAGCTATTAAAGAAATGTAGACAATGGATAGACGAATTGAGATTTTATTCTTGAAAATTGCGAAGAGATATTGAGTTCTTAGTTTTTCGCTATACTGCGTACGATCTTTTTTTTTTGTTTAATATTTATTTATCTTTTAATTTGTTTCTAATTTCGTTTTCCTTAATTAATTAATATTGATTTTATTGTATATCAAAATGATTAATCAATGTAGTATTCATATATTTTAATGAAATAACTCTAGTTGTTTGTTAAAATTATTGCATAAAGAAATATTCCTTCGATCTGACAGAACTCGAACCAGAGACCACGCCCAAACAGGGCGTTCTTCTGTCAACTGAGCGACAGGTCGAGTCAGCAGATCTTACGAACTTATTTACGTGTTCGTTACAAATCTTTTGTATTGGGTTCTTTTGTATCGGTTTTTTTGAATTATTTTAATTTACTAACAATTCATTGTTAAGATAAAACATTTTGCAAAACGTAAATATTTAGCAAAATAAAATCTATAGTGTAAATTGGTAACTTCTGTAACCACAATGAAAAATAGGATGGTTTGCATTTATATTAGACTGGTTGATGACTTTACCATCTCAGTCAGCGTTGGTTTGTTTGATAAAACAAATACGCGGGATTTGGATCCGAAAAAAAATCATAGTTTTATATCCAAATTGCGAAGAGATATTCACAAATATTGAAACAACGTGTATATTCTTTCGTTTATTATAAATTGAAATTTTTAGTGATTTGCCTCTGTGGCACCAATTTACGAAATCATCAGGGATAGTGCAAATCCGCATATGTAACATTGGCAAAAGGCGCGTATCTGCACTAAACCAAATTTTACAAAAGAATGATTGAACGTCATTACTTTGTTATTTCAATGGCTATGACTTTCAATTTTGCACAGTAAGCATTAATTTATATTGTTTACGAACTGATAACAATAGATTCCCGTAAATCGCGCTAATTTGGTTGGCACGACAGTTACGCGTATTTGATTTGGCCACTAATTTACTGAAATGGAAACTTATTATCGAATTCGCGTTATTGCACTATCCCCGACGAAATTTACTTTTCAAAATGTGTCCGATCTGGGTTTTTGGATAGTATCCCGCTACTTCAATACTTATAGCAAAAGGCATTACCTAGTATGAGACCAGGTAATTGGTATGATTGTCTAGCATATTATTCTAAAACCACTCCGACGAATAGAAACGTCTTTGATATTCGGGAATGCAAAACGAATTCGCTTACACGGAATATTGTAATTAACGATGAAATATTTACATAAACTTTCATACACGATCCTCATTTATTATTACATTTCTTTGCAGCTTTAATTAAGGTTATAGAACTGTTCCACACAAAACGACTGTGGGAATTCGCCATATGGGTATTAATACAGATAATCATTATATTTTAAATATCATAATAGAAATAATTAAACTGGAGATCTCTCGATCGCCTCGAGCGTTAAATCGTGCGCGGGCGCGTGATTGATAACTATTTCCTCGTCTCTTTCTATACCATTAGCTGCAGTAATACTATCTCTTTCTGGCATTAATTGATCTTGGTTGTAAATGGCGCCATCATTGTCGCTAGATAGATCATGTTGATATTCGACCGCCTCACTGTTAGTCAAATCAATAGTTATTGTTGTTCACTTGTTATTTATATGATAGTATTAATTTTGTTTAGTAACAGAGACAACAGTCTTGTGATTGTTTCATAAGTGAAAGTTAGTGATTTCATTATTTTTTCTATTCTGTAAATCTTATTTATTCAAGTACTTTTGACATTATGCTCCTTAGCATTGCCACTTTCGAAGATAATTGGTATTAATTTCCTTCATCACCTGCTATGCAAATTAGCCAGTATCCTACAATTATAAGAACATTAGCAGGATGTATGAAGTGCCACACGCATTGCCACTATCTAGGTATTCTGAATAAATTTAATTTACCTCAGGGTACAAGCGTAGGACATCAATTTTGTTCGTTCTACGTTTAGCTCTGTGATTCTGACAATCAAGTGCTATAGATGAATATAATGCGGACCTATGGAGACGATGTTCGCGTGTATTTCAGTTTCAATAACACGTCAATATATTTAATAATCAATTATCATGGAATTGTAAACATTGTAAAAGCAGGGCACAAGCATTGCTCCTTGAGGAATCCCGAAGTTTTTAGTACAATATTCGTAACACAATTGGGTAACATTGTAAAACAGTTAGCTTAAAGAAAAAACACACGACGAATTAGAATCTTAAGTGTGTTGTAACTATACAGTAGCAAGGTACAAATAGCTTAATCGGAGGCTGCCATCAAGGGGCGTGGCTTACGCAGCAGTTTATTGTGTGTGAAATTGAAAGAGGAGGAATTGATAATTCGCGGGAGGTGTCTGCAGATTGTAATGCCGTATTGATTGTTGTTTAAAAATACATTAACAATAATTCGAAAGGGAAGTACGGACGTAGGACTTGATCAAGTTGGTTAAGCAGTAAAAAAGGATGTAATGAATTCAAATTGTATTAGGCGATGTAGTAGTATTCACAATTATTCAAAATACTACGTAATAATATTGTGATTCAAAATCCTTTGCTGTATATAATTAACAGATTGGCCATCATACGAAATCAATACGATTACAAGCTTTATAGAATAAACAAATGGCTTGTTAACAATCCTGTCTAGATCCCAAGACGTTGCGTAGCTTTGAGATTAAGCAATGGTATATATATATATATAATCTCTTTTATTTTAGCTAATACTAATTTTTTTAACTTTATCACTACATTTGAGAATGGTAATGTGGTTATTTTGTATACATACATACGTATGAAGATTTTGATATCACTTCGTTGTTAAAATTAATATTGTTATAAAAAAAGTTTTGATTTTTTTAAATCATCGATTATCTGTGACTTTTTCACGCAAATTCAACTTAATTTATATTGTCATAAAGCACGTCATATCCGTCTCATAGTTGAATTTTTAAATGATATAGCACAAAATATCAATTTTTCGGCTGTGCTCTCTGCTTACCCCGATGGGAAAAAGGCGTGAAGTGTATGTGTGTAAATACGGTTTTCAAATTATATATCTTTTTTGTTTTATGACAGTTTGCATTGACAAAAGACTTTTCTTCGCGAAAGGCTCAAATGAAAAATGCAAAATCTCGCCTGCGGGTTTCGAACATAAGTCAATGTGAAATCAGCGATCGTACAAATCGATAGGTGCGTTCCACGCCTTATCGCGGGTATAAATTATTATTCAATTTATCAACCACAAAGCGATAAACTCCCGGTTGTTATTACGCATTCGATATTTTGCAGCTAATCGATTAATTGGCGAAGTGATCTTTATTTGATATTTGTGAGTTTTGGTTTTGTTAGAAATGTTATTTACTCATTCGGCTTAAACAACGGCTGAAACCAGTCTAATCGCTTTTATGTACACTACTGCCACAAACATGACATTAGTCAAATTATATTGTTTGTTTCATTTTGAATATTTCTAGCGTTATTTTTTATTTTATTTATTATTTCTTTTTTTTAATAAGTGCGCATTCTACCTCCATCTCACCTGATGGAAAAGTGACGATAATGTCTATTCACTTTCGCCATTCAAAGGCCCAAGTTATAGTATTCAGGGAATAAATCTGCAGGCAGAGAATTCCACGCCATATAAATGTGGGAGCGTAACGTTTCGTTCAAATCATTAGAAAATTGTATGTGTATTTCTGTCTTGTGGCGTTGTAATAAATGATTTTTATTCTGTTTTATTGTATTTAATTAATTCACTAAGTCGTGTCACAAGACAACTTTGAAACTTTCACATAAGTGGCGTAGCATGCAACAGTGTCTCCTGTTTACTCTATGGCTGTAGCTTTTGCGGAACCAAACTTGTCCAAAATTATAAATAAAACGAAAATTAATTATTTATTTGACTTGTAGTGCAATAAAATAAAAGAGGATATGAGAAATAATAAAATAAACATGTTAAATATGGATTTGAATATATTTCAATATGGAAATGAAACTATTTTTTCCGATCTAAATCGGTCTGAATCATGGGCTTAGGACCTAAAAGGTAAGGTACTAAAAATGATTGAACCCACACATTTCAACAAAATACTATGATTAAAATGTAATTAAAATTCTAATTAAAAATTCTAAATTATGGTTTATCTTTTGCCTGTAACCAAGAGAGGCCTATATCCAGCAATGGGTGACGGGACGTAGTTGATGTTATAAGAATATGTATACAAATCAAGTGCGTACTCCTTTTCTGTATTATATTTAGAATATTTTTCAAAAGCAGTTTACAAAGTCACCTCTCTCACTCTTTTAAGATCGTTTACGGAGTATGTTATACCAAATGTCAAGTTACAACTTTTAATTATTAGAATTAATTTATTCTCGGGTTAATCTGTGCTGCGTCTGATCTCATGGCATTAATAATGTTTTATCATTTGTTATTGGCTGTGAGTAATGAAAGTTGGTCCGCCACGCCCTGCGCCAGCGCCGCTCTGTCTTCGTCTCAGTTTATAAAAAGAGATTAAAAGTTACTAAACATTTTTTATCGTTAGGGTTCGGTTGTAACGCAAATTGTTAAGATTTTTCTACATCTATATAATTCTTAAAAAATGGGTTGCTACTGAAGCTTGACATCAATGAACTACCTCCGTGGCCGAACGGTTATACCAGGTTCGATTCCCGGGTCGGGAGAAATATTTGTATGGCCTACATTTATTTCTCTCGAGAGTTTGGGGTGTAATTTGTGGTTATCTATGTGTGTTCATGGCACCCGCGACACAGGGTTTCCCTGGTGTGGGGCTGTGTTGAGTGTGTGCGTTATTATTATTATATCAATGAAATTACTTAAAAGGTCAATGTGAGAAAACTATAAGTATAAGGAATATTTAGTGTGACGTTGTAAGGAATTAAGTTCATTGGAGTTTTCATACTTCTTATGCTATTGTTTTAGGTTGAATAAAAATAGATACCGGAAAAGTAAATTTTAGCAAAATAGGTGTAATAAACTATTTTTTATTTTTTTGCTTAACTCTTACATGAATAATACTTAAATATTACCGCACACAAAAATATCCGTACTTTTCTTCCTGTAGTGCCTATATTGATTTAACATAAAGTGTTTAATGTGTGTAAATAATTTCATTTTCTCAGTATGTTGTTGATACTTCTCTATGGAAAAGCAAAAAAGTGAGTGGCAACTATATAGAAAGCACTTGGAAATCGCATTGTAAAGCCAGTTGTTTGTTTTTTGAGGTCCATGCAGCGAAACGGTGTACCCGTACTATCAAAATTGTAATATTTAATTTTATGCTAAATAAATGCTGTTACTGTCCATGAAAGGGTTAATAATACTTGATTATAGTGCAATTTATCTATTAATATGGACAACATACAACGTTGACACAAACCTTTGTGGTTTCTAAATGTTGTGATAATTGTTTGAAATGTACTAACGTAATTGATTGGTAATAAATACATAAAAAGGCTAATGTAGAAAAATAACGGAACCCTCATCATTTATATATGTCAAACACTTTATTTCATATTCTTCATTACAGTTTAAGATGAAAAGCGTTTTTATAACACGAACGACAAACGATTATGTAAATGTTAATCAAACGTTAATTTGACTTTGTGGGTGTTCTTATACCACTTTTTATCCTCCATTTTGTCTATTAGTGTTGCAAATATCGATTGCGTTAAAATTGATTTGCATATCGATTTAAATATGATGATAATTAATCATGATCACTTACTATGTTGAAATATTACTGGTTACAATTACGGCTATCTTAAATAGTAGGTACTTATATATGCATTTTCTTTAATAGGAATTATTAAGTAGACATCTCGCGTTTATTGATGTTAATGCAGCAAAACTAATACCTTCTCGCTCACTCTCGCTCATGTCTAGTTACAACCTACCCTCAGTTTTTAAATATAAAAGTAATTATTAAATAATTAGTGCTTAATCTACCTGTCTATTTACATGAGATCGTTTATGTTAACATTAGTTGTACTTCTTGAAGACTACATACACTACATACGTTGCGAATATGAAATATATGAAAATAAAAAAAAGTAATTTTTAAATAATAATATGGCATTGACAAAGTACAGTTAAATGTCACATAAAGTAGGTCGGTCTTTTTTGAAGTTGAGAATGAATGAATGTGGCGCATGTATAGTGTTCCCTTGCTGTATGGTCCTCATAAACTTCTATTTCATTCTTCAATAGTAGCAGTATTAATGATGGGCAACATCGTATAATATTAATTATTAATACAAAGATCGAACACTCAGAAAAAAGCCTTCGACCCGGCCGGATTCGAACCGACGTCTTCTAGCATACCGTGCCAGACACTATACCGACTAAGCCAGGGAACGAACCAGCGGACCTCACGAATTTTTCTATGCGTTTTTTGTCGTATTTGGTTTTTCAGCGACTTTTTAGCCGTAGCACCATCTATGAGAAATCTATGAAGGTATTTCGTTAAGTTAGATCAGTTCGATAAGTTAGATACCTTTACAGCTACCAGGCCCGGCTAGAGATGTTGCTATTCACTGTATTTAATTTTTTTATTGAATTGATGTTCAATTATTTTTTATGTGAAATTACTTCATTAATTTGTTATAATTATTAATACAAAGATCGAACACTCAGACAAAATTCATTCGATCTAGAAAGTATGTCATCTTCTAGCGGTGTGCTAGAAGACGTCGATTCGAATCCGGCCGGATCGAAGGAATTTTTTCTGAGTGTTCGATCTTTGTATTAATAATCACAACAAATTAGTGGAGTAATTTCACAAAAGTAATTGAATATTAATTCAATAAAAAATTTAAATGGTAAAATATTGTTCATTCTTCTTTTGATATTCGTTAAAATCTTAGGTTTTCGTGATTGTTACACATAGGAAAACTGACTATTTTCTTTCGGATCTAAATCGTGTAAATTTGTTTTTCTAAATAAACTAACGTGTCGAGCCCTTTACAGGTTTCAATCAACCGTGATCATGGAACCTGTAAACGGCCCGAAACGTTAGTTAGATTGAAAAAACAAATACACGCGCTTTAAATTCCAAAAAAATTGTTTCATTTCCTATTCATTAATTTCGTAATTATTCAATAGAATTTGCCTAACCTGACCTAAATAAACCCGATAACTTTCTTTTGAATTAGGTATAGCAACGGAAACGAAACTATTCGGATCTAAAACGCGTAAATTTGTTTTTTCAAACAAACAAAACATTAATATTACACATAACTGGTTGATGAGTTTACCATCTTATTCAGCTGTGACTATGAGACCTGTAAAGGGCCCGAATTCTTAAAATTGAGGGTATGTTGCTACTAGGCATTAAAAAGTCGATAAGTATGGTATTTGATGACCTTATGGGCTGATTTCCTAAATTTATCCGTGATCCTCAGTGTGTAACACTTCTGAAGTAACGGACGGAACTAAGTATAAGTCGTAACTAGACAGTTAGTCAAGAGCGGTAACATTCTCGTAGCAATGAACCCATTCATTCATTCAGTTTGTTAAGCAGAGGCTGTAATATTTACGTTCATTTGTACATGTGCATGTTCATGTTCATTTGCGCATTGTACTTTATATTTGACGACCTCGGTGGCCAATGGGGTGTGCATATTGGTTTTCAAGGTATCGGCTACTTTGAGGTCTCGGGTTAGATCCCCAGCCGGGTAAATGTAGAAACTGACTTTTCTATATTGTCCCGGGTTTGAGTTTTTGTGGTACCGTCGTTCAAAATGGTTTAGTTACTTACTTTGGGATCAGTAGGGCAAGCACGATAAGGCGCGACTTGTGCGAGAGCGACATAAAGTGCGACAAACTGCTATATTCCCATAGATAATAGCAATAACCTTCAGTGTCGCTCTCGCGCAAGACGCGTCCTATCATACTAGCCCTACTGAGCATCGTACTCGTATGTGATGACTAATATTTGTAGTTAATTGCCTCCTTGAATTTACGTTAAAATGCAACAACAAAATAACTGAAATCTCCATAAACATAATAAATATTGTAGAAATAGTATAAAAGCACATTATCCTGATCATACTCAATGATGGTGTAGATCGCCTCGTTAGCAGCTGATTGATCGGCACTCGCACGCTAGGTGCCTATGCGCACCTACAGCCTGATGACATCACACTCATTCATTGGTTGAATTGTGTAAGCGAAAAGTGGTAATGGACTTTTCAGTTTTTTTGTGAAATATCAGAAACTAAAAAGTCATGTTCTGATTTTTATCGACGGTCAAAAAAAATCCATAGGTAAAATAAACTTACACTTGATAATGTAATTTTTTGAGCTACTGCTCATACACTGTGCAATTCCCTGAGAAGAACGAGCAAGAAACTCTAGAGGCGGCTCTTTTCAAATAAAATTAAATGCTACGGAATAAACTTTGGATCACATTGTGAGGAATATAGAGCCATGTCGTTTTTCCGTACATCTTACTCTAACAGGTATTCTTCAATTTTGTAATATGACCTTTTAATGAAAATACTTTTAGTGTAAGTTTTAAACTTAGGAAATGATAATTTTAATATATGCTCCGGAATCTTATTGCATGTTTATGTATGTGTATAATGCGGTCATTTGTATGGTTAATTAATAAATCTAAAGATACGTGGCATAACATTATACTCGCCATTTAGAGTCAATTTAAATGAAATTTTGTAATCATAGAACACTCATGTTGTCTATTGTGTAACGTACAAACTAGATCTAAAAAAAGGTCGCGTGTCTTGTGGAATATTCTCGCGCAGAATTCCCCGTATCTACCGTGTCGTCTATAGTTTGCAGGTCGCGCGTCTTCTAGAATATTCTCGCGCAGAATTCCCGTAGCTACCGTGTCGTCTTTAGTTTGTATGTCGTGCGTGTTCCAGAATATTCTCGCGCAGAATTCTCGTAGCTACCGTATCGTCCCTAATTTGTACGTTACACAATTGACATAAAGCACATTATATTGTGTACAGTTTAAATCGAGCCTTAATAACCTCTTTTCAATGTTCTCGTCACTCTCTTCACGAAGTGAAACGTACATGTATCGATGGAACAATTGCTGATGAACCTCAATAAATAAATAAATAAAATAAAGTAAAGTGCCATATCTGACATTATTGTTTGGCTTTGAAAAGTGCATTATTATACAAAGTGCATTATGTAGATTATTCTCCACTAATTGTCACTTACTTACATTTTAACCGACTTTAAAAAAGGAGGAGGTTCTCAATTCGACTGTATGTTTATTTATTTGCATGTATGTTACGCGATAATTGCGGCATTTTGAACCGATTTTGATGATTGATTTTTATTGAAAAGAGGATACCTCAGAAGTGACACCATTTAAATTTGAAGAAAATATTCCACTATGGTGCAAACTAGGGGATGAATCACTTTTAAGGTCGGTTTTTTTAGTACTCTGTACTGAGATTATTATTTATATGAATATAGATTAATGGAAAATATATTAGCTTGAAATTCACCGTTCAAATTCTGAGTAAAAAACGCGTGTCTTCCTTACCTTGACATTGACGGAATCATCTATTGTATCGATGAAGCTAAAGCATTATAAAGAAGATATTATTTTGAAAAAATTGCCTACAAACTGTTTGTCATGAGGAGTGCACGGAAGGAGCCTCCTCCCACGACGTATTCCTTTCCTTACGTCTGACGCGAGTGCCTTACACTGATTGGCAAATTCTTTCACCTGCTTGGCATCTGCCAAGCATTATACTGTATCAATACGATAAGAAGAAGAAGAAGGAGATGTCATGAGGATAACAATACGTAGTTGTTTTTGATGGGTAACCGATAACTGAACCGATTTTATACGGTTCAACTTTTTATTTTTCATACTCTGTATACATTTACAAAACTATGTCATTAATATGTGTTATTACTGACATAAATAGTTATATAAAAAAAATTACATATTGTTTCTATAAAGAATCAACCTGTATACCCCCACCTATTGTTTCACTTGTTAATAGCGAGTGTGGTATAACTAATAACATCTCATTCGGATTCATTTCCCAAGATTAATTATCTGTTTAATCGATAAAAGATGTTGTACTAACAGCCTTCTCAAGTTTCCAACACAACACGTCTGTAATATACACTTTATATACGAAACTTTAAGGTTGGGTTTCCAGTTTATTTTGACGATGATAGATTACGTTAAAGAGTTGATCTATCAAATTTTTTCGTCCCATTGAAGATAGCTTTTGTTCAAACTTTTAATTGGCCTCTTAAACAGACTTTGGGATTAATTTTTGAATCGTTCGTTACTTGATATCGTTCAGAATACGTATTTGTCTCTCGCTTTGATGCTAAAGAGCAAGTGAGAGACAAATATAGTCTTTAAAACTGTAGTATTCTTATTCGGCAATCGGACCTCGTTCGAATTAAAAAATCGGTCGGTTAATTCGATTTCGGGTTTACTCATTTGTTTTTGTCTGTTAAAACGAGTGTTAATCAGAAGTTGATTGATTGTGAACTACGATATTATTGGGCGGAGATCATTGTGGATTTAACGGACAGACTGATTGCTAAAAATGTTTTAAATATTTTTAATTGTTCGCTTAATTATCGTTGGATTGGTTTGTTATATAAATGGGTGTTGTGAGATCGCCACTAATTTTGTTTAAATAATTATTCCTTTGTTGTTGAAATTGGTACGTAAGTTAATTACAGTTTTAATTATTGTTTTGTACTGCTGGTTCAAATGTTTAAAAAGTATTTTATGAAATTACATGCATAGCTAAATTAAAAACCCAGGGCCCTTGGGAGACAGGCGAAACTTCTTGCTACGAAATTTCACTTGGAAAGCAGGCCGGTGACTGGAAGGCTGGTAGCTACTTAATCACAATAGTAATAATAACACTCTGCCAACTACTACTACGATTACTACAACAAACTAAGGAATTCATTGTACTACGAGCAACGATATTCATTCTGGGACACAATCTAGTATCTAATCAAAGTTAAATTGTTGCTCGCCTTCTAAGCACGATTACCGCAAGGCGCGGCCTTCGATGCAAATTTTTAACTTTAAGTAGATAATTTATATGTGGAACGTCACTACTAGACGTTTAATACAGAGTATCACTAATAGATGGCATTACTTGTATTATGAAACACGCAAGCGAGTTGTCAATGAATATGAGTCTGGTGACGCGTTTTTGGCTAGGAAATCGGAATGTAGTGTGTCACGCAAGTCCTTCTACCTCTGTGGGATAGTTGACTGACTAATCGAGAAAATCTATATTGAGTTGCATGGTGATTCTACCCCGTGGAACATAGGTAAGAACTATCCCGATTAACTTAGTTTCAAATAATAAAAAAAACGCTTTGAGATGGACTATCCGTTTGGAAGTTACGACGTAACAGACATAGACACAGACAAAGGCTTCACAATTATGACTCTCCACTTTTCGCCTGGTTAAAAAGACCAATCTTTAAAAAATTTGCAAAAAATATTTAAGTCATTTACGAACATCTTTCAAAGTCGAGTTTAAATCTACTTCGCAGTTCTATTTTATCTTTTAATCTAGTTTAAAGTACTTCAATTAATCAAAGATTAAAAGAGACAATACAATACTACAAATAATAAACTCAAGGGTGAGATTAATGTTAGTGATGTTACCAACATAATAGTAACAACTAACAAGGGTGGTGATTGATAGTGTGGACCAGTTGATTGTCACCATTTTTAATTCGTTACTGTTCACGATTAATGAAGAGAAACTATTCGAGATATTAAAACGTGGAACCAATTCTAAAGAGACTGCTAGTGTTGCCAGAAGAAAAGAATATAATCTAACCATGAAAGATATAGTATATATAGTTCGTTTTTTAGAATGAGAAAAAACGTAAACAAAAACGCAGGGATTAGATTATATTAGATTGCGTTAAACCTTTTTCTTCAGACAACAAGTTACGGTAAACGAAAACATCGCGAAAATTGATGACAAATGACATTTATAAATGACAAGATAATATGTTATTTTACAAAAAGTTTCCGTTAAAAGTTCGTAACCTGTTTTTTTAAGTTTTTTACAGTGTTAATTTTTGAAATGGGTATTTAAAGATGTATGTATAGATAAAAAGTTTTTTTTTAGTGATAACTATGAGTAAAGTTTTTAATTACGTTTTAGTGGATATGTTTGAGAATTTTGTTTCTCGATATTTATTAAGTTACTTTGCTTACAAAACGACGGAATGAAATGACGTTTGATAAAAGACCCAAAATTCCCTTCCGTCTAATAAAAAAACAAAGTATAGTATATATTTCGGTTCTCTATTGTCACTTATAGCTATAATAATAACGAGTCTGACAATGATTGTGTATCAAGACTGCACCAGGTTCCTTCACGTTTGCAACATTACCCATTTAACGTTGGAGCGGTGTCATCTGCGTGTTAAGTATTAAAAAAATAGTTGAAGTAGGTAATTCCCAATAGCTTGTTAGCAATTTTGTTTTTTTCCTTTGCTAATTAATTGATTTAAAGGAATTCCTTAGTACATGAATTAGAAAGAATATCTTAATTAATTCAATGAATAACTAAATAAAATTAATAAAGCCTTTTCGCGAAAAATCCGAAACCGAAAACACGATGTTGAAGTTATACGATTTGCATAGTACTAAATTTCTCTTCGACAATTTATCAAGTGGCGAGGGAGTGACTTTTATTCCCATTTTTATTCCTGGGCCATTCATTCATCGAAGCGGTAGACAATCGCTTGCGTGCCGCTGATGCTTCTCCTGGCGTTTCAAGTGTAAAGTATAAGCTGCTAGCGGGTGAAAATAAGAAATTATATAAGGTAGAGGATAAAGATAGAGGACCATCCCACCTTACAAATAGTATTTTATTGCGGTTTTATTTTATTCCATTATCATTACCTACAACTACATTTAGGTGTGTTGATACATTGGATTACTTTATAACTACAAACTTAAATATCAAATGCAATATACACTGGTACTGGATGACGAGGGGCAATGTACGGTAAAACCCAAATTGTCTTACACTGTATAACTATATACATGTGAACTCTATTATGTTTATATATTTGTTAATAAATAAAAATTACATTCACAAAATTATTGTGAAATCATGTACCATAATTACGGTCGCTAAATGTTCACCTTGTATGCCAACCTTACGAATCCGGTTTCGCGCACTTTGCGTAAACCGATTACTATAAAACTTAGCATATAGATGTAATTCCAATAAAAAAGGCGATAAGAAAACTTTTGAGTCACTTTCTGTTTTAAAAAAAGTTATAATTCTATTCACAGTTTTTGAAAATCGCTCGTAGTTTATAGCTTGTGCGACGTGAAAAAGCGGGTTGCCCCGCATGACTGGCGTTGTTCAGACCGTTATTGGCGCGAGATGACCGTCACAATGTTTAGTAGCTTCTGCGAGTGACGTCACGCGGCTATTGACTGTAACGTTTTGATCTTTGATCGCTCAAGTGATGTTTGAGTGTGATTTTGCTATATTAGCATTAAATATGAACACAATTTATATTAACATTTTTTTATGACACCAAAACAAATACGGGTATATCGTCATTGAGATATTAATGGTTTCAATCAATTAATATAATTTTAATGGGTTTTTTTTTTAACATTTAATTATTAACATTGATAATTATCATAACAATTATTATTGGTAAAAATATACCTTGATAGTCGTATAATTAATTGGATCAACGAAATGCTACTGCTAGCAACGTCGTGGAATTTGTTTGTATCCGAGACGTACCCAAACGTGCCAAATGTCGCTCTAAAAAAGTCACAAACTAAATCGTTTTCTCAAAGTTTTTTTTCTACATGTATCAAATAAAGTTTTTGACAATTTTCAAAGAAAATAAGTATCTTGATAATTTTGAAACCTAGTTTTCATTAACAGACTGAATTAAAGTAATGAAGCAGCCTTAAAAATATTATAATGAAAATTTGCTAAACATAGACTTCGTCAATAGAATCATAGATCTACCAGAAAGTCAATAACGATATTTCTCAACACGCAAGTCAATAAAAAATACTGGACGTACCTTTTTAAATAAACAGAGGTGTTCGAAATCCAATTTATTAACATATTAATGTACCGCATGTAATATTAGCTGACTTTCTAGTGCACACAAAGTCGTACTTGCGTTGAACGGCAGAGCGGTAGCCGCTACTGATTGTTTGCGTATCACTATTGAATGCTGCTTAACAAAATTGTGATTTAATACCTTGTCACAACGTTGAAAAATGTTTTAATCATTTCTTTCAATTTATTAATTACGCCATTCATCTTTCGAACGAATTTTTGAGAATGATGTTTTCGAATTAAAAAAATAAGCCACAATCAGCAAAAAAAGATTTTTAAAGACGTTTTTTTAACAGCAGCAACTATTTTTTATTGTAATCTGCCCGTTCAGTAATCCCAACTAGTTAATTTTCTACTAATTTTAAAACGCTTTGATATCTTAAAATTATAATAACAAAATGCGATCGTTTGATACGAACATCTTGGCAACTCTCAGGAATTCATTTAACACTTCGTAAACAACAAGTCTTTGTGCTATTCCAAATATAATTATTAAAATTCTTTGATAATAAATAAAGCTGTCGCATTGCGGTAGGTATTCAAACCACAGTGTATTCGTTATAGAATAAGCCAACTTTGGTTCTCTAGAGTAATAAAGCCATATGTGATTATACATCCATTTTTTAAATAATATTAAAGTGACAGGACGAACAAGTCGTGAGCCTGATGGTAAGCTACACGCCTGTTCATAACAGTTGCTGTGCCACTCAGAGCTTTAAATCGCAAAGATCTGAGGGGCACTGCGCCTGGCACTCTGAGACATAAGTTGACAAGTCCCATGTGCCTGTAATTTCACCAGCACCTTTAAAAACCGAAACCTTCGAAACCACCCGGTTTCGAAGGTTTCGGTTTTTAAAGGCGTGTCGCTTTTATTTTTTATGGTGCCAAGTGACGGGACGAACAAGTCGTGCGCCTGCTGGAAAAAGGCGACACCCCTGTCCATAACAGTTACAGTGCCACTCAGCTTTAAATCGCGTACCATCAGGCGCACGGCTTGTTCGTCTCGCCGTCACTTGATGTCATAAGGTTTAATGATTAAGTACAAGATTATGTGTTTCAACTTTCATTTAGTTATTTTTATGACTTTCATACGGTAAAAAGCATTTCTATAGTTGCAGTCGAGCTCTTTGTGAAAGAGTTCGTACTATTACTGCCGCTAAGCATTAATGTGACCCATTACTGCGTTCTGATTTTGAAGGGTAAAGGTGTTCTCAGATCTTTGTATTTAAAGGTCTGAGTGGCACTGCAACTGTTATGGACAGGCAAAACTCACCACACGCACGACTTGTTCATTTCGTTACACTTGGTATCATAAAAAATGTGTCTAATATTTTGTGGTATAGTTTTTCGAAATTTTACGTATTACTTTTAGAGATGTACCGCTGTTTAACTCTACCACTGTATCCGAGATTATGATCGATTATATGCGTTGATGTTGAAAAACTGCGTTGTCGCCGCAGTGTAGAGATCAAACAGCAGCTGCCTGATTCTTAAACAAATAAAAGTTGAATTAATCATCGAGTAGTGCTGGCCATTTGCATAAGAAAACTAAATCCAAACAAAATAGAGTTAGAAATATTTGATCAATTAAAGTGCTCCGTAATATTTCGGTTGATGTAAAATTTAATTAAATTATTTATAACTTGCAAAAAGAGTAAATGGGTACTTATTGAAATACTTTAAATCATTGTGAGATATGTACGTAATTCAAAAGTACCTACGTAATAAACTAATTATTTACTCTATGCTAATTTTACGTCTTATTTCAGTAGCACCAACATCAGCATATATGCTAATCCTAATTGTTTATGGATAATGTAAGTAATTCGCCAATTAAATAAATAATAGGAATAAACATAAATCTTTGTAATAGGTATGTAATTGCCTACTTTCGCACTTCACTAGCATAGTGTGTCATGAGTTTCCTGTACTATAAAAACGTAGCAGATTTGATGCTAATCTCGCGGCGAAATTCGGATTAATATATCAAAGTCGTCACCGAATCCGCTCGGACATATTTAAATCGAAATGTCTCCACAAAACGTTTACGGCACTATTAATATATTTTATCGCGACTTAAATACCTACTTCTTTTGTTTCTGCCTTTATTTATTTTTTATTTTCTTAGACCCGGACTTCTTTGATCTTTGCTATAATTTCCTTTTTTTAATATTCTGTTCCATTGCAACTTTTTATGTTAAACTAGTCATTAGTCACATTTTATTGAGTAAAAATTACAAGGTTATACTTTGATATAAATTTTTATGATGTTTAATGAAGTGCGATTTAAGTTTATAATGCTAATGTTTATTGTCTTACAAATCGCTTCGCCGCCTTTTTAATTTTTTTGTGAAGATGTTCTCTGTATATTTTAATGTTCATTAATAAAAGTCAATGTAAGTTAGGGCCGTGACGACTAGGCGATTTAAACGTGGTTAGTAAGCAAATTAAAGTACGGATTAAGCTGATATTGTCTGTATAATGGTCGTTTGTGTTCTATCTGTGATAATTGTTAAAGAAGTTAAGAATTTTTGCGATGTACGTTTCACATGTTGTACTGTTTATATAATAAATTTATTCGATAGATATATTGTTGTACCTTAACAAATAATCTTAACAAATATCTAGTTTAAAAAATAGAATAACACATAACGTCTTCATTAACGACTTCTGTTAAAAGATACTTTTATCTAGTTTCAATGAATAATTTTTCTTCTCCCTTTTGATCATGCACTTTTCCTTGACACAATGGTTATAGTTTTTTTAGTCGAGTCAGGCCGCAGCCATTGCTGTTCTTCTTCATCGACTTCAATTTGGGAGAATATTCTGTTACAGTGTAATCAGTGACCATAAAAAATTGAGTTCGTTAACGAGACAATTCTTTCAACTCTGTTTTGAGCATATCCTTAGATTCTTAATCAATAAAAAGGTGTCGAGTTTTAGGTTTTTGCGATTGTTACACATAGAAATTGAAACAATTTTTCCGTATTTAAATCGCGAATATTTGTTTTTTCAAACAAACCAACGTTTCGGGCCCTTTACAGGTTCAATGGTCACGTTGTCGGTTTGTTTGAAAAAACAAATATACCCGATTTAAATCCGGAAAAACAGTTTCATTTCCTACCAATAAAAAGGTGCTTTATCCAATGGTTTCAAATATGATGTAATTGAGGTATTCACCATAACATCCGTAAAGTCACTGTACAGTCACCTGAACTCTATTGCAGTCTATCTAAATTTTCAAATAAAGTTAAGCCGTTAAATGTTAATCAACGGTGTCACCGGGCCCAAGTGGGTGGGACGGATGCATAACTCATTTCGCCGAATTAATTTAGCGTTCACCTCAAGAGTACACAATTTTTCATATCACGCACTGCTAGAAGAGGAAGTCTATTTCAACAACTTTGGATTTTAGTATTTTTGCTTACATTTTTTGTATAGTCGACGACGATTATAAATAATGGGCCCGGCACACGGTCGAGCTTCATCGCGAGTAAACTTACGCAAGGCATGTACATACGTGTTTCAATAATTTAAGTGTGTGTATTGTTTAAGGAAAAACGGTCACCCATGCAAGCCGCATGGAAACTTGCGCAAGGCATGTACGTGTTTATATGTGTGCTGTGTAAGGGAAAATGGTACTCCTTGTACTTGCTTTGCAGCAGCTTGAAGTTCAACGATAGAGGCGGGCCTTAATTTTTAACTGTGACGAGACTCCTTGTATAGGTAAAAGCGAAAAAAATTGTCCTCAAAATATGCTGAAGACGTACGTACGAGGGTCCAAAATCTAACTTGTCAACCTTTATTTTGTATGCAAAAGCGGTTCTAATTCAATTCGAATTTTAAACATTTATTGCGTGCGAAACCGTATTGGGTTCAATCGCACGCGCGTGTTTAATCGATTGTATTTAGGCATCGAATTCGCATGACCCGATTTTGAAATCGGATTCTGGAACGAGATTTTGATTTTTGAATAATTTTTTTCGGAGGTCATTATTTTGATGAGAATTCTTTTGCGTTTTAATCTAAACGTTAGGCATTTTCTCATTAGTACGTATTTAGTAACGTTAATGGTTCTCAAGAGAAATGGATTAAGGATTTTAACTTGTTGTACTTTACGGTCAGTACTCAGACTGAAGTGTACATTACATTTAATTCATTAGATTATTAACCCTTGCATCCATTTGTTTCCAAGAAGGATAGCCAATAAAAAACTTGCTCAGCTCAAAGAGGGGAGTGTGACCGCATTATAATACTAAAACTGGCCGGTTTGTACGAGCCTATTGTTGCCAGCCTGTCCATCCGCATCAAACCCGATCATAAATCATATTCGTCGTAAATTCGATACGTGTTACAAAGAACGATCTGTTCTTATTTTGAATATAGAAAAAGAAAACACGTGTGACATTTTTAAAAAAGAGAAACTTAATTTTTTTTATTTCATATAATGTTAAAAATGGAATCGATGAAAAGATCTTTTGAATCTTTAGAAATTATTCGGGAATATTTTCTTTTTGTAAAATTAAAAAACAGTCCTGTATAAAAATGTTATACCCATTATTTTAACACTATAATACCATTAGTTTCTTATCTTATAATTTTCAAGCTTTAGTATATAAAATAATTGAGTATAAGTTACTTTTGTGAAAATATCATAATGTTTTTGATGGACAAGAACAATGAACTTCGTAGAATTCTAAAAAAGTAAAAAGCGACATACCTGGCGCCGTTTATAGGTTCTTCAGGCGTTCGCAATACAATAGCTGATTCATAGCTCTTTGATTTAATAATAATAACATATATATAATTACAAATATATTTTCTACGGCCCAAGCTTCTTAGGTATTCGAGTTTTACGGAAGTTGACGATTGCGTCGTAAACCTATTTCGCTCTAACGTATTGTATTGTTTGACATAAAATTTTCTCGCTCATCAGCTCGCCACTGCAGTCAAAAATTTACTTCCATGGCTCTAGATATAAGATTTGGTTAACGTTACGCAGTGACGTTCTATATTTGAAATATCGGCCATATTTCTTGAAAATCTGTTGGTAACAGAACAAGTAAGCTGTGAAAAGTTTACCTTAACCGTTTAGATATAAGGTTAGTATTTGAGACGTCGTTTTATTGGAATAAATAGCTTCTCAATAATAACTATATTCGCTCGTTCCCTTAAAACTTGAATAACTACGATGTTGACATTATAAAATACAAGTAGGTACTGTATTTATATAGGTACAATTTTCACTTGTTGTTATTACTAAAAAGTAATAAATTATATCGTATTTAAAGTTACGTAGTTACAATTATTGTGATAAAATATTTAAGAAATTCTCTGGTATGGTATAAGCTCTTATGAAAATAAACAATTATAAATTGCGACATTTGAAATTTCCATATCCCCCAAAATGTCTGAGCCAATTATGAATAACTAATACTCAAAATAACACGTAGAATATTCATAATGAATAATACCGAATAGCTGGCCACACAAGTCCTAGAGTTTTAAAAATAAATTGTTTTTGTTTTAGCGCGTAATTGCGCCGCATTATAGGGCTTGGATCACAAATCGCATACTAGTTGCGTACACGCGGGCCACACATTCTCCATGTTTACTTGACAGGCACGTTCCGTTTTACAATGTCGCCACTTGACATCTGTCCGTATAAAGTTCGCAGTGTAACAATGTAAGGTTTTGACCATTTCATTAATATCGATTCTTTTATTCGGTTACAAAAATATCGGGGTCATATGAACGACATTAAGCAAGAGGCATAAAACATGTTTTACCTTTGCTTAAAAATTGAAAATTAATTACTAAACGATCAAACTACTAACTGAAAGCAAAGGCTCTATTAGATACTTTAGTAAACATACACATTATAAAGAAGGCACTCTTATTTTATAAATTAAAAAGAACGTTCTCGAATGTAGGTCCTATGTCATCGTAGAAACATAGATAAGAATTATAAGTAAACAAGATCTCTAGCTTTTCCTGTAAAGTATTTTTCATACCATGTCCTTACACTTGCAACATTACCACCAACATTACGCATACCTAGCGCGTGACCATCGAGTCTTGAACAAGCTAATATAACTCAGACTTAATGCCAATTTATTAAAAAGTCTTGAAATAATTCATGTACTTAATAAAGGCGACTACGAAAATGTATTAATACAAACATGCTAATAAAATAATGGACAAAAGAGACGTTTAAATGAAATTTCGGACGTGTAAATCGAACTTTATTGGGTTTCATTTAGAGTTTACAATATTAAGGCTTGTATTGATTAGTTTAAATAGAGCATAATCGAGCTTTGTTCTTTCGTTCATTTTAAAATTGTTTACGTAAATGGTATTAAATAAGTCGAATACAAAAATTACGGTGGTTGCACCGTTTTTTACTTACCGAGGTGGGTTCTTTACAATCAGAGCGCCCGTACATATAAGTATAAGCGATTCTAGGTGATCCTTTATATAGGTACTGTAAAATATCTAGCTTCGGATTTCTAGTGTTGTACTGTACAGTATCACACTTCAACGTCCTCGGGGGTCCAATGACCAATTTGTTATCTATTCAAAACAAATTTTGACCACCAACAACACCCTATTAACTCTGAACGCACTCTAAACCTTATAATAACGTCTCGAAAGTTCTATATGGAATAGTTTAACAAGAATAAGGTAAAAAAAGGCGATAAGTCCTTTGTAATCTTCCTGACGCCACCTCAGCTTACTTCGAGTTAATTGCTTTGAAGCTCTTTTTTTTAACGTCGGGTAAATACTTTATTATTCTATCTGTCTACCTGAATTGGAGACAGTACGAGCAATGCACTTGGTGTTACCAGACATAAAAAATGGATATATACAATCGATTTGTGACTCACGATTTAGCAATGTTATCGCTGGATCGGAATTCTTTATCGTATTTGTTTTGGTGGGCTGACATAATTGATATAAGACTTATTTGGTATGTTTACTTATGTATGTGGCACAATATTTGTTGAAGCTTTTAATCGATTACGAAAACGTGTTTTGTTTTCTCTTTACACAAGCTTTACGGGAATCGAGAACGTAGTTGGTAGTTTCATTAGGAGAAAAGACAAACGCGGTAGGTTAAAAAGAATTTTAATGAAGGGCTAAAGAGACAAAACGATAGAGAAAGTTATGGAACTAAATTTTATTTCTATCATCAATCCACAGAGTAGAATTTTTTCAAATGACAATGACACTTTAAAAGTAATGAATGACAAAATAATGCAGTCAAATATATCGTAAAAGATTGTTTCGTTCTAGCATTACGAATTTATTGCGTAACGCCTTCTATATTACGATTCTCTAAATATCTTTCCGAGAATTGGCCTTCTGCATAAAATCGATATTATCTCAACATTTGCTCACCATCCGCATGTACCGTTATGGCAATAACCCACAATACTGTCCTTTACTTCTTTTAACTGACCGCCTTTGTTTCCGACACGTTACCAAACATCCGATTCTGTGAACAGCCCCAAATATAAAGTATTTAAAATCTTTTTTGTGATCGGGACTTTCCTATCGTGAACTTTTTTCTGCAATTCTTGGAAGGCGTGGTAATTAATTCTTTTCGAATGAGAATCTCGTACATTAAAGTTTTAGTTTTCTGTACGCGTATTAGAGTCTATGTTATAATGTGGCAATTTGCTAGAAGCTATCTCAAGACAATGTAAGTAACATTACTTAAGGTGAATTAAATAAAAGGTTCTATAAAATTGTTATATCGTGATTAATTTGTACTAACATCAACCTTAATGATGTGACGTACCGCCTCTTAAGTATGAGACCTCAACAGGCTGTGGGTGGGAATTCGGGGTCGCACCTGTTTTCGGAATTTAAGTATGAAATTTGATTTCAACTTTTTAGGAGAAGGAAAACATTGTGATGAAACCTGCACCTCTCAGAAGGGTCACAGCACGTATTGGACTAGCGTGGTGGCCTAAATCCTCGCGTGAGTCATATAAAAAGGGTTGATGATGATTTTGATGTTACCACGATGTCGCAGTGATATGGAAGTTAAAGGAGTTGTTCCTTTAGTGGTACTAAAATAAATGGAAAATTTAACCAGGCTGTTAGTTAGTTTTTTGTAAAGAGCTCACAAAATCTAGAAAGTCTGAATTAAAATTATTTTTGACAAATTATTTTTGACCTGCAATTTCCAGAAAATCGTTAGGGATTTTTAATACTATGTAAAGTAAAACGAAACGTACTCCCACGAAACGGAACGGATTTTTATGTAATTTTTTGGCTAATGTGCCAGTGGCCAATGCCATAAAAAATAATGACAGATCAGATGTCAATGTCATTCTTGTTGCAATTTAATTAGCCAATTAAATGTTTTAGCGTTTAAATGTTGCTGCTTTTTGAACTTTTTTTACTATCGCAGTGTTGCTGGTAATTAATTTAACTTATTCACACTTTTGTTTTGAAATAAAACAAATAAAAAATGCAGGTCACAATATTTTTTTTTTTATTTTGCTAAGGTCTTTATTTCAAGCTTATATCTAGCAAAAAATTGGGATCTGGTTGAATTTTTCTTGGAATAAGGTTCTAAGCTCCATACTAATTCCGTACAAGTCTTTTACGTGTCTATCTATGATTTCGCATAAGTATGCTTGTAACTACTGTAATATCAAATACCACTATTATTGTAGTTAAGCAATATGTAATAACATCAGAAGTAATAAGCGTTAGCAAACAATAACAAGTAGTATTTAATTCACCGTACGGGAATCATAACGCGATTTAGCGCAGTTATTTCAAAGATATCAAGATCGTATTTCTCAAGTATCAAACGTGTCACCAGTGTGACGATTAAATGTAATTACCTTCATAATTACACTAATTGCGATCACACAATGCCTTCCTTTAACAATGGCGTAAGAACTAGCATGGTATTTATTGCGTTGGGTGTAGAAGAAAGGTTTAATTGTAGATATAGTTTACTTTATTGAAATTAACACAAGTGACAATCAAACTGGAAGTGACGAAAGATATCTTGAAGAGTAAGTGGTTGCGTAGGGGTTATAATAAGTTTCTTTTTTCAAGTGACAGGACTGACAAGTCGTGCGCTTTGTGTTTATGAAATCAAGTGACAGACGTACAAGACGCGCACCTGGTGGTAACTGACACGTCTGCCCATAAGAGTTGAATTACCACTCAGTGCTTTACATAAGTTGACAAGCCCCATGTGCCTGTAATTTCACCAGCACCCTTACCCTTCAAAACCGGATCGCAATAATGCTTGCAATATAAAGTAATGCATTACCGCTTGGTGGCTGAAATAGGTAAAGTGGCAGTATTTCCCTGGACGAACTTTTTCACAAGGAGCTTTAATGCTACTGCGCCTGGTCGTAAGCGACACGTTTATCCGTTACAGTTGCAATCCCAGAGTCAGCGAAGTACTGAGGGGCGCTGACACGGCGCCCATTGCCCTGAAACATACAGTTGACAAGTCCCATCTGTCTACAGTGTCACCAGCACCCATACCCTTCAAAATCGAAACCCAGTAATGCTCCCATTACTGCTTGGCAGCAGAAATAAGTAAGGTGGCAAGGTTCCCTGGACGAACTCTTTCACAAGAAGCTTTACAGCTAATAAAAACTTGCTTAGCTAATTAATACTTACGTTTGGTGTCACAGCGTAGAACATGAAATTATCAATCGAGCTATGTAAAAATGTATAATATATTTTTTTAACTGATTCAAAAAAAGGAGGTTTCAATTCCTTTTTGTTGGAAAGAGAGTACCTCAATAGTGGTCCCATTTCAATTTGAAAAAAATGTTCCACCTCTAATAGTGGCAAAGTAACCGATTTCAATAAAACTTGGTAAATAGATGTTGGGATAGATTTTTTTATTTCTGTTCAATTACAATGTGTCTTTCCCTCAGTCTCAATCAATTTTAATATAGAGAGAGAGAGAAAGAGAGAGAGAGAGAGAGAGAGAAATGGTGACGTGTCATTCGGTTTTCTTCATAATGTTTATTACGAAAGGTTTGGAAAATACTATGAACAGTAATTTCCTTAAAAATAATTTTAGAGGTCATGTGACCTCTACGTATTAAATTTTTGAAGGAAGTACTTGTCGTTTAATATATGTATAGACAGACAATTATGGTGATATGAACAAACAATATCGATAATGACTAGATTATGCGAATGGATATCTTAATCATTAAAGGAGCGGAAAACTGCGTACAGAGGACTGAACGTAAATTTGTAATGATTCAAACTTAACTAAGTACAGCGTTTGCGTTAACATTTTTATTTAGATCTTAATTAGGTATACCTAAATATATATATTTATAAGGTTTAAATTAAAAAAACTAAAATCTTAACGCAAACGCGATAGTTAACTTTACATGTTTGAAAAGTTACTCTAAGGCCCCAGATTTATAAAAGCACAACGTTACTCACACGGTGTACACGCCAAGTACTAGAAACATTTAGTATAGGGCGGCAAAGGTACAATTACAGCGAAATAACCAATAAATTACATAGGAACGGTGCGCCCGCGCCGCCGCGTGACGCCGCTCGCCTCTTCCGCGAAACGCCATCTAGCGATACTCGCAAATTGCTCTACGATCACGATCGATATCCCAACATTGCCTTCACCTGAACTCAAGAAATTATAATGACCAACTACATCCTCTCGAGTACATAATCTCTAACTACAAGGTTGATGGCAAAGTTAGAGAATCATGCTTGAAATGTAGATATTTCTAAATATTAATTTTATTGGATTTCATGATGTTTTTACTACCGTGATAGTAATACATTTTTTTAATGCAAATAATGCTCTAGTTTAGTGTTATTATTGATATATAGATCAAACAAATATTAAGAAAACTTTCGTCGATTCGGTTGGATTCGAACCAGCGACTGTGTGCCAGACCGGAGCTTTACCAACTGAACTATGGAATAAATTAGCAGGCCTTACGAATTTCTCTATTCAAGCTTGTTGCCAATTTTTGTTTTTAAGTTTAAAAGGATTTTTTTTGCCGTAACACCTTATAAATTATTTCAAACTAACTATTATAGTTTACATGCACATACCGTATTTATAACAAAAATTATTCTTTATTTGTCACATGCATCGTAAGTTAGGAATTACAATACAAAATATGGTCATTTTTTATGTATTTTCCTACCGTAACTCTACCTATTAAGTACGTGAAAATGTTACATTTTCTTTTTGAGTTGCGTAAATATTTAGTTCATTTTTGTCTCCTGTATTTCGTTACTTTGTCTGATCGTTGATCTTTCGGATGTAACCGGTAGATATTTGTATATTAATTAAGTTGTAAGTTTTAAATGATATCAATAAATCGTCACCGCCTTAAAAAGCGTAGCCGTCCAAGGAGTGTATACTTATTTTTGTATATAATTTTAAATCGACTTCATCAAGTTGAATTGGTTCTTAACAAAGTTGCAAAATCATTTGTTCCACGTTTGTTTTCTCGACGGAAATGGGTGTTGACATTACCGGAATAGTCCTTTGTTGGTTTAGTTCTTTTTTTACGAATAAATTTTTGTGTAAGGCTGTTTATTATACAGTTCAATTGTGGAAAGGGTTTACTTATATTCTGCTATTTTATTAATGGAATGTTGAATATTTTTTGAAAGAAAGTTAGATTTTATGTAATCGTTACAGCGAAGGCACTACGCAAAATAAATTAAAAAGATGTTTTGGAAACATTCAGTGGAAGTGGAGAAAAAAAACTGATGTTAGTAAGTGTAATGTAACATTTTAATTAGGAGTTGAAAATAATACATCTACAACAATGCTGGTGAAATTACAGGCACATGGGACTTGTCAACTTATGTCTCAGGGTGACGGGCGCAGTGGTAGTGCCCCTCAGATATCATCTATAATATATCTATTTATCTACTGTCACCTACTTTTCGATCATATACCACGTTTCTCATCTGCTTCCCTAACATTTTAGTAGTAGTAGAAGAGCTCCTCGTGAAAGAGTTTCGGTTCCGGTTTTGAAAGGTAGGGGTGTTGGTGAAATTACGGGCATATGGGACTTGTCAACTTATGTCTCAGGGTGACGGGCGCAGTGGCAGTGCCCCTCCGATCTTTGCGGTTTAAAGCTCTAAGGTGCACTGCAACTGTTATGAACAGACGTATCGCTTACCACCAGACCTACGCTAGGTAAAATACATTACACTTTTCTCCGATTATGTAACATCTGTCCTTTTCACTCTAATAATAAAGTCTATATTCGGCCCCGTTTTCACGCAATGTAATGCACTGCAAGCCGAGAACTACCGACTTATGAGACTTAAGAGAACTTAGCAATGCATGGTTGCAAGCGAGAAGGATATTGTCAATCGAGTCCACAGGTCGTGTCTTTGTCGAAGTTAATTAGTCCAAATCGAAAGTTGGCAGGTGACACCCCAAGAAACACTTTTTAGCAGGACTCTTTTGTATATTTCTTTTGTAATTGGCGGCTTAATTGCTGTTCTTGAAATAAATTGCTTCGTAGTAATATTATATTACGGAACCAAACGAAAACTAAAGAAATATTAGTCATATCAAAGGAGAGCGAAGATAGACTTATCTCTAAAAGACATCTCTTTCAACCAACCCAAGACAGTGTGAGCAAAGGTAATAATCGAGCAACAGCGTGCAAGATAGAAAGAGAGGGAAATATTATAAAACAACAGATAAATTCTATAAGTACCGACATTGTATTTAATTACATACTATATGTAGCTTAGTGATATGTGTAGATAATAGAATTTGTTCCAAAATAACAGTTTGGGGGGATGTACATATAATTTTGATTCAAATACAAGTCGCTTGTAATTTTAATTAATCTTAAATCTCTTAATTAATTATTGTCTTCTCTCAGTAATTACCTATCGAATCGACAATGCAACATTACAGTATTTGCTGCGTGCCTCATAACATCGAATTATATTTTTCAAGCACCCACCTATCGCCACTGGTTGACACTTTGGACAGTTCTTATCGTAAGCTGCATAGAGTACAATTTAAATTTTAAGTGTCAGGTTTGACGTGATCTTGACTGTAAATAAGTACTACAATGAAACATTTTATTGGATGTGTCTGTATTAGCAATATCTAATTTAATAACGAATGCAACGTAAAGATAGTTTATTTCATCCATACATTGTAATACGATTGTTATGTGGAACCTAATAATAAAAGCTACTCTGAAAACATTTTCGTTCTAAAACGAAAACTTATTATTAAAACTGGAGGAAAATTTATAAACTGAGCGAAAAACTGGGCATCAACACAACAGTTGAATGTTGTAATCGTCTAATTCCAGAGAATTAGTATAATACAATCAACGACTTTAGAAGTGTAAAGATATGATTCTTTGTTTATAAATGTAAATCATAGCTAAATTATACTTAACTCTTTCATGGACAGTACTTAAATAGTAGCGCAAATTAAAAAGTCAGTAGCTTTCTTGTCGTAGTACTTAATATTGATTCAATATAAAATGTTCGATGTAAATGTAAATCATTGAATTTTGTCAGTACGTTGTTGATAATTCTCTATGGAAAAGCAGTAGGCGGCAACTTCACAGAAAGCACTTGGAAATCGCACTGTAAAACCCGTAGTTGTTTTTTTAAGATCCATATAACGAAATGGGTTACCCGTAGTAACATATTCTAATATTTAATTTTAAGGTGTTACTATCCGTTTAAATGGGTTAAACCATGAACTACAGCTTGCCTCCATTTAGAAGTAAACAGCTAGAATGTTTCAAAAACACAATTTTTTGGAAATGAGTCCAAGTATCTTAGTTAAACTAAAAAATGACAACGCCATATGTTGACAATTTTCTTTTTTTTTAAATTACCGAAAAGCCGAAGCTTTGCATTTTAAAATTATGCGGATCTCTATTTAGACTTTAGAGCTAGGCTCTTTTTGGACTAGTAAACGTCACTCTGTACTCTACAAAGTTTTTTCTTTTCACATTTGATTTAGTTAAATTAACTTGTTGTCCACGCTTGCCTTCTACTTTTCTTTCGACCAGATTTTAATGAACGCATTATGTGGTATCCACACTTCCTCTTCTGGTTTTCTTCATTCTTGTTAGTACATAATATATTTTTATGATACCAAGTGTTGGTAAGCGACACGCCTGTCCATGGCAGTTGCAGTGCCACACAGAGCTTGAAATTGTAAAGATCTGAAAGGCACTGCCACTGCGCCCGCCCCTCTTAGACATTATAATAAATGACAAGTCCCACGTGCCTGTAATTTCTTTAGCACACTTCAAAACCAGAACGCAGTAACAGATAAGGTGACAGTACTTCCCTGAATGAACTCTTTCACAAGGGGCTATATTGTTACGATTACATAGGTCACACTGTCCAGCTAATAAGTAGAAGCATATTATTCGATTTTTTTTAAATATTTTGAACTGATATCGTGGTGCTTATTTTGCGTTTGCGTGCGTTATATTAGAACAAGTCGATGCGTTTTGCATTGACTTGTTCTAATATAATAATTTAGTCAAAAAATACAAATTTATAAAATCAGTTGAGGTCATTTCGTTGGCGCACATTCCCATAATGTATGTTTTGTGAAATTCAATACTAATGTTTTGATTAATTCACACACATCGAAGACATATTGAAGATCACAAGAAGGCTATTATTAGTATTGATGCGAACGTTTGCGCATTTGTGCGTTTACAGACCAAATTATAACATGACTTTGAACTTCAATGTTTATATTTGTTTTCTATAGGCTGACAAGTTGCACTAAAAAATAGACCCTAAAATGAAGGCGCTAGAAATGACTTTAAATATCCTGTGTTCTTGTCAGTGTGTCAATGGAACAGAAATTCAGCAACATGGTTAATCATGTAAAATGTTTACTTGGTCGTTAAATGAAAAATACTACAAACTTTCTTGAACATTTATGTAAGAAAAAACCAGGTAACGGAACCAAAATATGACCTATTAAAACCCTTCTAAATTCTGCTGAGACAGGTGTATGAGAACAAAAAGATACTGTCAATTAACCTTCCTAACTTTTTAGTAAAACATCGTGATATTCAATAAACTTATTACAATTAGGAAATGATTCTATTTTTCCGGATTTAAATCGCGTTTAAATATTTGTTTTTTCAAACAAACCGACGTTTCGGGCCCTTTACAGGTCCCATAGTCACGGTGTACTATTTTTTTTTTGAAAAAACAAATACCCCAAATGTCCCATGGTCACGGTTTGTTTGAAAAAAGAAATATACCCGATTTAAATCCGGAAAAATAGTTTCATTTCGTATGTGTAACAATCGCGAAAACCTAAGAACTCGATACTTATTACAATTATTGAAGCGACATCTCTTGTCAGCCGCTGGTAGCTGTACAGGTACCTGGCTGAATGAAAACAACTATTCATAGATTTCTCACAGATGGCAAAAAAGCAAAAAAGTCGTTAAAAGCCAAAAACAAAGATCTCCAACAAGCACACAGAAAAATCCGTAAGGCCTGCTGTATGCTGAAGGCGCTGGTTTGAATCCAGCCAGATCGAAGGAATTTTTCTTAGTGTTTGATCTTAGTATTAATAATTACAATTAACCTTCCCTTCAGTTTTGGCGATATCATTTAAATGTTAATAAAAAACTTTCATTTGAAATTAAACTTTACAACATTCGTGCAGTATTTAAATTCGTAATACCAAAAAGTGACAGTTGTATATTTCATTGTGCGGCTGCGCACAGGTTATTAAAAAGTGCGAATTACCCACTGGCCTACTTCGATGTCGACAAACGCATTTTAAAAATAAAAAGTATACGATTATCTTAGTAAATCATTTATCATTCAGTCTATAGTGTCAAAATATCTCGTGGTCCGGTCTGTGATCTTTCTTTATTTTAACTCTCTTGTTGGTGGAAACTAATTGCTTTCAAATTGTCCGTCCTTCGAATTTGGGACATTTTAAATGGAGTTTGTACTTTCGGTGTGACTTATTCCTCTGTCTTTTTTGTTATTATGGTCGCTCTATTTGGGATTTTTATTAATTTATTTTCTTGAAAAATGATAGTGTTTGTGGAAAACGATATCAGTTACGTTCTACGCAAAGAATTAACAACTTTGCTTCATGGTATAATTTTTCGTATGTAATGTTCTTTATATTTAAATAAAATCAAAGTTTTAAGTTACGCAAAATAAAAATACGAAAACAAATCAAATATTTCAAATAGGACCAAGGAATTAAATTTAAATCAAGATGTTATTTGTTAATACTCGTAAAAATACTTGTTAATAATGTTAATTATCAACCCTTTTATACGTCACACTGCTGGGAGGTACAGGCCATAGTCCCGCCTGGGCCCAATGCGGGTCCCAACCCACTTCACACGTTTTTCGAGAGTTGTGAACCTTCTTCAACGTGCAGGTTTCATCACATTGTTTTCCTTCGCCGAAAAGCTCTGGATAAATTTCTAATTAAATTTTGCACATAAATTCCAAGAAACTCAGATGTGCGAGCTCGGATTCAAACCCACGGCTTCTGCTTGCGAGGCGGTAGGTCAAACCATTAGGCTACTAGGGCTAATTAATAATGGTAGACGAACAAATAGAGTACGCCTTCGGTCATATTCTGGCGTAACCCGTTATGGTTTTCACACCAAAAATTAATGAAAATCAGGAAAATATTGAAGAACACCACAACTCGTGTATGCATGTTTACAAATGAAAGAAAAACTCAAATAGCCATTGTGAATATTTTCCTTTCAATGTCGTCAACGATTGAGATATAGCACCTTCTACATGTGCAGGTAGATCAGGGCATTATATTATTAATATATGCAGATGTTATTTTGTGTTTAATATGACGGGTCTAGACGGGTAAGCTGAACAACCAGTCCAAAACATTTTAGGGGTATCTAGCTGCTTTTAGAACATTTGCCAGTATTTTTATGATACGGAAATGGTAGAAATTAGTAACCACCTCCTACACAGATTTGCATGTTAAAAAATTGTATTTAATGCCTCAAATGCTTTCTCTGATAAGGATTTAAGGTCTTGAAGTCTCCACGTAGTGCCGTTCAAATTTGCAATACTCGTCGAAGATAATGAATACATTTAATTTAGTAAAAATTCATAATGAAATAAAATATTTGGCAAAACGTGTTATAGTAAATTGGAAAGATCTTTTTTAAATTAAATTATAACTTTTGTAACTATAGCAAAATTGATGACTATATCATTTCAGTCAGTCGATACCATGGGACCTGTAAAGGACCCGCAATGTTGGTTTATCTAAAGAACATATATAGACGATTTATTTATGTAATTTTTAGTATATAAGGACCTGTAAAGGAGCCGGACACGATGGTTTGTTTGAAAAATCAAATATACCCAATGTAGGTCCAATCCTTTGATACCAAGTAATAGGATGAGTTCAGTCGGCGGGACGAACAAGTCATACACCTGATAGCAAGCAAAGCTTGTCCATAGCAGTTGCAGTGCCACTGAGAGATTTAAATCGCGACGGTAGATACTCTGGCCCGTCGATTGCGTCTTTTAAGAAAAGCGCGCACTTTCTTTCTAAACTCTCTGTGTAAATCATGTTATTGTTTTTTTTACATATTTATACACTCCCGGACACATCATTCTAGCCACCTCCCATCAGTGATTAATGCCCAAAGCTTAAATAATGTTCGTTTGGTCAAGAATTATCCTACGTAATTTTGAAATTAGTATATTAAATAGTCTTTTCCATAAGTCCTTGTTGGAAATTTAGATTTTGCAAAACCGAGGGAAATTTTTTTCTTCGATGATTACTATTTTCGTATTCTAGCCCTTTAAGGCAATTACGCGGGGTGGCTCGAATTATGTGCCCGGGAGCATATTTATGTATTATATTATGTATTATATGTATTATACATAGGGCGCACTATAAGTTTCCGGAACTGGCCACTTACATAAACAATATTTAAAAAGTAATAACACCATTTGAAAGTGGAACTTTTTGGCTGTAGAATACAGTTTTTTTCATCTGACTGTCACTTTATTTTACATTGTGGCGTGATTTTATGAATTGGTTGTCTACATCACCATGGAATTAACTCGTGAAAATTTTTGTAGTATGATTTTCTACGACTTTAAGTGTAATTCAACAGCTCAGCGGAGCTTCGCTCGGCTTGAAACTGCTTTTGGCGATGGAGCACCATGCAAGACGACTATTTATAGCTGGTAGAATTCAAACGCGGTCGTGTGATGTGAATCTCAGTGACGAATTTCGTGATGGTCGCCCGTCCACTTCTGTGAACAACAAAAACATCGATGCCGTGCGCCGTATGATCAAAACAGACAGGCTTGTGATATACCATGAGATTCGGGCATCTTTAGGCATAGGCATGAGTCAAATACAATCAATACTTTTCACACACAAACATTTGGGTGTGAAAAAGCTGTGCTCTTGGTGGATCCCACACAATTTGACTGAGGCTCAAAAAACGGATCGCGTCACTTGGTGCAATGCCATGCTTACCAGACTCAACACAGGGGCGTCAAATTTGGTGTGGGACATAGTAACAGGTGACGAAACAGGAATTTATAGTTACGATCCCAAAACAAAGCGGCAATCGAGCGTATGGGTCTTTCGAGATGAGCTAAAACCAACCAAAGTGGCGCGCGTGCAAAGTGCCTCTAAGCGGATGATTGCTTCTATTTTTAATAAAACTGGACACGTGGCTACTGTTGCTTTGGAGAATCGTGTATAGTGATTGGGGTACCGTGAATAGTGATTGGTACACGACAATTTATTTGCCGGAAGTTATAGACAAACTCCGTAAAAATAACCGTAAACGCCATATCGTCTTGCACCACGATAATGCCAATTCTCACACAGCCAGACAGACAAATGAATTTTTGAAGGTGAACAACGTTGATCTTAAGAGCCATTCCGCATATCGTCCCGACCTGGCACCTTGTGACTTTTATTTATTTCCAAAAATTTAGAACCAGTTACCAAGTCAACTATATTCATCACCTGAAGAGGCTGTCGAAGAGTATGAAAAATATGTTTCAGAGATTGTCATGGAGGAGTGGCATAAATGTTTTCAAAATTGGTTCATTCGTATGAAAAAGTGCATTAACGCTAACGGAGAATATTTTGAGAAACAAAAAATTCATTTCTGACCATTTATAGTATTTTTTTCTTATTCATTCCGGAAATCTAAAGTGCGCCACACGTATGTATGTACTTTGATGCTATTCATTGTACGCTATATAATCTATTTACTTATGCAAGTAGCAGTAGTTTTTTTATTCATGAAGTTTATCATATTTCTCTCTCATTCTCTCTTGCACGTTGATGCCCGCTTATAACCTGAGCTCTCACTACCTTGAATTGGCTGGAAGAGATCTCTTTTAAGATAAGTCCACCTTTGATCACATTCTGGTAAATTAATATTCCTGTTGTATTTGTTTGGTTCAGTAAAGAATATACATATATAAAATTGAGGGGCACTGCCCCTGTGCCCGTCACCTTGAGACATAAGTTGACAAGTCCCATGTACCTGTGATTTCACCGGCATCCTTACCCTTCCAAACCGGAATGCAGTAATGCTCACATTACTGCTTGCCGGCAGAAATAGGTAAGGACCCAGTACTTCCGTGGACGCACTCTTTCACAAGGAGCCCCACAGCCACTAAATTCATCGAAGATAGTTTTGTACGGTCACACTTTACCGCATGTTCCGCCTTACTATAAATAAAGTTTAACAATAGTTGTAATATTAACAATTACATGGTTTTATGGCGCAAGTCGTAATAAATGCGTCATATTTCCCAAATTCCTGGATTACCGCCAATGTTTAATGAACGTTTTATTGTAGGACATTTGGTTTTGATGCTTCATAACCGCAATTCTGAATTCCGATGCATTCAAATATTAAAAATAAATCATGCAGCGAAACGACTGTATGCGTTGGGAACATGTGTTTTGGCTGGAAGATACGAAACTACTACGGAGTCTAAAAATGCAAATGTTTGCATTTGGAATAGTTATTATTAAGATAGGTCGTAACTTACCACAGAACAATAAATACAGTAGCATAGCTTGTGTGGCACGTGTGCCAATAGTTCGCGGAGTTCTGCAAGTTCTGAGCTCAATCTTATGTGACATAATACAATACAAAATTGTATTATATGACATAGATTTAATTAGCTCGTAAACTGCTTTTGTGAGTGAAAATAAATAAATATTATTATTATTATAGTCCATTTTTGCTTTGCACGTTATGATCGTGTCAGTTATTTCACGTAAAACCTCGAGAATCGTAGAAAAATTGGAGTTCAAAAATGATAGTCGCACTTCTAATGTTATCTGTGGTGGTGTTTCGTATCAACATTAAGTCTTATTTTATTTAATTTTAATAAATTTTCAAATTTCTGTTTATCGTTATCATTTTTCTTTTACAAGAAACGAAAGCAAACCTTGTACCGCTGCAATATGGTGGCGTCTTTTTTGAAGAACTTCGTAAACATCTCAAATTCGTCGTTGTTCAGTTATTAACCGCTAGATGGCAGCATATTGATTGGAATTTTAATAACTCGTAACTTGTTATAATACGTATTGATGGTATTGAACTTTCAACGATATGTCAAAACGTAAAGTTTAAATTATATTAACAATCCAGAATTTGTTATTTATTTTAAATTTGAAACTACGACTAATCATTGTCAATATTTTATAGTGTTCTAAATTATAAAGTGTGAGTTTTGGCGACAGAGGTTCTGATGGTAATCGAGGCTTAAGGCGCTTCATTGTTTATTTTCTTCCGTGGACCGTACCTATGTTACTATTTAGATACTACGTTCCTTAATTATACGACCTAATGGGCCGTTACATAAATCACGTACACAAATACTAGGTGTCTGTCATAAACAAGTTTTTTTATGATACCATATGACGAGACGAACAAGTCGTGTGCCTGGTAGTAAGCGACACGCCTACGTATAACAGGTGTAGTACCTATTGCTCAGAGTTTAAAATCGCAAAGATCTGAGGGGCACTGCCATTGCGCTCGGGAACCAGAGACCAAGTTCAAAAGACTCATGTGCCTAATATTTCACCATTCTTCAAAACCGAAATACAGTCAATGCTCACATTACTGATTGGGCCCCAGAAATAGGTAAGGTGGCACTACTTTCCCGGATGAACTCTTTCGCGAGTAGCTCTAGTGCTACTAAAAAGGCAATTAATTTCGTATTTACAGCTTATAAAGTACATTCGAGCGATTCACCCGGTGCGATATAAAATAATAAAATAAATAACAAAGCAATCAAAGTCAGTAACCAGGAGACATGAAATCTCCCGCGACGTCTGTCAAATTAGCATCAAGAAACGAAAATAGCCTGATTCTAATTATTTTGATGACTCAAACGAAATACAATTAATCTTGCGGTTCTGTGAACTGTCCAAGTGACGGACGGACGAAAATATAGTCGTATTTCGCGATAAATAAAGTTGGGAGTCGGATATCGGATTTCGATTCCATTGGTGCTGCGTATCAAAGATTTTATACGCGTGTTAGGTGGTTACCAACGAAGCGGCGGACCGCAATGCCGGTCGGCGGGCAAGCAGCGTTTGTCTATATCGTATATGTCATCTATGTAACATCTAAATGATACCTACCGACTGAAAAGTGGAGCACTGTCACTTTTAAAAGAATTTTAAGCTCTCAACTCAAAACATTATACCGCGGACTTTTTTAATTTTTATTATTGTTTTAGTCTAAGGAAAGTTGATTGGTATTCGTTAAAAAACAAAAGTTAAATTTACAAATACAACCGTAAAGTATGACTTTGGCGTAAGTAAAAGTAGCAACAAGACTAGCATTACAGCTCCTTGTGAAAGATTTCGTCCAGGAAAGTGCTGCCATCTTACCTATTGCTGCCGCCAAGCAGTGATGTCAGCATGACTTTCGGTTTTGAAGGGTACTGCAACTGTTATGGACAGGCGTGTAGCTTACCATCAGGCGCACGACTTGTTCGTCTCTTGATATTATAAAAAAAAGCTAAATATGAATCACCAAAAAAGCAGCGACAAATAATATTTACGTATGCCTTACCTTAACTTATTACGTATTTACGTATTACTTACCTTTTAAAATTCCTAATGTCGTGAAGTGACATTCCAAACAACGTACTTTATGTGTTCGTCTTTTACATCTTAATTCATTTCCTCTCAATCTGACGTATCTGAGTCACACGTGAAATTAAATTCTTGCCTTTCTATTTTGTAAAAGACGCCGGAAATCAGCTGTCGTATTCCGATTCCCGACGGGAGATTGGCTAGCGTCCTCGAGATTGGTAACACGAGTTGCTACATTCGGGGAAGAGCCCATCGTCTTTAAAATATTCCTTTATACTAGGTGTAAAAATAAGTCCTACCATACATCGCACCCTCTATAATAAAGACGTAATTTGAATAGTTAATATTTATGGGAAAGTAGCTAAATAAATTAATTTCAATAATAATACACAACTTTAAACCAATAATATCGCTGTTCATACCAAATACAATCATGTCATATTTGACTCCAGCAAAATGATATAACGCATCCCTTGGTATAATAAGGCCACATCTGCAAAGTTACAACTTTTCAGGAGAGAATAAAAATTATTAAAGAAGATTCTACGAACGAAATTAGTCGATAACTTTTTAAGTAAGAGTTGTAAAAATTCACGTATACATAATTTGTTTTTTTTATGACTTTCATGTGATAAAAGCACTTTTGTCGTACGGTCACATATAGCTGTAGCAAGGGTACGATTATGTGGTTGGCACCATGTAAGTTATTGATTTATAAACGTATTTTGTCAATTTACAAAAATTACTATACAAACTACGTCACATCTTTATCGACGGTGTGATGTGTTAGTTGGCGGTCGTTCTTGTGGAAATAATCAACATTGGCAAAAATAATTAAATTCGCGAAAAACGACGATGGTTTATATGGGAATAAAAGTTGAAAATAAAGTTATGAGTAACCAAATTTGTTTTATTGGTATAGATATTTATTATCACGAGTATTAATTAAAAATTAGAGTCGAATTTCTTTTAGATTCTGTATACTGTTTTCTATATTTGCTGCACTTAGAGAAATGATTGTAATTTTTAATTTTTTTTGAGTATATACTTTTTATTATATAATTCTAAATTTTTATAAAAAAACCGACCTTAAATGTTCGTGGAATTACATCTATTTGCCAAGTTTTATTGAGATCGGTTACCGGAAAGTGCGTGAAACCGGATTCCTCCCCTAGTTTGCCATCCTTAGAAGTGGAATATTTTCTTCCAGTTTAAATGGGACTAATACTGAGGAATCCTCTTCCCAACAAAAAAAAAAATCATTAAAATCGATTCACAGATCGGAGTAATCGCGTAATATACACACAATAAAAAATAAAAATATAGTTGGATTGAAAACCTCCTCCTTTTTAAAATCGGTTAAAATTAGCATCGATGGCTGTCAGATAAATTAATTGTGGCAAATTTATCTTCTTTTTGAGAGATGCACTAGCAATGGAGAAAGGCTTCATATAGGTAACACGAGTCACGTATGCTTACCTTTTTCTTAATATTGGACTTAGTCTTCTAATGCAGCATTTGCAAAAATAATTATACAGATATTAAACTGATATAATCCTTAAAAAAATCAATAGCTAATAAAAGAATGACCTTGACAAGACCTTATAAACCCAATTTGATTTTACGACTTTCGATACAGCGCGGTTCGTTGTAGTCTACCGAACGTCTAGCATCGAAATCCACCGTAAATCAAATTGCACACAAATTGGAACTAAGACCTATAAAAATCTCAAATAATAACCTCGGATCTAAATGCTATAAAAATATGATTTCGACTTAAGTTTTAAGTGGGTTTTAGTCTTTTAATTCCGTGGTGGTTTTACGATGATATAAAATTTGATTAATAACTTTTGGTGCGGTGTGAGGACTGGAAAAATAAGAATAAGTATGTCGGGTACAGGTATAACATTGTTGCTTGACCCATTTGTTTTTGGAACATTTCGACCAACCACATGGTTGTTTCAAGACGTGTAATTTAAATAATCTGAGTATAGAATACTAAAAAACCCGACCTCAAAAGTTCGTGGAATTATTTTTATTTGCCAAGTTTTATTGCAATCGATTACCAGAAAGTACGCGAAACTGGATTCATTTCCTAGTTTGTCACTCTTAGAGGTGGAATATTTTCTTCAAATTGAAATGGGACCAAAACTGATGAACCCTCTTTCCAACAAAAAGAATCATCAAAATTGGTTCACAAATCATAAAAGAGTTTCATTGAAAATCGCGTAACATACAAAAATAAACCAACCGAATTGAGCACCTCCTCCTTTTTTGCAATCGGTTAAAAACAATACGTGTTTTTTTAACCGATTGTTTTCATCAGCATATCGTCAATATCGTCATCTCAATTTTTGAAAACCGCGTAACTCGATGAACGTTTTCTTAGTGCCTATTCAACAGTAACCATCAATGGCGGTTATGAGGTTTACTAATTTTTTCAGTGTAGTAAATGCCATTATATGACGGTACTACACTCTTTTAACCTTTCTTAGATATAATCGCTTGTTTTCGGTCTTTATCACCCACACTTGCCTTTACATTTGGTCGAGTAGATATTATCTTGCTGTACAAAAGAAGTGATTTGAAAGTTAAATTTCATTGTTTTTATGAATCAATCAATATAAATGTTGGACCCTAAAAGTCAGAATAATAAGTTGCACCAATTTTATATACTACGAAGATACGCACAATAAACGCATAAATTAATTAAAATATATATTTCATTGAATATCATGATATTTTTACTACAATGATATTGATATGTTTTTTGTAAAAACACTCCACTAATTTGTAATTATTAATTATACAAAGATCGAAAGAATTTTCCTGTTCTGTTGTTCGATGTTTGTATCAATAATTACGCATTAAAGACCTCACAATACTTGCACCAGAGCGAAATGAACGAACTTAGGGTCCCGTTATAAGATGCTTGAAATGTTGGCAGAATTTTCAATTTGGTTGATGATGCAAATATTCTGGTCAAAGTAGAGCGTGCAGCGTTTGGAAATCCATGTTAATCAGCCCATAGATTTTTTGAGAATCATTTTATAGAAAGAAATGGCACTGGGTCGCCACGAATGCGAATAAGTATTCAAAATTGAGGTCCTTATAAAAAGTACTTGGCATTTGACCTTACCGTCAGCTCTTCTGCGGAGCTAGCTCATTATCTGGTGGATTGGAGGTACGACAGGGTTAATGTCCTCAAAGGCCAAAATATAAAAGTAAACTCTACTAGTTTGTTATTATAAATTGATACAAAAATCGAATGAACTCATGATAGTCCGCGTTAGGACGCGTTTCCATTATGTCGTAACGTTTTATTTATCGTTGGACGACTGTCGCGTCTAGCCTGTTTCCATATCACGACTAGTTTGTTCGAACTTTGTATGAATTATTGACACCATAGTTTTGTCAAATTCTCCAAGATCCGTTATTTATAAATCTAACTTATCCACTCTCTTAAACATGTACTAAAACGACAAAAATATTATGAAAGAACAATAAATTTTCCAAGACGCATCAGCAGTCATCCAGTCAGTCAATCACGCGATGTCGCCGCCGCGCGCTGCTCGAACGCCGTGATATTTTAGAGTAATCGGTCCAACTGACGTAGAAAGTACGTCGACTCGTTTTTTCTAATCATGGAATCTCAATACGGTACGTCACGAGCGTAATGGGTAGACATTCATAGTCTATGCTTATCCTAAAGCGTGACTTTGATTTTGTACGATGTTAATAATTTTTTTATTGACTTTTGGCGATAGTAAACCATTTATCACTAGTCACAGGTTTTTTTTATTATTTGGTTAATCAACTTTTTTATGATACGAAGTGACGGGACGAACGGTAACTGTGGTAAGCGACACCTGTCCGTAACAGTTGCAGTGCCACTCAGAGCTTTAAACAGCAAAGATCTGAAGTGCACTGCCACTGCGCCCGTCACCTCGAGACATAAGTTCCATGTGGCTGTAATTTCACCAGCACCCTTACCCTTCAAAACCGGCTCGCAGTAATGCTTACATTACCTATTGGCGGCAGAAATAAGTAAAGTGGCAGTACTTCCTGGACGAGCTCTTTCACAAGAAGCTCTACTACTAACAAAATAGTTAATCTATAAATTGACGTAATAATTAAATTTGATAGTAATAGATATATATTATAAAATATTAAAACTTGATGACAAATGTAATAATAAAGAAAAATAAAAACAGATGAATAATGGCATTGTAAAGATTTTCAAGCGAATATGAAAAACATGTGAACATCACGATTAATTTGTCCCGTACATATCACGTTAGGTTTATTATGTGCGTGTTGAAGTTTTTCAGAATACACAGCCAAATAAATGTGTACTAAATTAGTTACTATTCAAATCACATGATCAGAAAAAAGCGCGTGGACGTACTCCGTTGGACGAATCTAAAATATCTCGGAATTCGAGCGGCGACACGGCTTGATTGATTGACACAGTGTCAACGATCGTACAGCAATAAATATTCTGAATAATCATGAAAATTTCTTAATAAGCATCACTTTATTTATTAAAATAATACATTTCTTCTTCTTAATGTGCCGATTCTCTACAAAGGTTGGCGACCATCATGGTTATTCTCTTTTTTGAAGCTGCCGCACGAAAGAGGCTAGTGGAACCGGTTTCTCAGATTCTTCAACCACGAGTTTTCCCTTTTGCCACAACTACGCTTTACTTGTATTTTCCCTGTATTATCAGTTGAAGAATCCGATATCTCTTGCCCCTCAAACACAGGCACGTGGCCAAAATACAGCATAGTTTCCTTTCCTTTATAGTTTTGAGTATTTCCAACTTTTTTCCCATTCGACGAAGAACCTCAACGTTGGTGACCTTTTGTACCCACGATATGCCAAGCATACGTCTGTACAGCCACATCTCAAGGGACTCCAGTTTTAAGCTGGAGTCAAGGTCCAACATTCCATACCAAATTGCAAAATACTGAAGACATAACAGCACTTAATATAATAAATTTATTACTTTAACAATTAAACTTTACAAAGTTTAAAATATACACAATAAATAGTACAGGTCCATATTTTTCCACTTAAATTGTGTTTATAGTGCTCCTCCCTGTCAATGTCTTGGTTATATGGAAAGGGCACTATTATATACCTGCAAGCCGTCACAGGGACCTTATTTGCGATCAGGAACCTGTCCGATCTCTCGCAATGACTTAACAAATTGCAAGTAAATTTATCATCACTATTTAGCAATGAGTCCACTTTGAAGTGTTAAATTAATCAAATTGCCGACACAATAAAAATACCCGTAAACCGTCAAATGATATATATATATATATATATATTCACACCCAAAAATAACTCATAAATAAAAGCCCAATTAAGCCCAATTTAATTCACACCATCGATCCGTATTAGACATTCACGCTCATACATTTCATAATTCCTCCACAATTCCATTTCGAATTTATTCAACGGACATAATATTTTATTGTTGTGGCGCACGTCCCGCCGCGGGGTCCGATAAAATTATACGAATAAATAAGTACCCGATCGGGTCGTAATTAAAAACATAACTTATTAATAATCGTTTATTAACGCTGGCGGGTTTCGCGCCTGCGTAGAATAAGGGCGCTTTTACACGAACTACTGACATGGTACATTATTCTTTATTATCCCTTCAGCGTCCTGTACAGTATGTCCGTCTGAAATACAGGTTGCATATTATGGCTTCTTATTTACGTAGATTTGTAGATTTCTAATGAGAGGGTTGACCATTGGGTCAATTTTATTTACATTTCTTATTTACATAATGCAACGATATACACATATAAATTACTAATTTATTCGCTGATATTTTTAATTAGCAAAGAAATTGAAATAACTATCCTAAAGCAAATGTTCATACACACACACTTGACGCAAATATATCAAACACCTAATTATTTTACGTGATTTTAAATGAATTCCCAAAGTACAAGTTGTTCGGTTTCATGTACTAAAAAGAATATGGACAAAGCATGATATGGTTTCGTGCCAGCAAAAAACTTTCAACCTCATATAAACTCACTGTATATGGTATAGTCTAATTGGACTATCAAATAGATAATCTACTAATATAGATTGTAAGTTTGTTATTAATCAAATATAGATTCAGGTTCGAAAGAAAGGCTTATTATTCTTATTATTATAAAAAATGGTAGCTAATTAAAAATAACACCCATCAACGTGAGAGCGATAAATTAATACTCTATTAAAGCCTGACGTACTTATTTCTTATAGTTTGTATGAAGATGAAAGAATATTACATGCTGTTAATACAGACTACTTAGCATCTCTGGAAATACTGTTAACATTTTAGTATATTCGCACCCTAATATATCGGACGTTAAATCACGTCGCGAGGCGACGTATACATTTTATCGATCACGTTTATTGGGATTTTAATTGGACACGCTTACCCGATCATGTCCTACGATTTTTGATATGCACAAATTTAAGTATTATTCATGATTTCCTTTGATATGAATGCGAACATTATTACCAACATAAAATAAAGTTTTTAGTAGCAGTAGAGCTCCTTGTGAAACAGTTCTTCCAGGGAACTACTGCCACCTTACTTATTTCTACCGCCACGATGTAATCTGACGCATTACTGCGTTCCGGTATTGAAAGGTAAGAGTGCTGGTCCTGCTGGTGAAATTACAGGCACATACGACTTGTCAACTTATGTCGTTGACGGGCGCAGTGGCAGTGTCCTTCAGATGTTTGCGATTTAAGGCTCTGAGTGGCGCTGCTATATTGCTTACCAGCAGGCACATGACTTATTTGCCCTGTCACTTGTTATCATAAAAAATAATAGAAATGTGTAATCAAATGTATTTGCTCAAAACATGGTGGGCATGACATGGAATACAGTATTCAAAATAGATTTCCATATTTTATCAGATCTGGCATGCAAAATTTACCTCGAATATAAAAAATGCCAACATATAGGTGCACATGTTTCAAGATCCAAATAATTACTTAATTAATAATAATGAATAATAATAATAATGTATGTAATACCTTACATTTATATTATGAACATTTCGTTCTTTGAGGATATTTAGGTTTTGTTTGACGGAACAGATAGCACAGATAATACAGATCTATATTTCCAATGATTCTGGTTTTCTTTTGCTTCCTTCATAAAGATGAATATTGTTTTTCGTGTTAGTTTTTTAGCTAGTAAAGTCGTAGTAACACTACAAAGTATCATAGAAACACTTATTCAGATTATACTGACATTATAACATTGAAAATGATTAAGAACTCTGTTAATACCTTCACACCTACATGTGATTTCATATTATAAATGGCGATGCAAAATGCTCATTTGATTGTAGTATAATAATTCGTCTCATATATCTTGCAGCAACGAGAAAGAGCCATAATGTTACTTATAATATTTATTGCATCTACTCCAATAATGGGTGAAATACGCACTTGAGCCTCAGGCTTTCGGGAACAGTCGGTAACATAGATACTATTTTATCGATCTACCATCGCGTCGGCAATGTATGAATACTGTTTTACCGGCCAAGCTAGTGTTTGTGATTGCCTGTATATTTTGTATTAAAGATAAATTTCGAATATCGAATCATGAACAACCATTTATCAAGTCTTTAATCGGATGTGATTAAAATTGTTATTATATAATTTGACGGACGAGCTGGCTATTAATTTACGTTACCTTACTTTTTTTTTCTAATTAGTTTGTCCATTTTTAATAAGAAAATAAGAGGTCTTCCAATTGTAATCAAGGTTTAAATTTTGTTATAAATTCTTAATTTTGACACCTTTAACATGTTGTTACGCACATAGACCCGCAATTCTATATCTACAAAAAAGGATATAAATATAGATGGTATAATCAAGTCAACACCCTCACTATCATTCAAATTATAAATGTTCTCATAATAAACCAACAAGAACATTAATTGTACTTTACGCAATCATATAAAACCACGCTCTGCACATTCTATTTAAAAAAAGTAAACCAAAAAGTTTGTCGATAAGGCGCGAAGAGAACAATATGTAAAGCAGTTGATTTATTTTAATAAACAAATTTATGGCCGCATACAAATTGGCCGAGGTGTTATCGAGTGTCGATACAATCGTTCTCGATACGTCGATGTCGATATATCGATACTCGAGTTATTGATGGCGACCTTGTTGTGCATGTTAATGAGCTCGCGAAAGAGTTGCGATTATTTTATTTTGATGTTCCTTTTGTATTGCAGTGATTATTAATTAACGCGTATAGACGAGCAATCTCTTTATCGATATGGAAGGCATTATCGGCTTTCTTTTAATTAATTTCGTTATTATCATAAATGAATTAATAAAAACACTTCGAAGAAAGTAGTAAGGTAATGTTTCCTTTATTCCTTTGCATTCGAGCGGCCACGCTCCTAAAAATCTTTACCAAAGCAGTTTCCCCGTCATCGTGGTCGCATCGCATAAAGCAACTCTCTGATAACTCATCTCGCGCCATAACTCCGGCCATAACTCGCTCGGGTTAATTACGAATAAATAAATAAATAATTGAATGTGAGAGGCCGCGGGCCTAATCGATCGTGGTGAAGTATCTGAGGTGTTAACAAGGGCCCGCCAGCGGGGTTTGCTTTGGTACAACTGTATATTTTTGCTACTGAAATTTTGGAGCGAATTTGCAGTCACAATGTCTACTTGGTCCGTGAATATGCCGATTATGAGATATTTCCTTAAGTGTTAGAAAAAAACAACAAAGGAAAAAGTTCAGAATGAAGACAGGGTACCGATACAAGAACAATCTGCCCGAGAACTACATCAACGTGATCTCAAAGTGTAGCATTACTCAGAACACCTAGACCATAACCAAATAAGAATAATCCATTTCCCAAATCCTACGCATTTCGAACACGGGACCAGTAAATCAGTAGAGTTTTTAGTAGCAGTAGGGTTCTTTGTGAAAGGCTTTGTCCAGAGATGTACTGCCACCTTATTTATGTCTGCCGTGAAGTAGTAATGTGAGCATTACTGCGTTCCGGTATTGCAATCAAAAGTCTAAGTAGCACTGCTACTGCCATGGATAGGCGTGTCGCTTATCAACAAGCGCACGACTTTATCGTCCCGTCGTCGCTTCATATCATAAAAACGTTTAAACTATAAACATCCTCATGAACGAAAATCGAATTGCGTACTGAATCACCAATCGATTAAACTAGATTTCAGAGTTGCTCTGGTCTACATAATAATGCAGGAGATTGTACTACAAAACAATCTTCAAAGCCATCAAAATCATGTCACGATTTGCAAGTATAGAGAGCATCAACTATAAGCGATTTTTCCGCGCTCTTTTGACCGTCGGCGATGACTGATCGATGGGCTAATTACCTTCTAACGAGATTTGTGTCTTTTATAATTCCAGGGTGACCGGTGTTGACAGAAGCTCTTTATTTTATAGTCGTAGCTGTGTCGTAAGGATGTCGTGTCGTTTCTATTCTCGTCAAGGAAATGGATACGCGTCAATCGTCGGAAAATGGAAAACAATAGACTATCTTTGGAACGGATCTGTTTCATGATAGACGGGCCTGATTCGCTTTTGTTTTTTGAATAAAAGTTTGGTAGAAATAATATTATCACAGGTTTAGCTCGTATAAAAAGGAAACTAATTGTGAATTTCCGTTATACTCAATTTAATAAGTACATTTTTTAAACGTTCATTCGTCAAATAGGTTACTAGTATAGTATTGTTTTTATCATACGATATTTTGATAAAATAAACACGACGTACGTGAATATGACGAAAGATGCATTTCCCGTAACTATTCATTATTTACAAAATAATAGAATCTCAATCAAGAAGAGTCTAAATTAAAATCATCTAAGGCGGAAGAGTTGTCATCGGTGTACGTAAATAATTCTCTTATAATCACTCCACGGTCGTTAGAGGGGGAATGAGATGGGTAGACGCGACGGTAGGGGGATTGGGGAAGGTGTGAAGGGGGCGAAGGTAATTTAGCTGCTCATCCATCAAGTCCACCTTCGCCGCGACCTGGATTTTGTTTTCAATTAAGCGGAGTTTAAAAATGTAACGTAATGATTGTCGGTCGCTGATGGCGCTTCTATAGCTTTGTGTATTTGTGATTGTTGTTAATTAATTATCTTTCTTGTTTAGAAATCATTGTTGATATTCAACAGTGCGTTCGAGACCTTCTAAAACGTTAACTACTTAAAATTTAAAAGTTAAATGAAAAAAGAATAAAATACTTTATTGCACGTAAAAAAATACAATGACTTCTTTGTGATACCAAATGATGCGACGAACAAGTCGTGCGCCTGGTTGTAAGCGACACGCCTGTCCATAACAGTTGCAATGGCACTCAGAGCTTTAATCGTAAAGATATGAGGAGCACTGCCATTGTGCCTAGAAGCGATGTTTTTACTCCGAACATTAAAATATTGGAATGTTTCATATTTTTCGGTGTCTTTGTACGATCATGCTATATCCATGTTGTTCTTGATCCAAGACCGCAAGCATTTTAAATAGGTAATTCAGAAATAGCAAACCTTTTTCGTGAGTTAGAAATTATCATAAACTGATATACCTTTTTCTTTTACATCCTTTTCTACGTTAAAAACGTTTACGGTAAATTGCCTTCGTACCATTACGAATTATCAACGGAATTCAAATTTCCCTTCAAGGTGCCGTGGGAAAAGCACACAGTATAATACACATAATTGCAGATGTTGCGGAAACCAGATAGCGATAACGGGTATCCGGTACTCATATAGATTAGTGACCAATGCCGGAAATAGTGTGAACTATGCATTAGCCTTAGGTCATGTACGTAGGTGTCTGTCGTAGAAGAAAGGTCAGTATGAGACTGCACATTTGTACTTCGATCGTGATGTGACCATGAGAAGAGTCAAGAATATCAAGTTTGACATTACTTTTTACGCTCTTGTTCCAATTTGGTCTTTAGAGTAACGGAAGAAGGTGCGCCTCTGTTAAGTTTGATTTAGACTTAGTGTCAAAATTGGCGCGTTCTGGACTATGCGCAAAATATTAGTATCATTTTACAAAAAAAAGTGATTTTCTTTCGTCCTTTTATATTCATGAATTCTAAATTTAACTGTATTCGTTTTTGGCACCTTTTAAGGCTTCTTTTGTTTATGATTTAGCATCTGTCTTACCACTTTAAATATTCTTTATTGCACCAAAAAATATACAAAGAAATAGAAATTATAAAAAAGGTGAACAAAGGTCTATAATATATATTCGCTATATCAAAATACCATATTCTTACGTGTACAAATATTTTATTGACAATGAAATGTAGGCGGTGACATAAACGAAATGTAGCATTATTTCCAGTCATGTGTTTTATAACGTTTTTTTTTTGTAAAAACAAACTTTATAAGTTTGTTTTTACAAAAAAAATGTTATCTTAAAAGTTTGCGTCATATTCAAAGTTGTGTAATTTAATAGAATTGTAAAATTTAATGAATGAAATACCATAATAAAAATTACCTGCTATGTACATTAGAGTAATGTTCGCCGAGATGGTCGTAGAAATACATATTTTTTTAATAATATCAAGGGACAGGATGAATAAGTCATGCACAGAAAAAAAGGGATTCTACTAATAAGAAAGAGCAATTTCTCAAAATGTTTGCTAATTCTGAAAAAATATTTATTAAAAGTAATAAAATATTGTCATTACAAAAATACTGCTTATCTTTTTCTGATACAATTTTACTCTTAACTTTATTCTAACTTTTAGACAAATACATTCTCTTCAAGATTTTATTTCATTTCTAATCAATTAATTGGACATTACTTACATCAAGAAATTTTTACCTCTTACATCAAATTTAAATAATCTTAAATGAATTCAAAATTTCTTGGGTGTATTTTAAGAAAATACATTCTTAAAGAAAAAAAGAAGTAGTTCCTATTCAGATTAATATTCTAAATTCTAGAGTACATTTTTAAAGCAACATTTCGTTGCGTTTTCATAGTCAATGTTGACGTGACATGTCGCCGAAGGCGTACGCGGTAACGATTACTTTTACTTGTGCTTGTAATCATAAAAAAAAACAGTCGTACGAAACGTAGTAAACGTAGAAACTTAGAAAACGTAGTATCTCTAGTTTGTTAGTGTGTTATTTGTAGTCATAATTTAAGAAATTTGGTTTCAACATGAAATCAAACTACACTTGTAACAAGCAAAACTTTGACATGCAATTAGTTCCATCGCGCCACTGCTAGATGGCATTAGTTGTACTCTGAAACGCGCTATCGTTTTGTTAACTTCAATAGTATAAGTCATCTCATATATATCTTAAATTGATAGTGCTTTCTGCCGCTGTAGCATTTATACGGTATTGAATGGTACTCAAGTATTTGAGAAGATTCCGTCCTGTTTCTGCTACTTTTTTAATGTTTGGCACTGAACTGTGTGCTTTCACGCCACTGAGACATACTGTTGGGTCCATAACCCTGTAAATTTACCCTTTTTGATATTAGAAAACGTAAATCTTCAGTCAAATAATTAAGTACCTCTCAATTTTTAATTTTTTTTTTCATGTTGAAATCGGACATTTCTAATAGCTAATAAATATTTTGTAGAATCTAGGCACTGCCACTGCGCCCTTCACCTTGAGACATAAAGCTGCCAACGTCCATTGTACCTGTAATTTCAGCGCCTTTGCGTTTAAATACCGGAACACAGTAATTTTCACATGACTGCTTGGCAACAGAAATGGTTATGGTGGCAGTATTTCCCTAGACGAATTCTTTTTTAAAGACGGCACTGCTTTTACGCCCCTAAAACATGTCTGATCTTGGTTTCTCATCGATATTGCCCTCCATATCAAAATTAGCGTAATCGACATTTTTAGTTAAATTGAGTTTTTAACATATCTGGGATTAGCGAAGTAAGATCTGCAACCCCCTCTAATCGGTCTTTTAATATCTTATTTAGTTTCAGTTTCAGGTGACAATAACTTAAATGTCCCAGTTACCGTAATGCAAATGCGTTAGTTATGACAACGAGAGCAGGATAGCACCCAAACCACATTCATATAGTCAGCTGTACTAATTATTATTCCATATTTATAATATTTGTTTCTTTTTCCAGGTAAGCAAAGATCGAGATTTTGCTCAACTCTTAGTAAGACACAGTAAGTAAGTGAGACAAGCTATGAGGCATACAACAACACCTTGTGACTTCATTATACAAATATGTTGTAAAATTTATAGTCTGTTCTTTTGTTTATGTGCATGTATTTATGTTTACTGTGTTCTTGTGTATGTGTACTGTGAATTTGATGTAGTATTTGTGTTAATAAGTGCATGTCCCGGTTTATGTATGTACCCCGCCGCTTCGTTTGTGGAGAGATTTATTCAGCAAATAGTTCTAAAAGGTTCAGTGTTGTGTGAAAATGTAAATTTTAGAAAGGATAAATGTTTTAGACATTATGCGGCTGAATTTAAATGCCCGAGGTTTTTTATTTTTTCTTTTCTTATTTTATTTATTTACGACAACCAACAAGTCATACACTTAATACATACAATTCTTGGTTATACAATTCAAACGGAGTATAGGTAGTGCTAAAGTGTTGACTCAATTAAAGGTTGCCACAACATGCAACAGTCAAACACAGCAAATTATTTATATATTCAATATAGGTATTATATAGTTATTCACACTTGTAATTATATAACATGTAGTAGAATATTCTATTTTTAAATAATAAATCGCACCCCTCTTGGAAGAACCTCATAAGTGGAGTTACGTATATTGCTCCATTAGATACAGCAAAATATAGTTCACATTCTCGCCAATTCTTGTAACTATCGACTAATATTGTAGATAAAACATAATATGAGCCTTCGAAATTATGTTTGTCGAATTTTTCGGGATATTTTCTACAAAAATTTCCACTAGTTTAGTTTTCGGAAAAATAACCCCGGGTTTGATCCTCTGCCGGGTCAATGAAGAAAACTAACTTTTATACTATATTGTCTCGGGTCTTGGTGTTTGTGGTACAGTTGTTGTTTCCGATTTCCATAACACAGTGCTTTAGTTATTTTCGAATCAGAGCAACGTATGTGATGTGGTTAAACATTATCATATAGACTAGATAATGTTTAACTACATCACATATAGTAGCAGTAGAGTTCCTTGTGAAATAGTCAATCCAGGGAAGTATTGCCACTTTACCTATTTCTGCCACCAAGCGGTGACTTGAGCATTACTGCGTGACGGTTTTGTAGGGTATGTATGGGTGCTGGTGAAATTACAGGCACATGGGACTTGTCAATTTATGTCTCAAGCTGACGGGCGAGGTGGCAGTGCCCCTCCGAGCTTTGCGTTTTAAAGCTCTGAGTGGCACTGCAACTGTTATGGACAGGCGTGTCGCTTACCACCAGGTCCACGACTGTTCGTCCCGTCACTTTCCATTACAAAAAATAAAATATGGTCTCATAGTTTGACGTCGCAATTGAAATAAAAACTGAACTTGGACAAGGCTCTTTAAGTTCTTCTAGAACTTTTAGGACAAGAATGAAAGAATTTCAAGAAAAGCAATAAATATAATTAGAGATCTATTAACGTCGCGACCTCGTCTGGTTGCGAAAAATCCAATCGAAAACTGACGGACAGTTGTCACTATGTCGACCTCGAGTAGCACGAATGACACAAATATCATTGGCCAAATCATTTGTGACGAATCTAAAAATGTTTACCTGGAAAATGGCTAATTATTATTGAAAGGTATACACTGATCACGCTGCGTAGAAAGTTGGCAATTTTACAAAAAATATTGGGACCATAATTTTATATTTAATTGCAATAAAGATTTATTTTGATTTTGAACTGCCTCTGTGGCCGAATGGTTGTCATGTTTGTCTGTCATGCAGAGGTCCCGGGTTCGATTCTTGGGCCGGCCGGGAGAAATATTTCTATGGCCTACATTTATTTCTCTCGTCAGTTTGTTGTCTATGTATGTGGCCTTACATCCGGAATACAGGGTCTCCCTTGTGCGGGGCTATAAATACGTGTGTGCATTATTTATTTATTTACTTTTACGAAACTTGATACCTTACCTTTAACTATAGCCGTTTAAAATAACTTTTTTTTATTGAAAATTAAGTGTGCATTTGACCTCCATCTCACCTGATGGAAACTGACGATGAGGTCGACGATGGAGCATGCATACCTAAATAATACCTATTCACTCTCGCCTACAAAAGGTCCAAGTGAGTGTTCAGGGAACAAGTCTGCAGGCAAGGAATTCCACTCCTTAGCCGTTCGCCATATAAATGTGGAAGCGTAATGCTTCGTGCGAATCTTTGGAATGTCCACAACATAGGGGTGGAATTCAAGCCTACGCCTAGTCCCCCGATGATGGAAAGGGGAAGGCGGAATTAAATAGTGTAATTCCATCGCACACTCTCCGTGATACATCCTGAAGATATATACTTTGAAGCTGTGATGGAATTGAAAAATAAAAAAATGTGATCTTTATACTGTAAAGCAAACCTTCTTTACTTCTGCCTGATTAACCGTCAGATTGTTTGCTTGGATTGTGTTCACTAATAACTATAACATTTTTCATTAAAAAACCAAGGTCAAAACTTTGTGCAATTACGTTTATCTGCCAAGTTTTATTGGTTAACGGAAACGGGGTAAAATACCGATAAACCGGATTTATCACCCAATTTTCCACTCCTACAGAATATTTTCTTTAAATTTGAATCTAACAAAAAAAAGGAATCATCGAAGTCTGTTTAAATGCCGGAGTAATCGAGTCACACAAAAAATACAGTCGTATTGGGAACCTGCTCCTTTTTTTGAAGTACCTAGCTTAAACAACAGACGCCTGTACAAGCCTGGACTATACCTATTCCGTCTGATGGTAAAAATATGGTAAAAAGTTCTTAGCTGTGCCTACACATAATTAACGTGGCGACGACACACAATTCAAACATTTATAATACAACGGTGACAGAAAGGATCAGGTGGAATTGAAACTTAAGACTTTAAACAACTCGTTTTTCCAGAACTCCTCTTTCAACAATTTCTCTTTAAAGAATTCCTTTTTATTTCAAAGAGGTCTTTGAAATAAAAAGGAATTAGAAGTAATTCTGTTTAAATTGAACAACTACTTTTTAAAGAACTCCCCCTTAAGAAATAATTTTGTAACTCTACCACAGACATCGATTTCAAAGTTCAAAGTATTTTAGATTGTTTTACTAAAACTAATAAAATAAAAATCATAATACTTTTAGAACAAACACGAATGTTTCGTTCTTTAAAAAAAAACCCTTCTGTTTTATATCGCTTAGCACGATAAGAATAATTGCATAGTAACACGCTCCAGCTAAGTGGTATTACGTGCAATAAAAAAATTAAAGTATAGAAGGCAGTAGGCGGCGCCGTTCCGCCCTTACATCTCCGCCCGCCTTATTCTCTTGGGCGGTTCGTAGGGAAAGTTTTTTGATTGATTGCACTATCAGTATAGTACTGTTTGATAAATCTTAGCTGCGTAGTCATTCGAGTGTTACGGAAACACAGACACGTTTTTATAATTTGTTACTACAAATGTAAACCTTTTATTTAAACCATTAAGGGAAAGTTTAATGGCGATGAAATACTGACAAAAATTAAATGGAAAGCACAACATTTCCAATATTAGTGCAAGTTGATAACTAAAAAAAAATAATGAGCATAATAGATAGTGCGCGGAGCAGTTACGGTATCTCATCTTACCCAAATGTTTTTTTAAACAATTGATAATTGAGAAAATTATACCTTAAAATAAATTAGAATAAATAGTTTAACAACACAATCGTACATTTCTGTAAAACCCGGACGGATCAGAAGCTTGGATTTAAAAAAACTGTATGCACATCTCTTATATACTTGGTATCTCTTATATAATACTGACAAGTAAATAAAGCACCATTGCAAAATTATTACATAATCTGTGATACTTCATCCTACATTTATATATTACACAATGTATGTTACTGGTTTATAGTACATATTATTCACACCTTTTGATACACAAATTGACTATTTCTCGTATGCATATTGTACTCACAATATGTGTTTTGTTGTGTAATATGAATTATTTAGTAACAGTCTTTCACAAGGCACTCCTTGTGAAAGAGTTCGTCCAGGAAAGTACTGCTACCTTACCTATTTCTGCTGCCAAGCTGTAATGTCAGTATTACTGTGTTTCGGTTTTGAAGGGTAAGGGTGCTGGTGAAATTACAGGAACATGGGACTTGTTAACTTATGTCTCAGGGTGACGAGCGCAATGGCAGTGTCTCATAGATCTTTGCGATTTAAAGCTCGGAGGGGCACTGCAACTGTTATGGACAGGCGTGTGGCGTACCATCAGGCGCATGACTTATTCGTCCTGTCCCTTAATATTATTAAAAAATATGTATTTCTACGACCATCTCGGCGAACATTACTCTAATGTACATAGCAGGTAATTTTTAATATGCAGTATTTCATTCATTAATTCTTATAATTCTATTAAATTTCACAACTTTGAATATGACGTAAACTTTTAAGATAACGTTGTTGTTTTGTAAAAACAAACTTTATAAAACAAATATTAATTTTACACATATATTATATACAATGATTAACGTAAGGAAATTAATGAAATTGAGTCGTTGCGAGATAGGGCGTCGAAAATGCTGAAAGCTTTCTCCTTTTGCAAGGCTATGCAAACACGTTGCGCGCCGTAATTACCAGTACTTGCTCTATCAGACGGTTGACTAGTTTCTTTGAATGTCATTTGTATAAAAAGAACGGGCGCTATCGTAACATAAGGCACGGGCGCGGCGGGAGGCAGGAAGTCCGTATTAATATAAAGATAAGCATAATTCCAATGAACTATCTTGGATCGGATTACACAAAGCTGTATCATAGTATAAGCATTCAAAACAGTTGCAGTTGTGGAAAAATATTCTAATGTTGCTACTAAACTTAGTCTTGTTCCTGTAATTTGCAATTTGTAAGCTTTAGTTTCTTGTCTGTAACGAAAATGACATAATGAAACAAAAACATGGCTACGAAAATAATTTCCAACCAACGACGTTTCATACATTGAAATGTGCTATATAAAGGACTAGATAGATATACATATGTATATAACAATGTTGCAAAAATCTTACCCTACGTTTATCCTCTCTGTAGTTGGATAAATAAATAAATGAACATTGACGCAAAAGCCTCACGAAATATTTGATTAGCGTAAGTAATGTCTATATTTAAAGACGTCACCATTTTTGTCTTTTTATATCTTGCAAATCGAATACAATTAATGCATGAAATATCTGTAGTTGTTTACTGCATGTGCAATTAATTATGCATTGAAAATGCTTGAATACACAAAAACTTGTGTAAATTTATAGCAGCTTCTTTGTCTTGAGTTAATGGTTTTCCGATTTAATATCGTGTTACTGATTACAATAGTTCATGCCGCGTGGTATAGTTTAATTTCACAAACACATTCAATAGTAATTCGATTATCTTGAATGTCAGAGTTCATTACGTGATGTTGTTTCGTAACAGATTTCGCTTATAGATAACATGGTCAGTATAGCTTAGTACATCAGATTTAGTTACGCGTTTATCCTATATAAATGTATTTATAATGTAAAATATCACGTCTGCGGATCATGTTTTACTGTCTCTTTGAGCTTACTGGCTGGTTTTGAGATAGAGGTGTTTAATGTATAATTTGTAAGCTAGGCATTTCGTGGTTTCGAATTTGTAATTCCATTAGAAATTGATACTATCTTCTTATTATTTCGATAAGAGCCGGCTCCAGTGTTGAATGATGCAATATGCTTACCATCGTGGTGAAAGGATTTGCTAATAAGCGTAAGGTACTAATGATTGTTGTCGAGGGTGCCAGACGTACAGAAAAAGAATGGTACATCATGCGGGGATGTTCATTTCATGGACACTGATAATTGTTGTTATAATAGTGCAAATGTAAAATTATTCTTGAAATGATAATTTTAAAGTACAGAAAACGCAGTTGTACCTAAGCCTAATTACTGCAGTTACTTCAGTTGTAATTCGTGTGATGTTCATTTGCTCTGTTATAGTCTATACCTTTTTTTATTGCATTGCAATGGCAACACCTATCCAAAACATTTGAAAATCAAAGCCAAACTGGATTCAAAAAGGCTCGGAGTACTCAATAGAGCGAAGTAGTGCTTCTCACCAGGTCACCGACTTTTATTATTTAAAACACAATTACGGCCCCATATTATTCGCATCTCTGAGTATGAGCTCCAAAATACCAGATTGACCCACTTGACTCCATCCAACGTAGGGTTGTCCGTATTGTCGATGATCCCAAACTAACAGATGGTATAGAGCCCCTTAGCCTACGGAGAGACGTTGGCTCGCTCTGTGTGTTCTACCATCTTTATAATGGGGAGTGCTCGGATGAACTTTTTAAACTGGTGCCACCGTCTCCTTTCTACCATTGTACCTCCCGCCAAAGGACTAGAGATCATCCATACATCTTAGATGCCTGAGATTGTAAGACCACGCGGGCGGCTCATTCGTTCCTTCCTCAAACCTGCAAGATGTGGAATGATCTTCCTGAAGTATTTCCTTTGCGCTATGATATCAGGTTCTACAAAAAGCGTGTTTACAGGACTTTCAAAGGCTGGCAACGCATAGGCAGCTCATCTGATGTTGCAAATGTCCATGGGCGACCATGACCACCACTTATCAAGCTCATCTTCGTCAAAAGAAGTCACTCGTTTTTAATACTTACCAACTGTACACTACGACGAGAATCAATTAAAAGAGAATTAAATCCTAGAATCCTATATATTGCATAACTCTAAGTCATACGTCAAAAGTGTTATTATCACATGTAAGCCAAAAAATAATATGAACTACATTTTTTTTTTCATTTATTTATAAGTACTAGCAAAGTACATTATAAATACACTACAATCTATTCAAATACAAGAGTAATAAGTAAATTACATTTCACTTAAACTAATAAATAAACAAGGTAAACTAAGAATTCACCCACTGGCAATTTTCTTATTATCTATTAAGGAGAAGACACTTTTATCAAGTGTTCTTTTTGTTCAGTTTCACTGGCACTATTTAGTTTAATCATACACTAACACTATTGAAATTGATTTGACAGTTTTAATCGTCTTATGATATCTGTGTGGTCAAAGAGCTGAATGGTCTCGCCGTTCACGTGATGTTGAAGCATGAGTTGGTGGGTTTCGGCGTATTTTTGAGCTATCTTGACTACGAATTCTATTTCCAAGTCTCGATGGAGGTCTTCGTTTCGCATTTACCAAAGTTGATTTTCCATGTTTCAAACTTTATTCTGGGAATAAAACAAATTTTAACTGTGTCATTTAAGCATAAGGCTCAAATTGCAGCCAAAAAACGGGTATCCTTGATAAGGTTAAGCGATATTTCACGCTTGGACAGCTCTTAACTTTGTACAAAGCACAAGTCCGATCTTGCATGGAGTATTGCAGTCACCTGTAGAATGGCTCAGGGAATCATAAACTTGAGAGTTATTGCCGATGATAAGCTCGAATCTAAATTTCATAGTTTAGCCCATAGGGGCAAAGCCGTTTGTCTGTCGGATTTCTACAGAATATTTTTCGGTAATCGTACTCATGAGTTCCAACAGCTCATCCGGTGGTGTATCATGCTTACTTGGTCAATATTCCCTTCAGGCGTACTAAGCGCTTTTCATCATCTTTTATTATGCGCACAGCCCAGGAATGGAACTCCCTGCCTACGACTGTGTTTCCGAGCAAATACAACCCGAATATCTTTAAAGTGCGACTGAGTAGATCTTCTGGGCGAGCTCGTTCCATCGTAGATCCTATTTTTGCTCCAGAGCTAGATAGTGGTCAAGAGCAAGTCCATTTAATTAAAAAATAAGTTATCGGCTAATGTCGTTCGCCGAATCTTGAAACCTCTTTTTTGATCATCTTTTGCACGCCTTATTACACCAAGAGCGCTAAGTGTTCTTTAAAACACGTTTCCTTGTTATAATTTTTTTCACTTGGTGATACTTACTTATGAATTTACAATATAAGATATAAAAAAAATCCCAAACATCTCACCCCCTTGCTATAGTCACCTACCGAATGTCACCCCATCTCAACCTATTTATGCTAATTCTCTATTGTGGTCGCCTCATTTGTTATAAAAAAAATCCATGTGTATCCATGCATTGTTATCCACTGCCCTTTGACTCTATTGTGTGTTTTTTGTCACTGTGGATTATTTTATTTCCGTTATATGTTATAGGTTTTTGTTTGTATTCATTATTATTAGTTTTTTCTCACTTCGGACGAATGAGTTTGTTTATCTTTAAATGACCCTGTGAATCTTAGGAGTTGTGTTATTAATACATACTGCTGTCTATCGTTTGCCCTATAATATAATCTGTCTTTACGGTTCTACTTATGTTGGTATTTTATTATTTCCTATTGATGTTTAGTGTTAGTAAACGTAGCTTTTATTGTCTATATCTATAAACTTTTTGACCTACGTGTATACATTACGGTATTCGTTTTTGTTATATACAAATTTTGTCTTAACTAATGAGGCAATGAAAATAATGTTATAAAAATGATTATTTATGTATTTAGTTTTTTCAAATAAACCAACGTTTCGGGCCCTTTATGGGTACCATGCTAATAGGAATACTAGATGGTAAATTAAAATTGAAGTATTTATAGTGTACAATAGGATGGTTTGCATTAATATCAGACATAACTGGTTGATGACTTTGCCGTCTTAGTCAGCCGTGACCATGGGACCTGTAAAGGACCTCGCTCGCTAGGAGGAAATCGCGCGTATTTGTTTTCCCGAAACGTTTGTTTCTCAAAGAAACAAACGTTTCGGGAACACAAATACGCGCGATTTAGATCCGAAAAAAATAGTTTCATTTCCAATGGATAGCAATTGCGAAAGCTCAAGAACTCGATATTTATGTAAAGTTACCATTATATTTATTTATTTTCCATCTATATAAACTATTAGTGAGTAACGTCCAGTAAGTTTGGCTTTCAATCCTGCTTCGTCACGACCGCGACGCCGTCTACATTGTGATTCAAATCACCATACAAATGTCCATTGAAATGAGCCCTAAACACGGTGGCACTCCGAGTCTCGCCACCTTCCTCATACAAGGTTCAAGCCACGTCAAATTGTACATTCTCTTACTACCTCTATGACCCGTCAACCGCCGCATTTCCTAGTAAATATTAATGTTTCACGCAGAATATAACCGTATGTACCGCTTTCGAGTGTTTTTGTTACCGCGCCGACAATAATTATAAAGAAGGTTTTACTAAAGCTGTAACCTAGATAGGTGATTATTTTCGTATTTATTAGCTTCTTGATTAATGGCGCTTAGCGTTTAGTTTCTGATTTCACTTGTTACTTCATGGTGGTCTTTGGTTTTACTCAATTCTATTATTTAAATGTAAGTACTTATTTGAAATAAGCTTGCCTGGCAATGCAGGGAAAATACTTGTATTAAAGCTCACAAGAGCAAAGCTTACAACGTATAACATATTATAATTTACATGCCCTAAAGGCACGTTGACTGACGTTCAATAACTTTGAAATGGAATTGAATGCTAAGGAAACGTTTATTGCCTTCGCAGTTTCCCCTTTATCGCGCATTACTATTATGAAAAGACATAAATTATTTTCCATCATGCACCTACAATGTAGGACGGCGATTAGCAACTTTGTAACACCAAAAGGAATGATAAAGAAAATTAAAGGTTGCCAATGATATTTTACGATTCGTGTGAGCGACAAAACGATAGTCGTAAAAATAAGTATAGGTGAGACGTGAACGAATAAACTATAACGATATACTAAACTCGCAACTTCGCCTTTAGATAATATAGCAAAATGGGACGGTTCACAAGAATGCGATAATAAAAACGTTTGATTGTAAAGCACAATGATGTTTGTAGATACATAATTACAGACAACTGGAGTAACAATATTGTAAATGGTGCGTTCAGGCTCGTTTTGACGGTACAATTTCCTAATTACCCATAAAAAGACATGACAAATAATAAATTACATATTTTTCACCCAAACCTCATTACCATTTATTGGAAACAAATACCAATAATTGTTTTTCATATATTTAACATTCGCAAGGGACGAAATTCTCGTTTACGGCCAGCTCGAAACAATGCTTATAATCGATCATCTAAGTAAGTTATTGAAGAATAAATCTGACAGCCTCTTAAATGACTTTCCCGTCATTCTAGCAGATATAAGCATTAAACTCTCGACCACGGCTTTTGTTACGTTCAAATATTACAATACACTTACAAGCATCCATTTAAGAGTTAAGGCAATTACATTTCTACATACTAAGTTTATCTTTGCACATATTTTCTACCTTACTATTACGTGAATTGTAATTGACTAATTTCTAGCGTTGTTCTATCCCGCGTCGACAAGATTTGTTAGAACTATGTACGATTTTACTGTCGATAGTTGCCACCATCGTTTGACGGATTCCATTGTTGCATTCATTGCAATGATCTGCTGCAGTTGCGTCGCCTTTCAGCCGCATCCGACAGTTCCATTGTTGTAATTTTATTGCCGGTGTTACCGTCCCCGCGGAGGTCGTAAACTACGCAACGGCTTTCGATACTATCCACCGCGATCCGCCGATGTACAAATGGGATCTGCGACCGCAAGACGTTTATCGCAGGCCGAAGCCACCGCAGCCGCGATTTTCATTCGTTTCTAATAAATTGATACGAGCCGAGGCGCGCCGAGGCTCGCTATTGGTCGAGGCGTTCCCCAGGGTTCGATACTCAGACCCCAGTTGTAAATCAACTTTACAACCTTTAATTACAGATATTTGCCGTCTCATGTGCGCGTACGGGATATCAGTGGGCTGTGTTCGCCAAAATATCGCATAATAATGGGTATTGACCTGTAATGGCTCGCCTGTAGGTACTATCGGCTGCTTTGTCTTGATTGTTGGACCGAGAGAATATTCCATTCTGAATGATTGCCAATTACATCGAATGGCCTCCTGAATTCCACTGAGCGATACAATACTTAAATATTGCTGCACAATTTTGATTTGCGTCCGCATAAATGATTTATGTGTTATTAAAGTTAATGGTTTCAGAATATTGTGACGTAGATGCACTTTTTATTATTTGGGTTTTATTGTTCCATGGTGTTAAGTAATGAACACGTTTAAACAGGTTTGCTGATTAAATCAGTTCGGCTTTGGCTCTTGTTTTTCTTATACATCTAAGTTGAACTTGAAACTATGTTCTAAAATGAATCTAATAAGAAAGTTATTGTGTTTGGTCGGGCTACAATGTTGCACCGGATAGGGCGGCGGCCATGTTAATGTCTCTCAGACGGAATTACGCTGGATTGTTCTCAGCTTTACTGCTCCCCTCATGATTGATCGTTGTATCCTCGGCCTTATATCATTCTCGCGCCATATCTCTCGGAATATGTACTGGCAATAAATACTTATTGAGTTATGGCAAGTTAGTCAAATTGTTGCTTTCGCCTCTTGCGGCTCTTACGCTTTTCTTCTTGCGTTGAAGAAATTTACTCTTGGTATAATAAAGCCTCATGTGATCATATACCACAAGTATTTTTCTCATGTGAATAACACGAACTACGTGAAACAAATTATATATAGGTATGTGTGAAATTTAATGACTTTTCTATTTCAGCATAAAAGCTATTAAGCAGCAGTAGATCTCCTTGAGAATGAGTTCGTCCAGGGAAGTACTGCCATCGTACCTACTTCTATCCCTAAACAGTAATGTTATCATCATCCGGTTAGGAAGGGTAAGGTTGCTGGTGAATTACAGGCACATGGGACTTATCAACTTCTGTCTAAGGTTGACGGGCGCAGTAGTGGCACTGCTACTGTTATAGATAGATGTGTAGTTTACCATCAGGCGCACGACTTGTTCATCCAGTCACTTGATATTATTAAAAAAAAATCTACTATCGAGTTCTTAGGTTTTGGCAATTATTATGGAAATTAAACATTTTTTTGAGATATAAATCGTATATTTGTTTCTTCACATAAACCAACGTTTCGGGCCTTTCATAATACGAAACTATAGTGAAAATAGGATGGTTTGCATTAGTAGGTATTACACATTATCTGGTTGACGAATTCACCATCTCAGTCAGCCGTGATGGGTCCTGTAAAGTGCCCGAAACGTTGGTTTGTTTGAAAAAACAAATATACCTACACGATGTGTATCCGAAAAATAGTTTTATTTCTAAAATTATCGACTAATTTAGCTTTTACGATCTTTAAGCATTTGTACTGAAATGCTGTCATTTCGCAGATGTAGCCTTGTTACACCGACAGTGCGAAACTTCATTATCAGCATGTTTATACTCTCTTTTATTATTATTAACTAGAAAATATAATTATTAATACAAAGATCGAACATTTAGAAAAAAACTCTTTCGATCCGGCCTGATTCGAACCTTAAAGCTTAGTTGGCATAGCGTCTGGCACGGTTTACTAGAAGACGTCGGTTCGGATCCGGCCGGATCGAAGGAATTGTTTTTCTAAGTGTAATCTTTGTATTAATAATTATAACAAACTAGTGGACTAATTTCACAAAAAATAATTGAATATGAATTCAATGCAAATAGAAAATATAATTCATAATTTTCAGTTCAAATTTACCGCTGTCCTTTATCTTTTTTTTATGATACAAAATGATGGGACGAACAAATCGTGTGCGTGGTTGTACGCGACACACCTGCCCATAATAGTTGTACTGACGCTCAGAGCTAGAAATCGCCAAGATCTGAGGGGTACTGCCACTACCGTCACCCTGAGACATAAGTTGACAAGTCCCACGTGCCTGTTATTTCACCAGCACCCTTGCCCTTCAAAAACGGAACACAGTAATGCTCTTATTACCTACCGTTTGGCGGCAGATATAGGAATTTCCTTGGACGAACTCTTTCACAAGGAGCTTTACTGCTACTAAATAAGGGTGTCGGGCGCAGTGGCAGTGCCTCTCAGATATTCGTGATTTAAAGCTCTGAGTGGCACTGCTACTGTTATGGACAGTGTCCATTATCATTAGATGCACGACTTGTTCGTCTCGTCACTTGGTATTAAATAATTTGAATACAGAGTACAAAATAAAACCGACCTCAAATTTTTGTGGAATTACATTTATTTGCCAAGTTTTATTGAAATCGGTTACTGGAAAGGGCGCGAAACCGGATTCATTCCCTAGTTTGCCAGAGTTAGAGGTGGAATATTTTCTTGAAATTTAAATCCAATACTGAGGTAGGTACCCTCTTTCCAACAAAAAAAGAATCATTAAAATCGGTTCACAGATCGCGTAACATACCCAGGTAACCTTCATAAAAAAAATATAGCCAAATTAAGAACCTCCTTTTTTTATAGTCGGTTAAAAAACTCTTTTATAATAAGCAACCGAGATAACTAACTCTGTTGTTGTAATCGTTATTTATTATTATATATACGTTATTGTTTTTTTATAAGTAACATTATTATTAATTACACATAAAACATTGAGATTGAAAGTGTGGAAATTAGCACTAGGTATGATCGTATATCTAATTTAAAACCGCTATTCAGACCGCTATAAATTTAGTCGACCATAAAACAGTAACGACTGTCTAAACAGAGGTTAGCTCCATTACAGCCTTAATATATACGAAATAGAATTTATGAAAATCATTAATCGACCTGATGTAGGTGCCTAGTGTTTAACGTTAATAATAAACCTGGCTTTATGATTGTTGTTTTTTTTTAAATTGGAATTCTTAATTCGATTCCTCTTTTTAAGAAATTTTAAGAAATCTTCTAAGCGATAATGAGTTTCAGTTTTTTTATTTCGCTACCAAAATGTTTTCTTTTTGTTATTTTGTTTTAATACTAATTTCTTTTTTTTTACCGTTTCTCATACCAAATACATACATTATTTAAATGTACCTATATATAGAACCTACCTATTACAATATAACTAGTAGATGGTAGCTCGTAAATTGTAACTTAATATTGTTATTTACTTACCACTGTAGGTGAAGATTATGTAGTTGTAACGGTATTATGTATAATTAACGGAAAATCAATTCAAATGGGTGTCTACATTTATGTAAGTACATTTAAATATTTCGAGTATTTATTTGGTATAAAAATGGTAAAATAGTCAGAAATTACCATTAGAATATTTTATTTTACTGTTTTATTTATTTTATTTTTAGATTTCAAGGTAGAGTCCAGATGAACTCTACACTGAAATCAAATCAAATCGTTCAACAAATGGCACGTAAATGTTATTCTTATACCTTTATATTTGTCATATTGCAGTTAATTTATCTTTAACCGTAAATGTTATACAACTGCATCGGCAGATTTGCACGGTTTACTCGCGCTCTACACGTCTTTTTATGGTTTTCTATTTATAAATATTTACTACTTTTGCTCTCTCTCTGTCTATCTAAAGTTGACTAAATGTAGGTGTCTATATTAAAACTAATATTATATCTCATATAAATAATATTTTTATGAGATATAATAATTTTTTTGTTAATCGAGACCTTTTTGCAGTAGAAAACAACTATTATGAACATCGTTTGTTCGCTATGCAGAAGCGATGTTCACAACATCGTTTTCACCTGAGAAAGGTCATAAGTATCGTGAAAGAAAATCAAAAGCAGCAACATGAAGAAGTTACAACTACAAACGCATACGAAACGAGTAATTGAAATTGATCGAGCCGAGAATCGAATGGGGCGGCGCAATCAAAAGCGTATCAGACCAATGGGCGATGGCCGTTGGCTCTCCGGCGTCTCCCATTGGCTGTTCAAATACTGAGGGGCATAAAGGGCCTTGATACAACTCTCGATAAGCGGTGGGCGGCGAATGCCGATTCCATCGATTATCACGCTGTCGCTAGCGAATGCGGTATAACCATTCGATAGGCGTACACGTCGATTTCTCTGGTACCCACTGCCAAAGAAATTATTCTTTTTAATGGCCGGCTTTAAACACCCGACATTTTATAATCGCAAACATACATGACTGCCAACACATTACTGTCGTTTAAGCATATCAATTAAAAGATTCAAAACTTGATTTATTGACTGTAAAAATTGTATCGTAACCATAATCAGTCGTAAACTCCGGCCGCAAATCAAAGCTACTTTGCAACACTTAAACAAGATTAAATGGCTAATCGGGGAATATTTACAATCTTTTTATCAATGCTCGGAGGCGTTTAGCTTCGGGATTTACGACAAGCGTGTCGTTAGCACAAAAGAATTAGCCCTTCTAAGCGACATCGAGTGGCCAATAAATATCGACCGAGGTGCGAATAATCGGTGCAACACTGTAGTTATACTGTTTATTCCATACAAAGATCCATAAACCACGGTTTCCGAGTGAAATTCATAATACAAATTTAGCTTAAGGTTTCGTAGGAAAAGCAATAATTTGTCACAATTGGGCACGATTAGATTGGCTCCGGCGCGATTTGACATACGTCATAAATTACGCTTTGCCCAGCGGAGTCGAGTGAGCCGTCAAGTGCGCGCGGCCGGGTCGTGTGGAGTGGCCTTTATAAATGGTGGGGTTATGAAAATAGCGCGGTCTCGTCGCGTCGCACGCGCATCGAATCGCGCGTTTTCCGCCGCAGAGCGGGGAGCGCGGTTTGTGGAAATCGTTATTGGGGTGATTGCTTTCATAAACAATAGCTTTTGTGGTGTTCTTGTAACCGTCGTGTTATTTAGCCGGATAACGGGCCCCTTAGCGCTCCGTGATAACAAGTTTCACGCTCCTACAATTCAGCTGTGCCTTTCGTTGCGTGCTTTATCTTTGGCGCTTTGAATCCGCACGTAATCATTTATTGTTTGCGTTCTGAATTATTGGCTTTAGACTTCTGTTCGAGCGTGCGAAAGTTATAGCTTTGGAATCGTAAAGTCAGCTATTTTGATAAGTAGCACCTTCAGACTATTTATCAGGAACTATAGTGTTATGTTGTCGTTAACCCCTAAAATTATGTACACAAAGTCGCAAACACATAATATGATTTTTATGGTTTCCCTCGGGAATAGATTCGAGGAAAGCATTAATATTACCACGTGGCGTAGAATTGGTTGCAATCGTCCACCTCACGTAGCTTTGCACATCAAAGGTAAAACTCGTTGACCAGAATAGCTTGACCTCTCTTCACATAATTTATGAATACTGGAATACAAGAATGGAATAGGTAAGAATAAATAGTATAGGCTTGAAGAAGAAAATAATATAAGGCCGCACGAAATTAGTTGAAAGTATTTTAAGGGCAAGCTTGCACTTAAGCGGTTATGTAATACTTCAAGAAAATTGACGAAATAGATTTGTGAGTTAGAAGGTGAGTGTGAGCGGGCAAGTACTGGTAAGTGCTTACCAAGGTGAACTTACCACGACGAAATTGAAGACATCATACCTAAAGAAAGATCAGGGGGTCTACTCTCGATCTCGATCTACCAAATAAGCAATACTTGACCAAATGAAAAGACGCGTGATGCAAATGAAGCTTCATACTTGTTACTTGTCTTTTAATTTTGTCGAATATTACTCATTTGAGAGTAATTGTTTCGGACCGGTGTCGGACGGCGATCGAGAGTAGACCCCCAGGTCAGAAGTGCCCGTAACCGACGAGCACGTAAGCATTTAATATGAGCTTTGAGGAGACGAAAGGTATATTTGGTAGCGTTCTGGAGTGGTCTATCTCAAAATTATCTAATTAAAAAGGGTCTGCCGCTCTAAGTTGACGAATCGTAGACCATCCCAATGTTGTCATGTGATTATTCTAACCAATGAAAAGCTTGGAATCCCTGTCATAATAAAATTTTGCAGATTTTTTATTTGTATTTTTTTTATTATTACCCACGTACGGGACGAACAAGTCGTGCGCCTGGTAGTAAGCGACACGCCTGTCTATGACAGTTGCAGTGCCACTCACGTGCCTGTAATTTCACCAGCACTCTTAGGTACTCTTCCAAACTGGAACGCAGTAATGCTCACACATTACCTACTGCGTGGCGACAGAAATATAATATAAAGATAAGGTGGAAGTACTTCCCTGAACGAACTCTTACATAAGAAGCTCTACTGCTATTAACTTTCTGAATTAATCTCAGATAATAAGTAAAAAAAGGGTACATTTTGGATTGAGCCACTGTTCTTGAAACGCAGCAAATTATGTGCTTGTGCGTGGATGCGTGTGTGTGTGTGTGTGTACGTGTGTGTATACGTGTGTTTGTGTGGGTGTTAGTTTGAAACTCTCTCACACACACGCATGGATCCACACCCACGCACAAGCACACAACTTGTATTATAGTAAGAGAATCAGTTTTGTAATATTACTTTATTTTACTTTGTTTTATAGTAATTACATACTAATTATAGAAGAACGAGACCTCCTTATACAAGTATTTTCGTACTTTTACAACGTACATTTTCGACGAAATAAAATATTTTTATTATTTACGAGTAAAGATACCTACTAGTAATAATATACAGAATCATTATACCTTATTAATTATATATTGTCAGTGAAAATATAATTACATAAACATTTCAGGGCTGCTAAAATTTCCTAAAAACCTCTTTAAGCACAATGTATCACGAGACAGTCGCAATTTATTGAATTTTTAAAACGCGAAATATACTTATATTGTTACGAAACCTAGACATTGATTCAGAAAACTACTGCCAAACTTGTGGTATATGACACATTTTAGCTCACGGTGACCACTGATTACATTTCTCTAGAAGTATTCGAATGAGATTAGATTGGAATAACTGTTTTAAGAGTTCGTCCAGGTTATAATGTCAGCATTACTGTGTTCCGGTTTTGTAAGGGTGCTGGTGAAATTACAGGCACATGGGACTTGTCAACTTATGTCTCAGGGTGACAGGTGCAGTGGCAGTGCCCCGCAGATCTTTGCGATTTATGGCTCGTAAGACACACTGCAACTATTATTGACAGGCGTGTTGCTTACGTTATTTGATATTATAAAAAAAAATATAAAAAATCTATGGCCTCATGTGAATTGATTACAGAGCATAGGGTAATAGTAATGAAGTAGAAACCCGCTCAGTCCTAAAACAAATTTGTGTGTAAGCAGAGATTATAGCTAATCCTGTACTTATTTCGTTGACCTTTTTTTGTGAAACTCTTTCGTTTATAATAAAAATTTGATTTAAAAATATATCTAGGATTTCAACGCTACAAACAAGCTGAGGTGGCTACTACTGGTAGCCTTCACGCAAAAATAACCCTTAAAGTGGTAAGGTGCCAAGTTTGTTGATAGTACACATCAAATAACAGTAACAGAGACCAACCGACCTAAGCCGTGAAAGTGTTTCGCGCCATAAAAGTCGCCACAAGCTTTAGTCAAAGCAACATGGTTGCTAACTACCCTCAGTGTTGTCATATGAAACGTGGGTGGTAGGTAACTACTTACTTCCGAGTGAACTAAAGCTTTTCAATTCCGGTACGTGCTTTATGCGTTATCAGGGGCAGTAGGTATAATATCAATTTTTGGATCTTTTTATGCCTAAAAACTGAGTGACTTTACCAAGAGGTTACAGTGAGAGTTATCGCTAGCGACCACGTAAAATGTTTGTATACAAAATGTTCTTTCTGTTTGTCACCATCAGAGGCGCTGTATAATTTACCCTACCAAATTGTGAAAGAATCTATCTATCTAGCTATCGACAACTGCCAGCAAACTCGTGTAGAGTCACTGTTATTAAAGATAAACTGCACAAATATCGAATTTTTTAGGTTTTATCGATATTTTATCATCATATCACATTCTATATATTTTATCGAACTCATATCTTATAAAGAGTGGTTATTCAGGAGATGGCAAAACATTCTATTTATTTGAGATTTTTAACAAGGGTGTTAATTTCGGTGCATTAGTTTAATAATAAATGAAAGCCAGTGTGTGAATATGAATGACATTTAATGTGAAATCAGCTTGTACAACTTGTATATACTATCCATTTTTTGCATTTCAGTAACTTTGTGCTTTAAGATACAAGTTTAAGAAAGACGACGATATTTTTATTCTTGAATATTGTGGGCCCGGTGGTGAACAACGCTCCTGTCCATAACAGCTGCAGTGGCACTCAGAGCTTTAAAACGCAAAGATCTGAAGGGCACAGCTACTAAGCCCGTCACCTAGAGACATAAGTTGAAAAGTCTCATATGCGTGTAATTATACTAAAGTTCAAAAACTAAATCGGTTAGCCGGGACCATGGAACCTGTGAAGAACTTGAAACTTTGGTTGATTTGAGCAAACATGTACACGATGTAGATCCTAGAAAATAGTGTCATCTCCAATAAACTAATAGGTACTACTAATACTAGATAATAACGCACACACTCATTGCCCCACACTAGGGAAACCCTGTATCGCGGGTGCCATTGACACATACACACAGGCAACCACAAATTACACCCAAACTCATGAGTGAAATAAGTGTAGGCTATACAAATATTTCTCCCGGCCCGGGAATCGAACTCACGACCTCTGTACGGCAATCCAGTATGACAACCGTTCGGTCATGGAGGAAGTTCTGTAAACTGTACCAATTTTTCGATTTTGGACTATAGTTTTAATCTTACATCACTTCATTCTATTTGTCGTTGGATAACTACACTATCTACAGTTTTCACCAATCACAATAGAAATAAACACCAAAATACTCAATTCATTTACTCCAATTTTGTATTCCCTTTAAACATGAACGTGGCAATTAATCTCCATGCCGGGTGACGTCACCCCCCCCCCCATTGGGACCCCACCCCCCCCGGCCCAGATAACCGGCGAATGATTAACAGCAGAGGGAAGACGGATTGACAAATAGTCGTTTAGGTATTCGCTAATGCTTCGCTCTCATCAATAAACGATCGACGGGGGAAAGGGTTACCATATTGAAGTTGCAAATAAGACAACTAGCTACGTATACATATCGCACCTTAACAATGAAAGTGACCTGATGAAAAAATCATCAAAATGAGTCTTTGAGTTATTTATGGGTCTGTTTCATATGTTGGAAATTCCCATATTTAGTGTTGAATGTGCATGTGCAAAGACAACATGCCACTGTTGGCGAAAAAGCAAATTTAGTCTGTCTTTTTTGTAGACGGATTAAAATGACATTTGTAGAGTTGCCAGTTTTTATAAAATTCTAAATAGTCAAGTAGTTATTGTCGATAAGTTTATCGATGGTTATGAAAGAAAATATTTTTTTTCCAAAAGTGACTGAATTGTGAATGTTACGAGGTTCTAATTTTTATTATTATTTTTATTATTTATTAAGAAATATAATATATATAATGATTACTAATTGCCTTATTGCGTTCTTATTTTGACAGTTGGTCTACTAGTATCGAAATCAATTTTGATTCATATACATTTTAACAAGAATAGCCGGATTTGATTATCTAGATTGAATTAAAAAGACAAATTTTAAAATATATCTCCTGTGTTTTTCATAAACATATGTAGTTCTAAATACCTAGTACCTTATGTATGAATATACAAAAATTGACAATTCAAATGAATTTGTGCTCTGTAATTGGCAACGTAAGGTTAAAGTAATATTGTTTTAAGAGATTGTGGTAGGCCCCCTTGGAACTGTGTTCCTGTTTAAAAAGACAAATTTTCCGTCCGGAGTTTTCCAGCAGCCTTGTTACCCTAATCGAGTAAATGAGGTGAGGTGCGAGGGGGGGTGACGACAGCTAACTTGATAGACACTCGGTTCAACTCCGTCGAGAATAAATTGTTTGCAACAATTAAGCTTAGCAGTTGATTGATGTCGTTACAGATCGGTTTCATTTTAACCGTTTTCATGTATTTACTTGCAACTTACTGTACAATATTTATTATCTAATATGTACATTACAATGATCTCCTCCAGTGATATTCTTTTTGAGCCCCCTTCAAACTCAAACTCACATCATCCTTATTTCATAGGCAAATTACGCTTGATATCATCATATTGAAACTCTACTGCTCATTCGTAAGGCAGATTTCCTTGAGAAGAATAAGCAAGAAACTTAAAAAGTTGCTCTTTGTTAGTAAACATAGTACACGTTTATCATTTATTATTGTTTACCCTGGTGAAGACAAGTCTTTGACGATATTGTCATTGGAAATAAAATGATTTCGTTGTATGTTTGAATATAACTTTAATTACGGTTAGTAGTGCAAGTCAAGTTGGACAGCACACATGATGAGAGAAAAGAATTGAAAAGTGGACAAGCGATATTGTGGAATACCATTCCAAGAGAGGGAAAAAGTAAGAAAGGGAGACCATACTTTAGATGGGAAGACGATTTTTCATATGTTGCTGAAGGAGGAGGACGCAAACAGCAAAAGATAGGGAGAAATGGAAATCTCTGGAAGAGGTCTATGTCTTAGGACAAGCTGAAAGTACTAAGTCAACAAATTTGAGTAATAATAAATGAGTTTCTGTGTAAGATAAGTTAGTACGTAAGTTATTAGTAATAAAGGCTATAAATGAATAAATAAATAGTAGTGCAAGTGAATCTAGGTGACACCTAAACTAAGTGAAATTGTTTACGTGTACCTTAGGTATCTAAATCGGTGATTATAGCTTAATGATTAGTCAACGTATTTTGTTGAATAACAATAAATTATAATATCTAATCTAAACATAAATTATATTAATCTTGTTTATATTACGTATAATGTAACAACAGATATAAAATGTTCAGGGTCATGCTAGTTTTTTCCTTTGAATCAATCTTGTACCGTTTAAATATAATTCTTGATAAATATAAAATTAATTGGAACAACGAAATGCTACCCATAGCAACGTCATACCATGTGTTTGTATCAGAGACGTATGAGATATGTGACAAATGTATATATCAAAAAAGTCACAAACTAAATCCTTAGACTATTTTTCTCATTTATTTGTTTGTTCACGGTCTGTTATTTTTAATCATAAATTAATGAGACAAAAATAAGAATTAGTATTGATAATTATATAATAATATTAACGCTCACACTCATATCGCGTGTGCCATGGACACATACATAGACAACCACAAATTACACCCAAACCCACGAAAGAAATAAATGTAGTCCATACAAATATTTCTCCCGGCCCGGGAAACTAATCTGGGACTTCTACGTGGCAGACCATTACAGTAACCGTTCGGCCACTGAGGTAATTATAGGATATATTTCGGATAATTAGTGCATAATATGATAATGACCAAAGAAAAGTAAATATGTTAATAATGACCAAAGAAAATAAATATCTTGATAATGACCAAAGAATATAAGTATATCTTCATAATTTCGAAACCTGGTAATTAATACGTTTATTAATATTTGCTCAATAAAATTTATCACACATACACCAAAATTTATCACCAACCAACTAAAAACAGCTTAATACACCACGTGAACACTACTTCGCACATCATGTTGTTTCACCGTGAAATAGTAAATCTTACGAACAATCTGGCCTGCTTCCGTGGCCGCATCGGCTGCGCTAAATCCAGCACTACTATAACGTTTATTAAACCCACAGTATACATAGAATAAAGTAAGGATCAGTGTTCGCATCCTAGAATGGTGGCACTTTTACCCTATCTTAGCAGTAATGTCAGCATTATTGTGTTCGGGTTTTGAAGGGTAAAGGTGCTGGTGAACAGGCACATGGGACTTGTCAACTTATGTCTAGAGTTACGGGCGCAGTGGCAGTGATCAGGTCAGATCTTTGCTTTTTAAAACTCTGAGTGGCACTGCAACTGTTATGGATAGGCGTGTAGCTTACCATCAGGCGCACGACTTGTTCGTCCCGTCACTTGATATTATAAAACAAAAATTTCGTAAATTTCCTCATGCATTTACTGTATTTTACAAATTTATATTATTCAAATTTATATGAGCTAATAGTGAGAAATGATTGGGTCTCCATACAAACTTTCATCCTATATTTCACTCCTTTTAAGATTTGATTTTGTGACAAAAAGTAGCCCATGTCCTACTCCTAGATCCCATCTATCTTATACCAATATTCATCTGGTACAGAGGTTTAGGTGTGAAAACTTAACTGACAGAGTTTCTTTCGCATTTATACTATTAGTTTGAATATTTGGACGTATACGTCAAATTTTCAAAAATCTTCTTAGTGTGCTATCTGATAATGCCTAAGATTATTTTCTTGTATGTATAATAATAAATATGCCTATATGCAAACTGCATTTAAAGTCAACTGTGGCCATGTAAGGTCGTAAACGGATCTGACTCGGTGTATCGTAAATCATCGATCTTGCGCGATTTACCATGCGCACGAGTTTACAGGCCTTACCAAGCGCTGTAAAGAGCCACCATAAATGACTTTATGTGTCCGAATAACACTCGAGATATCTAGTGTATGATTAATATGTTTCCTTGTCTCTGGGATGAGTCATTTGTTTAGATGTCCAGTCTATTTGTAGGGATCGGTTAGTGAATATTGTATCTCAAAAAATATTTGGTTTCGGTTAAAAACAAAGATGTAAAACACTGATTTCACAGCTTCGCATACGTTCCGTACGGACTACAGACTGTCCGCCTGCGAGTCATCCGCATGCGTAGAATCCGCAGTGCTCTGAATCGAGTGTTTAATTTAGTGTGGATGTTCACGGAAGACAATTACCTACAATTAACGCACGTGGGAAGTTTACGTGGAGCGTGTTCCGTACAGAGCAATCCGCGTCACTGTGAAACGATGTTCTAACGCCACACGTGTTAACTCCGGTGCTCCGCGCGGACGGTCCGCAGATAAATCCGCACTGCTCTGAAACCAGCCTTAAAGCTATGAACATAATATTAGTTAATTGAATATCACGATGTTTTACTACCCTGATATTCAGTTATTTTTGTGAAATTATTAATACAAAGATCGAACACAAAGAAAAATTACTTCGATCCGGCTTGACTCGAATCAGTGCCTTCGCATACCGCGGCTGACACTCTCATTTTAATTTCTCTGTGCTTGCTGCAAGTTTTGTGTTTTTGGCGTTTACGACTTTTTTGCTGTAGCGCCAAACTACGAGAAATCTGTGAAAGACAGCTATGAACAAAGCCTTGGTACAAACTGCAGTTATACGAAGGGTTTTCTGATGCACCGCTTACACATGTTGGCCTAAGTAAATGTTTTTTACTTTATAAAATTAGAATTAGTAACTACGATGAGAATTTCCACTAATGCTACTGTAAAACACAAATGTTTTTTCGTAAATAGATAAAAAACATTTTGTAAAACTTTTCGTCCTTCGGTGTAGGTTAAGGCGTTTGATTGGCCATACTGCCTATTATAAATTTTAATAGTTTCATTTTCAGACAGTTTTTCGAGGAAAATGTTTACGGTGTCTTTACAGTGGCCATTTAAAAATCCACAACATTTTGACACTACAAAAAGCCGGCTTTTTTTCTTAAAATTTATAGCATAGGCTACATGGTATATTGTTCCTTACTAACCAAATGTTTCATTGTTCCAGGCACTCCGATAAACCGGCTGCCTATAATGGCGAAGTCGGTGCTCGATCTGTACGAGTTGTACAACCTGGTGATAGCCAGAGGGGGCTTGGTAGAGGTCATCAATAAGAAACTCTGGCAAGAGATTATCAAGGGGCTGCGGCTTCCCTCCTCTATTACATCTGCCGCCTTTACTTTGCGAACTCAGTAAGTATTATATTATGTAGAAACAAATGACGATCGACTCACAGCACAATGTTCCGATTCTTCTTTTCGTTAGTACAAAATGCGTCCCATGTTACTCGGATTCTAAATACAATAAGGGCACTACTTATCCACAAAATGGTTCATGATTACAATGGCCATAATTACGTCCACGTACTTTTGTAATTCCAGAAAATGTATTGGTCGCTATTGTGTCAACTTAAATCTAATATCGGTTAATCAGCATTTGACTTAAGAGTTCAATAGGCCATGTGTGGTCCTCAAACATCCCAAAAACGAGTCAGGAGCCGATCCATATTCGTGCCCTCATTGTATCACTCCTTTTAAATTCTCACGAGTTGGAGACAAAGCGTCTTCCACAATGGCCCGTACGTGAGCGAGCGTCCAACGCGACAATATGACAACTTCATAATTAATAACCTCTAACTCATCTCGGCCGATATAATTTCCCATTTATCTTCCGACGAGTTCCTTCACCTCGTCTTTTGTCGGCCGCCATAAAGGTGTCTTACATTTCTAATTCAAACTGTACACCGTTACGCACGACGTGTTGATTTTGAACGCAACATCTGCATTATGATCGCTATCTGTGTTACTTGTTTGTGTGCCGCATGCGACACTATTCGGTACACTATTGGTTTCAGTCGAAACTTTACGATTTGTTACATCTATTTCGAAAGTGCCTGACTTATTTTCGTTAATATTGTGATGCGTTTCCCCACTGATTTCAAGCGTTCATAAAATTAGACGGTCGTAATGACGAATGTCGTATATTTAGCTTTTCATTTGACAGTTTATGAAAAGGTAGCTAGTTTTTATGAAGCGTCGTCGGTTTGTTCAAAGTTCTTCATTGTGTTTGGCATTAAATATGTGAACGCTTAATATGAGTTATGGTAACGAACGTTGACAATGTGGTCATATAAAATTGACTCTTCATAAGAGTAGGATTAAGAAGGTAATGGGTTGTTCTTTTATACGTTTGAAGGATAGGCGTTTGATAATAATTGGGTTTGAAATTTGATTTATATGGCTGTCACGTCTCGACTGTCGCCACCAGTCGACGATACTGCGTTGAATTTAAACGACATTATAAGATCGCTCTAGTATATTACATATTTAAGATTAAATAGTGACGTGTTCGTAATCTTCTGATTTATTTCAGACAATTTACAATCAGCTTAAAGTTGATTCAGGATTAAGATTTGAGCTGTATTTTATTATTCATAAAGATACCCCTATTCTTTAACTTAAACCTGTATGTCTCTCATATTATTCCCACACCTAGATCTATTGCATTAATGGGTATTTACATACGGTATGGGTCTTATGGGTGCTTAGTAGCAGTAGAGCTCCTTGTGAAAGAGTTCGCCCTAGGAAGTTCTACCACCTTACCTATTGCCGTTTTGAAAGGTAAGGATGCTGGTGACATTACAGGCACTTGGGACTTGTGAACTTATGTCTCAGGATGACGGGTGCTGTGGCAGTGCCCCTCAGCTCTTTGCGATTTAAAGACACGAGTGGGACTGCAACTGCTATGGACTACTATATCATTAAAAAAAATCTGCGCAATACAATCATATTCTTAACTATTTGTATCTGTTTAACCCAAAGATTATATTTACGTTATATAGGTAGCTTTGAACTTTCATAGTCATTCAGTTAATGATTGTGACTAGTTGTAAGTTTCTTACCTTCAACCCGTGATCATGAAGAACTCTCGTACTGTCTCGTAGATAATTTTTTATTTCATCGATCTGTTGTAACAGCAATTTTAATTCCTTACAGATACATGAAGTACCTATACGATTACGAGTGTGAGAAGAAGAATCTATCGACTCGCAGTGAACTGGATGCAGCTATCGAAGGCAATAAACGTGAGGGACGTCGTGCTTCCGGACAGTATGACGCACAAGCGGCACTTGCAATGGTAAATATTTATTTCATGCTGGTCATTTCTCTCCAAATACTTCGGACATCTATTCACAATTGTTTTCCATATGCGTTAGGTTCAATGTAAATTTGACCGGTATATTGTTCTCTGAATATTATTATGAGTGACTCTTTGGCGATATTATATTGATATCTTATCCTCCTGTTCATCAAAATGTACATGTTATGTGAAGTGACTCAGATCCAGACACAATAATATTCCTATAAATACCCAGTGTACATTACAATATAAATATCGCATTGAATGTTAACTTTCAAGATATGCACATACAAGATAGCACTTAAAATTTTTTTTATTTGAAAACTGTCAATTACGCTGATTTTGCTTAACAAAACATAATGATACTAGATAATATTTCAAAAAAACCGCTTATAGAGGGTTTAGATCTTGTTTCGCTGATTCCAGATATGCTAACAACTCAATATCGCCAAAAATGCGATTACATTAGTTATGTTAAGGAAGGCAGTATTCTATATTTAAAAAAAATCCGGTTGCGATTTTCATACAAAACTGAGGGCAAACGAGAATTGCTTGTATAGTCTGTCTTTTTTTAAAATGGGGTAAAATGACAGTTCACAGTGCAAGTGTTGCCCGCTTCCAAGCAGCTAGTGAGTGCAGTCGATAAACATTCTGTCGACTATCGACTGGTTGTTGGTCATGCTTATGCAATAAACAGCCGAATTTGTTTCATTTGAATCATCATGGGTACATTATTTGTCAAAATGTTGGGTACAGGTTCGTTTGAATTGTTAATTTTGTAAGTTCATAGAACTAGATATGTCTATTAAAAATACAAAGTGGAGACACATTTTAAAGTTCGTTTTAAATCGATATAGATAATTAAATTCGCTTATTCTTTTTAAAATGTATATCAATTATCTAAGTACAGAGTACTAAAAAACCGATTTCAAAAGTCATTCATCCCCTAATTTGCCACTCTTACAGGTGGAATATTTTCTTCAAATTTTTATTGGATCACTACTGAGGTACCCACCCTCATTCTAATAAAAAAGAATCATCAAAATGCCGGATTTTCACATATTAGAGAGTTATCGCGTAACATATATACAAAACAAAAAAAACGCAGTTGAATTGAGAACTGAGAAGTTATTAAAAATTTATTTCGATACTTGTAGGCCAAACTAGAATGAAGAAGGCAATAACGTAATTATTAATCATTAAAACGTCGTATCATTCACAATTCAGATGTTTTGGACAAAATTTTACCTTCTCTCACAATCTATCGATAAAACTGTCAACAACAACATGACTATTTAAAATTGTATGAAAATTGGCAACCCTGTTAATGTCATTTTACCCCGTCTTCACAAAAGATTAACTATTGTAGCATGTAACTATACGTTTTGTACGTTTCAATGTACATTGGGCGCTTAGAGCTTTTCCCATTGTAGTTTCCAGAGTTGTAAGAGGATATAGGTACCAGATTCTAGACCACTGTCTCCACAAGTATATTATACAGATTGACTCATAACCTAATCATAATTGAAACATGCCATAATTTTATTGTTATTACAACAAAATCAAACTAACATATCAGAATTACTTCCAGCCGCCCCTTAACCGGGTACCAGCTTCCCTCGCACAGCTGTCTCAACATATGCAGCCGCTGTCACTTTCATTGGGCGGTGGAGTGGCCGGGGTGCCGCGCCTGCCACCATTGCCGCCGCACGCGCCTCATCTCTCACAACATGACATTGAATACCGCGTTCGGGAGTACATGAAGATGATACAACAGCAGCGAGAGCTGATAAGGAATGGTAAGTCGGAATCTCTGAACGTACATATAGTCTGTCTTTTTTGAAGTCGTAGTAAAATGACAGTTCATTGCGTACAAGTGTTGCCCGCTTCAAAGCAGCTAGGCATTGCAGTCGATAAGTTTTCTATCGACTATCGATTGAATATCCTGTCCTCAGAACGAAAAAAGGCACAACTGCTGCATAAAGTACGCATAGTTGTGCCTTTTTTCGTTACGAGGGTAGTATTGGTCACGCTTAAGGATTTACGACCCTTTATTGATCCAATTACTGAACATAAGTTCATTTGAATTGTCAATTTTTGTAAGGTCATATATACGTACACTGTATTTAGCTAATGTTAGATAGGTATCTGTGTGTATGTGTGTGAGTGGCTGCGTCCATAACCTATCGTCGTTCACTAAAGTATGCGAATCGAACTGCCGGTCGTTTCAATTGTCTCTCTTGCTCGCATATATAACAGTGTCGACTTCTCGGTTGTGTTTACCCACATTCTTTTGTAAAAATGTCACAAAGTCCTAGTGCAAATTTCGGTATTTTAAACAGTTTTGACCAATTATGGTTTTGACACATTCATGCAGTGCAGTGGTTTATAGCTATCGACATCAATGAAAATAGCGACTAAAAAAGAGAGAAACGACGTGAAATTTTATTAAGCGCACTCGCAGAAAACAGCTAGAATCCGGCTATTCCTGTTAAAATATATATGAATAGAAATTGAACTTGATGTTAGTAGACTAACTGTCGAAATAAAAATAAAGATGGCAATAATGCAATTAGTAATCATTAGCACATCGTAACATTCACAATTTAGACATTTTTGGCAATATTTTATCTTCTTTCACAATCTATCGATAGAACTATCGACAACAACTGCATATTTAAAATTTCCTGAAAACTGGCAACCCTGCAAATAATAATAATAACGCACACACTCAACATAGCCCCGCACTAGGGAAACCCTGTGTCGCGGGTGCCATGGACACACACATAGACAACCACAAATTACACCCAAACTCACGAGAGAAATAATTGTAGGCCATACAATTATTTCTCTCGGCCCGGGAATCGAACCTGGGACCTCTGCGTGGCAGTCCGGCATTGTAACCGTTCGGCCACGGAGGCAGTTACTAATGTCATCTTACTCCGTCTTCAAAAAAGACAGACTGTAGGTTAATATACGATTTTAGGACACTGCTATCGCTGGGATACCCCGACTATGTTTCAAATGATCGTCATTAACCTGTTCAAAGTCTTAACACCATCCTATTTAACATCGACCAGCAACAAAGCGTATAGAATAGTTTTACAAAACTTAAAGTATACAATTATTATTAAAGAAAATATAGTTATTAAAGAAAATTCAAGTCAGTGGCGTAGCGTGAATTTCTGCCGCCCGGGGCCAACCTTAAATTTGCTGCCCCTCAAACACAAAAGTAGTTCGTACGGTCACGCTCGGCTCGATTGTGTTTTTATGTTCGCTTGCCGTTGCCATCTTTGTGTTATTCAGGATATCGTTTTCTCAAATAGTGGAATTTATTTTCGAATTTTAAGTACAAAAAAAAGCAATTTTGCTAGTTTGGCCTCGCCCGCGCTCGCCGCCGCCCCCATGGCTGTGTCGCTCGGGGCCATGGCCCCCTCTGCACCCCTCACGCTATGCCACTGATACAAGTACCTATATACGATCTTTATTTTTCACCGTGCATTGAAATAAAAAAAATGCTTTTCGCTTCCTCTCGGATCGCTACGCCAAATCCTTTACGCTCTTATTAGGTACTAGGACATTAAGTTTTCTAACCGTTAAATGCGAATCTGTTTCGATAAGTGTGGTGGCTCCGAAAAACGCAAAAAAAAAATGTTTCTCAATAAATAACTGCTTTGTTATTGTTATTGATACAAAGATCTAATAACACTAAAAAAAGTTCCTTCGATCAGACTGGACTGCAACCACTTCTATATCTTAGAATTTCTCTATACGCTTATTGTAGATACATCTGTCATTATCATCTTTCAATTGGGTTTAAAGGGCTTTTAAGGCTGCGTACAAATCTGACAAATGCGCCGCGAACGCGCTGCCTGTGCGCTGCATGCGCACTGCACGGGCGCTGCACACGTGCTACATGCGTGTTGTTAAACACATGTTAATATATTTGGCGTGCGAACGGCACACGAACAAATCACACAACGTACTGCACGTGTGCAGCCTTTTGCAAACAAGCACGTTTGCGGCTCATTCGCCAGATCTGTACTCACCCAAAGATGTATATGTTATTTTGTGTAGGATCTGAATCACCACCCGGCATCAATGGGCCGACCCCAATGATGTCGCCACGCGACGCTGCCGCGCTCAGTGCCATCGATGTCTCCCGCTTGACGCTCTGGTCCCTTTACAACAACAATAACAACAACAACAGCCCACAGACTGAAATCGAGCCACAACGGTAAGTATTTATCATTTGAATTTCTTTTAATAATTAGGTTTATTATTTTCCTATAAAATATGCAAATGCGATTCGTAATTCAGATGTTCAGATAATAAGCGTTAGGTCGTTTACGCACTGCGTCCGTTTCGTATCAGTTCCGAATCCGAGACTACTGTATAATATTATTTATATGGAGTATTACGCACTAAATCAGAATTTTGTCTTCCGAAGTCGAGAATACCTTCAATTCGGTTTTAAATATTCGCAGACCGAAGTAATTACAGTATTTTTTCTATTAACGCTTGTGATCCATGTATGCCTAAAAGTAAATCAAAAGTGGACAGATTTATTCGGGTAATAATTAAAATCATTTTTGCTATTTTGTGTTCATCGTGATTATTATAAAATGTGTCTCTGAAAAGTCAGTTTATCAGAAGAAAGTGTACCTAGAACCCTTTATTTCTTCTGCGTCATCGAAAGTACAAATATGTCAATTGAATGGACATATAGTTAACGAACTAGCACCAGAATGTCTAGAATTTTGAATCTCTAGATGTACAAGTGGTATCCGTATTTTCTCGTATCCAGATTGGATGTAGTGCACAAGCAACATACCACGTCGCGCGTCGGTCCGACTTTTCTAGGTCTGTATATTCTCGGATACGGATCGGACATGGTGCGCAAACGTAATTAATTAATCGTGATATTCAATATATTACTCGATATTATATTACTCGAATTTTATTCATAAAGCGCCGTATTTAACATGCCGTGCGTTTAATGCTAACGTCTGAACCGGGCTTTAAGCCTTACATAAGGCTTTCAAGAATGCACTTCATAAATACGGTAGACGATGTAACAATAAGGAATGTAAGAATATTTTAGCTGTTCAAATATCGAACCAGTTTAATCTATTAATTAATTAAGACTAGCATCTGTACATACGATTTTTTAATAATATGAAGCTACAAAGGTTGGAATAACGAGTTGGTGTCGTGTAAGGATCTGTTTTCGAACCGCTTTTCTTTATCAATGGATAAAATATTCTAATATTTAGGGTCGTATTCTAGAACTCTACTCAATGCTCAAGTCAGGATTTGAATATGATTTAAAGCACTCGAAATCATACTCAAGTCTCTGTCATTAGGGTCGTATTTCCAGTGCTTGTGTTTCCAGTGCAATCCTGACTTGAGCATTGAGTAGAGTTCTAGAATACGACCCTAAGTGTCTTTAATGATCGTCAAATATTTTTTTATCCACAGAGAAGCTCTGAATCTAAGCGAGAGTCCAAACAGCTTAAGCGGCGGAATCAAACGTGAAGCGTGCCGTTCACCTCCACCCCCCGCAAAACGACGCACACCTCGCCCTCCGTCGCCCCGCGCTCCTTCCCCATCGCGCCCATCTAGCCTGCCTGCGCAGACGCACTCACAAATCAACGGAGGCAATACGAATGGTGTCAATGGCGCTGCTTTTAAAATTACTACTAGAGGTAAATCAAGTGCTACAAATTTTGTTACTTATTATATCGATGACGTACAGTATAAAGTTTGCCATCGAAGTGGAAGGATTTGCCAATCAATTGGCGTACTGTACTCGGTAATTGTTACCCAATTTTTTTGAGTACGCCCGACGTACACAGATAACTTCGCACTCCTCAGCGAATAATATGGTAACCGATAATTCTAAATTTTGCAGGAAAAATAGAAAACTATTTTTTGTGCATTTCTCTGCTCGGGTCCATCGTAGGATAGTTATTTCTATGTCAAAACAAAGCTAATTTTTTTATTAACAATTTTATATTTTTGTATTCGTTTTACTAAATAAAATTATTAATGAAAATAATATTACTGAAATTGCAGGCCAAAAGTATAGTATGCAACGCATCATTACCATATTATTTGCGTGTAAACCTAACGATTTCGTAGTCAGTATTAATGCATTACCGTATTATTCGTTGAAACATGATGTCAAAAGAGGTAACGGCAATATGATATTACGACTTTATTCGGATGAAATCCAAGCGATAGTGCATACAGTAATAGTACATTACAGTTAATATTCGTTGATGTATGGTATCAAAAAATGAATACTAATGTAACACACGAATGTAATTGTTTTAAGCTTTACATGAAACAATTTGTATTTCTTACGCGAATAAAGTGGTAATCATCCCTTACGGAAAAAAAGTCACTAGTAAACTTGAGCATATTACAATACACTGATTACTATACAGTGTAGAAACACGTAGTAGCAGTAGAGCTCCTTGTGAAAATGTTCGTCCAGGGAAGTAGTGCGACCTTATCTATTTCTGCCGCCAAGCAGCAATGTGAGCATTCCTGTGTTCCGGTTTTGAAGGGTGCTGGTGAAATTATCGGCCATGGGACTTGTCAAGTTATGTCTCGAGGTGACGGGTGCAGTGGTAGTGCAGATCACTGCGATTTAAAGTTCCGAGTGGCACTACAAGTGTTATGGACAGGCGTGTAGCTTACCGTCAGGTGCACGACCTGTTCGTGACGTCATTTGAGTATTCTTATTTATACCTACTAAACTAAATAGAACGCGTATAGTATACGATATACATTTTAGAAATGGATTTAATTTCGTTTGTAAAAAAATGAATTCTGAAATAAAGCCAGACAGGGACACGTACCGCTTGACATATGCAAAAGGCACCGTATTCGTACGAGAAAAAATTGAATTCGAGCTGAGGTAGTAACGACTCTTAAAACGTAAAAGTATTTCATCATTATCCTGTGCAAATTAACCTTGGTTAATTCTGAAATTGTGACTTATGCCGATGATACTGCAAAAATTTTTCCTGGTGACACATGGGATAGTGCCCGCTCTCACGCTGAGACTACAATGCGCGTGATCATGGCTTGGCTTGTAAATAATCTATTGACTCTCAATTTAGACAAAACTAAATTAATTAGGTACCTTCTCACCGTTACTAGCATCATAACCGGATGAATCTTTTTCACTTTATGCACACCATTGTACCCTAAATACTCAATCCTGTGACTGCCCTGTTATCGCTAGATAGGAGAATATCAAATATCTAGGTGTTATTGTGGACAGTCGTCTAACTTGGACAGAGCACATCGAGTCGACAAATGTTTGTACTCGTAAATTAATTTACATTTTTTAAAAACTACGATCTGGTGCTGACTTTTTCGTTTTAAAAATGGCATATATGCGCTTGCGCAGTCCATTATATCGTACTGCATAACAGCTTGGGGAGGTTATGGTAAGACTCGGTTGTTACGCCTTGAAAGATCAGAAAGAGCGATTCTCAAGGTTATGGCGTGGAAACCTATAAGGTTCCCCACAATAAACCTATATGCGTTATGGAAAGTGCACTCGGTTAGGAAACTGTTTGTCTTGGGTGCTATTTTACGTAAACATCTAAGATTACCATATGATCCAAATCTACTCAGGGATAAACGAAGAACAGACAGAGTATGTGAAATTGCGAGGTATAGAAATGCATTATTAGGCCACCATTTCTATTTTTGTGGTTCTCCACTTTGTAATAATATTAATAAAGAATTAAATATCTATCCTCTACCTTATCGGGAATGTAAATTCAAGGTCTCTCAGTGGCTTCAAAGTCTCAGTTATAATGATGTTGAAAAACTTGTTACTCTGTAGGTATTTACACACAGATTTACAAACACAATCGCAAACACACACACACACACACACACACACAGACACACACGCACACTCACGCGCAAACACACGCGAAAATAACCGCCTCCGTGGCCGAACGGTTACCATGCCGGACTGCTACGCAGAGGTCCCAGGTTCGATTCCCGGGCCGGGAGAAATATTTGCATATTGAAATATTATTATTTGAAATATTTACATTTATTTCTCTTGTGGGTTTGAGTGTAATTTGTGGTTGTCTATGTGTGTGTTCATGGCACTCGCGAGACAGGGTTTCCGTAGCGCAGGGCTATATTGAGTGTGTGCGTTATTACTATGTCTACAAAAAATTATTTTTCTGATATTTCTGACATTTAATCGGTTTCTTAATGTCACTTTGTTTCACAGGAGATGCAAGCACAGGCGATCAACAGCTCGTCGTATCCATAGAACTAAACGGCGTCACCTACGAAGGCGTTCTCTTTCCCTCTCAAAATGGTAGCGGCCAAAATGGCCATAGGCAGATGGTATCTTAAACATTTCACAATTATCATTAGGAGTTTTAAGTTTTTAGTCCCGTGCATCTAACTTTCGTCTTTTGGGAGATGTAGACACAAAATAAACGTCTAATTTCACAAATTTTCCAAGTGTCTTATTTCTCTTTAGCTCAAGTTTTTAAAATATTTTAACAAAGCGAGTTGGCAGAATAGAGAAAATATTTGCTTGGGAAATTTTGTTACGAAAATCATTAATAGGTACAGTACTTTTTGTCTAGAATTTTATTGTCATCTTTGGAGATTACTCTCTCGAAATGTGATCATCAGAGACAAAATCTATGGTTATCATTTGTGTCAATGTAACCAACCAGTGTTCAAAATTTATAAAAAATATTTCCATCGCCCTCTGGTGATCATTGATAAAACAATGATCGTCGATAACAGCTAAAAATTTCATTATCATAATTTTTACATGTAACATGTTTTATTATTTGAGCTAAGTACAAAATTCATCACGCGGTCTAACGTTAGAATTTGTTTTTAAATGTGATTAAGTTTTTTACAATTTTAAATTTTAGTTTGATAAATTTCACTGCCTAAAACGAACGTGGAATTATTTGTTAAAAATAATTTCCAAATACCCATAATTGTGGATTTTTTAGAATATAATTTTAATACATTTTTTATATTGAGTCATGCGTATGACTTTGTAAATATAGTTTTATGTTATTTATAATTTTGATATGTGGAAAACCCGTGTGATAAAAGTTGACAGCGTGTTTGTTTTTTTTTGTATGCTGTACATTTGTGTAAATAGATTCGTGTATTATTTTTGTGCGTGTATCGTTTTATACACCATCAAGTATGTTTGTGATTTAGGTAGCTTTTTAGAAGGTGTACATTTGTTCTATGACTTCAGTATTGTATTTAGAATGTAGGTATTTATGTAGTCGCTTAAAATAATGTTTTCTTTGATAGTAAAGTGAATTAATCCACAAAACGTGTCCGAAACGTGAAATGTCGTTTAACTTATTCGAATTTCAATTCGAATGACACAATGTGACGACAGCACTATTATGACTGTGTTACAAATTAACGGCTTCATTTTAACGGTCAAAGAAAATATGTTTTTAATGAAAAATCTTAGCCATAGGGAAACATAATGTAATTTTATGTAGCACTACAGATTAATCGAATATTGTTCTATCTTGAACAGTTAGTGAACTCCAATAGTTACGAGTAATAAATAGTAAGTCACGTTAATATTGTCGAATTGTAAAAAAAATATATTATATAAAAAAAATTTTCGGCCAACTACTTAAATGGCTTACGAAAAAATATAATGCCATTTCTTAAATTATAATTATTTTAGAGACTAGATGTAGAAATTGTTTTTATCGTTATTTGAAAGTAGGAAAAATTCAAAATTTTAAAAGTGTTGCTATTTTATCGACTGTGCAATGTGGTAGAGAGGGAAATGAAATTCGATTCTGATATTTAAAAAATATAATTGTGCACTATAATTGTTAAGGGATAAGTTTCTTCCTCAACTATAAATAGATTATTAATAATAATAGGGCATAATATAAGCTACCCGAATATAATTTTACACTACTGTACTAAGTAGGGCTTATGTTCAGATTATATCAGTGCAATAAGCAGTAATCCAAAATAAAAAAAATCAGGATCATTAAAAATAACTAATCTAATAAAAGGAATCGTTGTAAAAATAATTTTTAAAAAGCTTTCTTTGTAAATGACTGATTTTAATTTTATAACGTAGTTAATTTAAAATTGTAATATTTAATTTAAAAAGAAATGCAACGTGTACTTACAATTTTTAAAGCAACAATGATGTCTATTCTGTTGATAACATTTGAAAGTTTAAACTAAATGAACACGGTAAAATAATGTCTATCCCATGCAATTTGCGACGCTTTTAAATTAATGTTGGTAACGAGTTGATTACACTTTTAAAAACATCCATAGTAATCCGTAGGAATGTAAATTGCTTATTGGAATGTTGAATTCAATATCTTGAAATACCAGAATAAATAAAATGTTACTACTTATAGAGATAAGTAAATAAATCTAAATTTATATTATTTTAGATTCTGTATAGAATACGCCAATTATATTTTTTCAGTATTTTAATTTATTATCACACGGTATCCACACCTATACAAGCCAACAATAGCAAACACAGTATGTAAAACAGTGTTAGTTATACTTTCGAATACATACCCTATAGACCCGTCGCCCAACGCAACACTAGCAAACTTTAGACTGAGAATGTTGCCATATTTTTACCAATTTTGGATGTAACAAAACTCAAAAGTTATGATTTTTTACTTGTTATTCTTTGAAGTTGATATGCGATATTACGGACACACGAAAATCTAAAAAGTATAAATTATAAACAATTATTTGGCTTAAAATTTTACAGTAAAACAATTATGGAAAATGTAATTTAAAAAAAACATTGTATTATCCTATCTAATTGGCTAATGCGATGTCCGTTTATTAATTTAACTGCTAAGGTTTAGAGAATGAAATTGAACAGAAATTCAAGATCTCTTAAATTAGTTTAGTTTTTCAAATATACTACAGAATAGACACTAATATTTTTGCTAAGTAGACGTAGAATTTTAGTACATTCCTGACGATGTACAATATTTTTAAGAACAGTGTTTCGCTGGCCTATTGATATTTTGTAATGTAGGCTTGTGGCTCGACCACGATAGCGAATTTCGTATTACACCAAAAATTTTTGATGTATTCAAATAACTATACATGAATAAATAATAATTATTGTATCACGAAATGGTATTTTTATTTACACTTTAACACAAACTATACTGAAATTGTATTCACGAAATTCTTCACACGTCATCCATTGAAGAATTATTAAATAAATATTTATGCAGTATCAGAGTTCATAATACTTACTACCACATACCGTACGGATCACTTACTTGCGTCATCATCGGTGAATATATAAAGCTACTTTGAAAAGCGCCATCTATACATTATTTTCAAAACCATGTGCAGAACAGTGTCCTCTATGATGCGGCCTACAAACTACGACGACGCTATAAAGTTACGTGACATTGTAAGTAAGCAGTTCGAGGCACATATCACAGATGGCGCTGTAAAGGTTTTCTTACTTTAGTTTGCCTTTAAACACGAAGGTGGCGTAACATTGCGTATTTTAGATTAGAACAGACTGATGTTTCAGGTTTTTATTTTTGTTTTTTATAAGCGGTGAGTCCTGTTACAAAAATATAAAATTTATTTCGCAGTAATGTACAAGTCTCTCTCTGCCTCTTCAGACTACTCATCATAGTCTACCTTCTCTGAAGAGAAGAAGGATTGAGTAAATTGTTCCACATCTCTTTAATTAAGCACTTTGTATGTACAGTCAACTAATCGGTGAATATAATTAAGAGGCGATTCTATTTTTGTCAAGAATCATTTCAACTAAAACTAACTAATACACTGACATACTCGTATATGTATCATTATGGCCTGCGGTGGAGACGGTGCGAAGACGTGCGGATACAAAACATAATTGAAGACGAAAACGTATAGGATTTTATTGCATATATTATAAAATCCTTTGTTTTCCTTTGCTTTGTTTTCTTGAAAATTTTATGGTAGGAATTTTATACATATACCTAAAGTTGGTACGAAGATTTCAAACCTTCGTTTCATGCTATTTTACCTTTGTAGTCTGAAATCTTTTTGATAAGCTTTGAACCTTAGAATAATAACGCTTTGAACCTTAATGCTATCACAATCCGTTTTTTACTGTAGCAGAGAACAAATACGTAATGAGAACGGACACTCCCCATATCCCTAGCTTTATATACCGCACCACACCCCGCACATTGACGGTCATATTGACTGAACAAGAACAAGGCTGTCGGCGAGCCGTTTTCGCTCTAAGACTTTGCTATTTGAATATAGTTTTCATTTTTCATTACGAAATTTTTACGTTAAAATAGATATAACATCATTTTACGTTACTATTTATAATGTGCGTAGTCGTAAATTGTGCTATGTACGGCTGTTTATAATCATCTAAACGGGATTAAGACAGGGTTTCTTTCATTTTTTGAAACATGAAACGAAGTAAGTAAAAAAACTTATATCTGAGATTCATTCAGTTCTTGTTTTCTTTAGTGCAGAGTAATATACAGGGTGTCCCAAAACTCAACGTCAAGCGGTCACTGGGCGAGAGGCCAGGTTATATCAGTTCTGGTAAAAAAAAAATCCATGTCACTTAATTAAGTGATAATAGGCATTTCTTTGAAAATTTTGAAAATCGATACCCTAGACCACATGTTTAGGTATTGTCATCACAAATTTTCAAATTTTGGAGTGATTTTTTTTAACGTCATCATAAATAACCATGCTATTTATTGCTGTCACAAATCAAACAATAAAAGTTATGAGTTTATTAAAAAAAATAAGTTTCATTGAGTCGTAGCTTAAAAAAAATATGAAGAAAAAATATGTCAGCTAGCTTTGACACTTCATATTTTTTTAAAAATGTACTACACTACCTTGGGCAAGTTATTTTAAAAGATGGCCCATATAATCAAGATTTCAAAATGGTACAGGGTCAAGAGCACGTCCAGCTTGACAATTAAGATTTAAATCCAACTCTATGCCGCTTGCGGTAAGAACGGTCCAAAGTACAAAGTGTCAAGCTTGACGTGCTCTTGACTGTACAATACTTGCCACTCTTCATTCCATAAAAAATATTATAACTTATTTTTTGCAAAAGGAGCTCGTTTCAAAAAAAAACTCATGCCATGATAAATAATACTTTTGTGTGCTCGAAGATTGGCTTTAACATCGCGGAAGTGAGATGGTCATATGTGATAGAGTGAGATGGATAGTGATGCTGTGCGACATGAATTAGAGTGAGCGAGACGGATAGTGACGCCGATGCTCTATTATTGATCATTGGTTATTATCATTTAGTACGCTACGTTCCTTCGTTTACTGTGCATCTTCTCGTAATCGTGTAACTTTTGTACTGACGACTTTGGCTTGTGTTACCCTGGACTTGATATTGCATCTGTGTTGACGACTGGCTTATTCCCTGGACTCGATTTGTGTTGTGTAAACTGTATTAGTTAGTACTTAGCAAAACTAACACGTTTCGCGACATGCCGTATCTGTACACAGCGGAAGAATATGCGAACATGCATCTTATTTACGGTGAACGCCATTGTAATGCCTCTGCCGCAGCCAGATTGTATCGCGAGAGGTACCCAAACTTAGAGCGTCACCCTGATCACCGCGTGTTCGTCAATGTACACCTGGCATACGCGGAAGGACGATTGCCTAGTGCTCATACGAGCGGTGGAAGACCTCAAGGAGACGAAGACGACGTAATTTTAGAAGAAATTCGAAATGATCCCAGCACTTCAGTACGTGCGATTGAAAGAGCCACTGGAATACCGAAAAGTATTGCTCATCGAATTTTAAAGCAACACGAATATCACCCGTATCATGTGCAACGTGTACAAAGTTTATTACCTCGTGACTACTCTCTCAGAATGGATTTTTGTAGAACAATGTTGGCGAGAAATCGTGAAGATCCGCAATTTATAAACAAAATTTTATGGACTGACAAAACAACATTTAAAAAAGATGGTTATTTAAACTTGCACAATGTACATGGCTGGCACACGGAAAACCAGCATTTAATGCGTGAAGCCCGGTCCCAATACGAATTCAAAGTCAACATGTGGACCGGAATTTTAAATGGACAAATAATTGGACCGTTTGAGTTGCCTGAAACATTAAATGGCGACAACTACTTAGATTTTCTTCAAAACGATTTGCAAACGTTATTTTAAGATGTACCACTCAACATCTATAGAGAAATGTGGTTTCAACAAGACGGTTGCCCAGCGCATTATGCTCGTTCTGTACGTGATTATTTAAACACGGAATATTCCGGAAGGTGGATTGGGCGCCTTGCTTCAATTTTGTGGCCTCCTTGATCTCCGGACCTAAACCCCCTTGATTTTTTTTACTGGGGCTGCATAAAGGAAAAAGTATATGCAAAACCTATAGAAAATATAGCCCAATTACGCCACAAAATGGTTGAAGCAGCAGAAGAAATTAGTTTGAGAAGATTCGCACGATTGATAAAAAGATCTTTTGTGAGGCGATGCAGAGCCTGTATTCGTGCCGAAGGCAAACAATTTGAGCATTTACTTTAACATTAAAGTATTACAATCATTGACTTACAATTATATGGACGTCGGGTCCGCGCTAAAAAGTGTCCGCACTTGTAAGGCGCTAAAATCGTATATAGAGCGCCAAACTCCGCTTTAGTCTTCATTTGTTCTACTGACAGCGCGATACTGCGATGACATTACAATTTAAATTTCGAATAGGTTGACTTGGGACATTTTTTTCGTGGTTTTTGTATTAGACCCGTCGCCCATTTATTTGTAAGTCAATGATTACAATAGTTCCTTTCGTTTCATTTTGATTAAAATTTATTATAATACAACAATCGACTAATTATTAAGTTGACACACTCACATGTGTTAGGGTAGATTATTTTGTTTAATGCGTTGTCACTATCCATCTCACTTACACGATGTTAAAGCCAATCTTTGCGCACACAAAAGTATTATTTATCATGGCATGAGTTTTTTTTCAAACGAGCTCCTTTTGCAAATAATAATTTATAATATTTTTTATGGAATGAAGAGTGGCAAGTATTGTACCATTTTGAAATCTTGATTATATGGGCCATCTTTTAAAATAACTTGCCCAGGGTAGTGTAGTACATTTTTTTAAAATATGAAGTGTCAAAGCTGGCTGACATTTTTTTTAAGCTACGACTTAAATAAACTTATTTTTTTTAACTAAATTCATAGCGCTTATTGTTTGATTTGTGACTGCAATAAATAGCATGGTTATTTATGATGACGTTAAAAAAATTCACTCCAAAATTTGAAAATTTGTGATGACAGTACCTAAACATGTGGTCTAGGGTATCGATTTTCAACATTTTCAAAAAAATGCCTATTATCACTTAACTAAGTGACATGGATTTTTTTAAATTTTTTCCAGAACTGATATAACATGGCCTCTAGCCCAGTGACCGCTTGACGTTGAGTTTTGGGACACCCTGTATAACACAGATTTATTATATCAATATAATAAGACGCCATAACTTCGTGAGCTAGATCAGGGTTCTCGAATTTTCAATTTGTATTGCCGATAAAATATTACGTAGTGAATTACCTAATTATTAACGAGGTAATGATAAACTTGGACACGCAATTTCAAACACTTTGGTTACCTTATTTAAAGGTACCTGCCCAAAATATAACATTTTAAGTGCTTTTAATTTTTAAAATAAATCTTCAATATTATTCCAGTTTAGTAAATTAATGAAAAATATAATATACGTAATGAACATGTGTTAGGTTAGTATGAGGATTCTATAATAGAATTATAGATAACAGATTGCCGCTCTGACCACGTAACGTAATAAATAGTACGAGCAAGTGATGGGTAACCCTGCCACTTCACCCAATGAGCAGATAGCGCCTTGCTGTATGTAGTAGTAGTAGGTAAATAATTTTCGACCGTTGTATGGACAGATCAAGGTGTGACTGTAGTAAAATTTTCGTATCTCGGGTCAGGCTAAGGCATCTAAGTCATACTGCCTGATCTTTTACAAAAAAAATGTAGATTAATTTTTGTAGATTGAATCTTGAATTCCAGTCCATCAGTCGAAATAATATTTATAATAAATTTTCTTTCTTATTGTCCTCCAGAAATATCGGGAAAATAACAAAGAAGTCATAAAGCCGTAAGAAACCTGGAGCTAGTGATAATCATTTAATGAATAATGACAAAAATATTTAAATCTGTAATTTGTGCCTACATAAACATGTATTACTATACAACATCTCTATTTATAATACACAAAGAAAGATATTTTTTTTATGATACCTGATATGTGACGGGACTAAGAAGTTGTGGACCTGGTGGTAAACTACACGCCTTTCCATATCAGTTGCAGTGCCACTCAAAGTTTTAAATCTAAAAGATCTGAGGAACACTGCCACTGGGCCTGGCCTATCACCCTAAGACATAAGTAGAAAAAGTAGAAAAGTCCCATGTACCTGTAATTTCACTAGCACCCTGCCCTTCAAAGCCGGAATGCAGTATTGCTCACATTACTGTTTAGCGGCAGAAACAGGTAAGGTAGGTATTTCTTTGGTTGAGCGTTCAGAGCCGTGCTTCTACTAAATCTGTATGTGTACTAATATCCACTTTTTTTGTAGCATTAAGCTCCTTGTGAAAGAGTTCGACCAGGTGACAGGCGCAGTAGAAGTGCTCTGAGTGGAATCGCTACAGTTATGGACTGGCGTGTAGCTTACTATCAGGGGCATGACTTGTTCGTCCCGTCACTTCATATTATAAAAAATAATCTAAAGCCCTTTACGTGTCTTACAATTCGAACCCCTTGGAAATCTCAATTAAGGTGTTTCGTACATTTTGTTATGGAATAATTATGGAAGAGCTGTTTTTTTCCGATTCCGAAGTGGTTCGTAACAAAAATTAGTTGCTTGGTTTCGTATACTAAAGATAAAATTACCTTTTTATAAAATTAGATATAAATAATTATATTTATATTGTTTTGTGTTTCTGACACTGCCACCGATTGTGGTATAATACATGATTTTATACTGTTCAAAACCATTCAAGGACATGTTAGCTACGCAATGCTGCCGTCTGTTATCTAAGCCGCGGCTAAGTAACAAAATATTTTTTTGAGATACCATAAAAAACCATAACCCAGGTTTAGAATATTTGAAATTATTTAATGATATTTCAGATATGCATCGGTTGGGTAATTTCCGATAACTAATTTTAACTGTTTTTAAAACAGAATTTTGTGCACTATCCTTTGCTATTTAAAACGGATATTTGACTATATGTCACCACCGCGTGAGCCGCGTTTTAGTTAGTGAACGGAATGTAGAGCCGTACATTTTATATACGACTTACTTTTGTATAATCGAGAGACGATCGGTCTCTCACGTTTTGTTAAGCTTTTAAAATGTTAAACAAAACGTATCTTGTATCAACCTTGAGTATCAACATATTCACACTCCACTGCCTACTAGGCACAGTTCTGAGAAAAAAGTATTGGTTGATTACTAGATGACACATTTTTTATTTATAATCCACAAGTATTATCGACGGAACTTCACTACGGTATGAGAAGGCTTCGAGATCACAATTTGCCAAAAGTTTTAACGTGAACACGGTGTAAAGTATTCAGTGCTTGGAATCCGGAATTGTGTTTATAAAAGCAATAATAGAAACATAAATTATTCGATTTTAGTTTCAAGCGTGAATGTGGTGTGAAGGTAAAAACGAGAGACAATGGTAGCGAAGCAAGAAGTTAAGATGAAGGTAGCTGTCAACATTGATAGAGGGTAGACAGATATCTGCCCTTAAAGCTGTCAAGAACAATAATTACAAATCGAACGAAGAAATCGGTAATTACGTGAATGTTTAGTAGCAGTAGATCTCCTTGTGAAAGAGTACGTCCAGGGACGTTCTGCCACCTTACCTATTTCTGCCGCCACTCAGTAATGTCATTACTGTGTTCTGGTTTTGAAGGGTAAGAGTGCTGGTGAAATTACCGGCACATGGGACTTGTCAACTTTTGTCTCAGGGTGACGGGTCCAGTGGCAGTTCCCTCAGATCTTTGCGATTTAAAGCTCTGAGTGGCACTGCAACTGTTATGGACAGGCGTGTAGCGTACCTTCAGGCGCACGACTTGTTCATTCCGTTACTTGATATTAAAAAAAAAGTTCACGAGTCTTAAAATCTACAATGTAACTAAAGATAAAAAGCAGAAATATTTTGAAGTGGATGCCTAGTCCTATTTTGATACAATACTTTTCGTACCTTATTATTTAAATAGTAGTGTTGTCGCATATATAACATGCCAGCCGAATTTCAGCTCCGATGTTGGCGGCGTCGTGGGATTGCATGTGGCTTTATGTAACCAATCATCTGTACGAGGATCCTCGCGCATTGCGGGCATGTAAGTACACCATTCAAAATTGTAACTGACTAACGCAAATGGTCGAGCTTTCAGTTCGTTACGCCTAAATTCAATCTCCGAGCTCAGTTCATCTTCAAAGTCACAGACTTTGATGTTGACATGTCCGAGTACCATTCCGTACGATGACAGCCTGAAAATATAATATTGTATCGTACTTCTCCAAAGTAAGGCTCAATTTACATTACCGCGGAACGGGATAGAAACAAATAACGCACACACTCACACACTCAACATAGCCCCGCACTAGGGAAACCCTGTGTCGCGGGTGCCATGGACACACACATAGACAACCACAAATTACACCCAAACTCACGAGAGAAATAAATGTAGGCCATACAAACATTTCTCCCGGCCCGGGAATCGAACCTGGGACCTCTGCGTGGCAGTCCGGCATGGTAACCGTTCGGCCACGGAGGCAGTTAAAAGTTAAATATGTGTTAAGAAACTATCCATGGCATAATGTACTTTGTGTCAATTGTCTAACATACAAACTAGATACGGTAGCTAGTAGAATTTCCGATATTATGCGAGAATTGTGAGTTCCCTCGTATCTAATTTGTCCGTTATACAATTGACATAAAGTTGACTAAGCTTAGGTTACAAAAATTTGCTTCCAGTCCGTTCCACGGCAATGTAAATTGAGGCATAAGTTGACAAGTCATGGGATTTGGGAAAGTGAACAAGCACGGTCGCGGTCCTTCTAACCGCGTAGCATTTAAAATCCGTTTTAACGTGATCCATCTTTTATAGTTTCAAACTAATTACTGTGAAAAGCGGGTAAACGAATTAATTCCAATCAGCTGATGTTATTATTTCGCCGCCGGCTGAACGATTTGATAACGAGGAGTGAATAGGTAAATTATGAATCCACGATCGCTTCTTATTTAGTTCCTGAGTAAATCAGTGAAGAGGGTGACCTAGAAGTCTCCCTCACGGTTATATTAAGACACAATTATGTAAATTATATATCCTTTCAGTTAAGACCACGATTCATACAGTATACCACATTAACATTTGAGTAGAAGATTTAGACACGTATGTCTACAACTATCAGTATGAAAAGAGTATTGCGACGTACTATCTTTATAAAAAGGCTTCGAAAGAGCAGAATCGAGTTAACTTCACTGTCAAGAGCTTAAAAAAGAGGCTTGGGCTGCGAGCGCACTTCGGAGTTGCGGAAGTATGCGTAAGCGTCCCCGCGCCTTCGGTTCATGTTAAGGAGATGGAACACCATCAGGTTTTAATCGGTAGGAATCCGACATGGCGTGCATGCGTGCGTGCGTGCGAGCGTGTGTGCGTGCGTGCGTGCGTACGTGGGTGCATGTGTGCGTGTGTGTGCATGAAAATGACGATGACGACATATATAGGGCGCACTATATATGTCGTAGTTTTCGGAACTGAACACTTATATAAACAATATTTAAAAAGTAATTACAACATTAGAAAATGGCACTCTTTGGCTGTAGAATATAGTTTGTTTCATCTGACTGTCACTTGTTTTTACATTGTGGCGTCATTTTGTAAATTGGATGTCTACACCACGATTTGACTCGTGAAAATTTTCGTAGCATGATTTTCTACGACTTAAAGTGTAATGTAACAACTCAGCGGAGCTTCGCTCGGATTCAAACTGCTTTTGGCAATGAAGCACCATGCAAGACGACTATTTATAGCTAGTTTGCCGAATTCAAAAGCGTTCGTGTGAATGACGAATTTCGTGATGGTCGCCCGTCCACTGCTGTGAACAACAAAAACATCGATGTTGTGCGCCGTGTGATCAAAACAGACAGGCATGTGACATACCATGAGATTCGGGCATCTTTAGGCATAGGCATGAGTCAAATACAATCAATACTACACAAACATTTGGGTGTGAAAAAGTTGTGCTCTCGTTGGACCTCACACAATTTGACTGAGGTTCAAAAAACGGATTGCGTCTTGGTGCAGTGCCATGCTTACCAGATTCAACGAAGGGACGTCAAATTTGGTGTGGGATATAGTAATATGTGACGAAACATGGATTTATAGTTACGATCCCAAAACAAAGCAGCAATTTTTCAAGTAAAAAAACAAAAAAATTCAAGATGAGCCGAAACCAACCAAAGTGGCGCGCGTGCAAAGTGCCTCTAAGCGGATGACTGCTTCTTTTTTTAATAAAACTGGACACGTGGCTACAGTTGCTTTGGAGAATCGTTGTACCGTGAATAGTGATTAGTACACGATCATTTCTTTGCCGGTACTTATTGACAAACTCCGTAAAAATAACCGTATACGCCGTATCGTCTTGCACCACGACAATGACAGTTCTCACACGGCCAGACAGATAAATGAGTTTTTGAAGGTGAACAACGTTTACCTTATGAGCCATCCTGCGTACAGTCCCGACCTGTCACCTTGTGACTTTTATTTATTTCCAAAAATTAAGAACCAGTTACGCGGTCAACGATTTTCATCACCTGAAGAGGCTGTCGAAGAGAAAATATGTTTCAGAAATTGTCACGGAGGAGTGGCACAAATGTTTTTTGAAAATTGGTTCATTCGTATGAAAAAGTGTATTAACGCTAACGGTGACTATTTTGAGAAACAATAAATTAATTTCTGACCATTTATAGTATTTTTTTCTTATTAATTCCGGAAACTTATAACGTAGTATAATAAGACAAGTATGGTACCGCAGTACAAACTGGATAAGTAAAACGTTACCACCAAAAATCAGAAAGTTTTGTTTTAACTTTTTGTTATAAAAAAATTTATCAACTTAAAAAAGCATTCGCACTGCGTCTTTTCGAATACAGTCTAAAACATATGTGATAGAAACAACTGCTGAGCGATTTCTATTAAATCATTGCAGTTATCAGTACAATTACTGAACTTTAGTGTTAGTATTTGGGTATTTGTTTTTTAATACATTTGCTCAAAACGTGGTATTTTTCGTACTACAAATCGTGTCGAAAGTTGGATTTTTCGCACTAGTGCCTTTTCCTTGTTATTTTTTTTTAAATTCCTGTTGTTTCAAGTTTTAAACATAGAACTAAAAAGGTTGTATAAGTCATTCGTCATTCAAACTTGTATTTACTTACAAACACTTGTATTTATTTAAATTGCATAGCTGTTTTACAAACCAACGGGTTACATTTAAAAATACCAAAATATTTACCATAACAGCCAAGTCTTGGTACATTATTCTTTTTTGGTACATAAAGTTGAATTATGTTTCTGTAAATATGGCCGCCACAATGAGGGTAGGCAATTTGAGGCGGCATGCTTGGATTGACTCGGGATTCCTTAGAACGGGCCGATACGGGTATTTTAGTTCGAGATTCGTATAATTTCGCGTTTTAATCGTCGATTAAGGCACGATAGCACTATCCTATTCCACTTTAAACTAGATTTCACAAAATAATTGAAAGTCAAAATAAAAACGACACTTTTCGTTCCAAAAGGTCCAGAGCGAATCCTGAAATACTTTGTCTTGACATGGACAATAGATAGCAGTGTTGTCAGCGTTCCATCTCATTTGTTCCAAGATATCATAGCATTGTATAAAAGTAGGAGCGAAACTTGTATATGTGCACGCCCGCTGCGATATTTTTGAATTTTTGAATCGTTTTCGAATTCCTTTTCCTTCACTATTTTTCGTTTGTTCTATCCGTCGTCACTACCTGACATCTACCTGACTAGCATATATAGTAATCTGTGGTCACTACCATCAAAATTCTTAAAACGCGAGGACGTGCCAATTAATCACATATCACCATTGACTTACAAATAAAATCACCTTAATGTTATTAAACTTCGATTACTATTAAAATTATATTACCAGTTATAAAGGCTTTTTTGGAGTGAGTATTGTGTATTATGTTAGTTATTTTTATAGGGAGTGTTTTTTAAGAATTGTACCTTTTTTTCTTATCATTTTACTTATAACAGCTCTCTTTTCCTCTTTTAACATTTCTTGAGATAATCTTGTGTACCGAGCCTTCTACATTCTCATTTTGCTAAGGATAACAGATTGACTCCATGAAGTCGAAACCGACTTCATGCAGTTAATGCGTGAAGTCGTTATCAACTTCACGCCTTAACAATACTTACCGTGTTTATATCTACAGGCCCGGTAGCAAGAAAGAAGATTTTACTAATTTCAGAAAAATACCAACCTGAATTGTAATAATAATATATATTGTATATGTATAATAATAATAATAATAATATTACTCTAATAATAAATAATACTCGTAGATACACGCCATACTGCATTTATTTGACTTCGGTCCGTAACTGCGTTTTAAACCAGCTAACAAGCCGAGAAGAATAAAGCAAATAATAATAACAATAACGCACACATTCAACGTAGCCCCGCACTAGAGAAACCTTGTGTCGCGGGTGCCATGGACACATACATAGAGAATTTCTCTTCTCTCTTTTCTTCAAATTACACCCAAACTCACGAGAGAAATAAATGTAGGCCATATAAATATTTCTCCCGGCCCGGGTATCGAACCTGGGACCTCTGCGTGGCAATCTGGCATGGTAACCGTTTGGCCACAGAGGCAGTAAACACTTTATTGTACCCCAAAGTAAATTACAAATTTGAAGAAACAATTTAAAATATTAGATTTCTTCCAACTAACCTTTGAAAAACTAAGAGGAAAGTTTTTGGGTTGGCAATAAAAATAAATAAAGAAATTGAGTACAACAAAAATATTGTGAGCTTTCATAGAGATATGCTGATTTACCTATTAAGCAAACATAAATGTCCTTGGCAATAAACTAGACTGAATCTAAGTCAAAATTACTAGGGAAGTAGCGTCATGCGACGCTTCGTTGCATGCTACGGGCCTTCATTAGTCGAGTGCCGTACTTATGGCCATACGTGCGAATACTCTCACTAGATAATGTTACACTATACGCTGTATAATAATAACATTACTGTTTATGTCATGTACCATTATACGTTTAAATGTACGGTCCAGAATAGCTCCTCAACGGTGACTACATTAAACCTATACGTGACTACATTAAACTACGAGCTCATTGTTGGACCTAGGGGACCTAGCGTTTATCAATCAAGACTAACTAGTTCTAAAGGTCTTGAGTTCAATTTCGTGTTGGACTATCTCTGATTTCCTTTAATTTCTGAACTGGATTGAGTTTCCGGAATTATTTTTTGCTCCTTTTTACCATCGGACATCCAGACGTACGGCGGGATATCATCCTTACTTGGTCGATATTCCCTTCAGGCGTACTAAGCGCTTTTCATTATCTTTTATTATGCGCACACCCCAGAATGGAATTTCCTGTCTGCAACTGTGTTTCCGAGCACATACAACCCGAGTATCTTTAAGGTACGACTGAATAAACATCTTCTGGGAGGGCTCGCTCCATCGTAGATCCTATCTTTGCTCCAGAGCTAGGTAGTAGTCAAGAGCAAGTCCATTTAATTAAAAAAAATCTGGTACTTATTGTCGGTGTTTTGTAGAAAAGGCGAAAGCACCTTACGAAAAATTTTCCAGCGGAGTTAGTTTTTCACGACTGTTTTAAAATATTTACGTCCTGTTTTAAATTGAATTTGAAAACTTAAACTTAATTAAAATCAAAATTGAATTTTAAAACAAGACGAAAACATTCCGTAGCGTCACCTGTGAGAAAACTCTGATGGTTTTTCTTCATTCTTCCAGGTACATTCATATTTATCAGCGGCTGACAAGAGATGTCACTTTATAAATCGCGTTTTTACTACCATGACATTCATATATTGTTTTGTGAAAATACTCTAGTTTTATATTATCATAGATACAAAATCGAATAAACATAAGGACAAATCCAAAACAAAAACATAAGCATAAAGATCGGCATCAAGCACATAGAGAAATTCACCTGGTTCCATAGCTCAGCTGGGAGAGCGGTTAGCCCCAGTTTCGATTGATTTTTTTCTTTGTCTTTGTTCGATCTTTCTATCAATAATAGAAAAATTATTACTGCACACAGAGGGCATAACTAACTTAAATGTGACTAAGTATTATAAATATTAATAGAAACAGAACTAAAGGAACAAATTATAGTCAGTTGTGCCTTTTTAAATTGTAAATAACACTATTTATGCAGTAATTTATGAACACTTCCGTACATTACTAAGTAAAATCCTTTGATATTAGTGTTTTTTATTTAATAAACGTCAAATATGATTTTTCATAGTAGGAAATCAATTATTCATGTCTTCTTGTCCAAAATATCACAGTGTCTAAAAACAAAAGTCTTCGACCAGTGTTTGTTTGCCAGTGATGATTACCTACACTGAGACATGGTCGCTCACCATGGGCCTCATAAGTAGGCTCAAGGGCAATGGAAAGGGCTGTGCTCGGAGTTTCAGAGTTACCGACGTAGCCCAAAGAATTGCAAAATTTACGTGGCAGTATGGCACATTGCTCACTGAACAGATGTCTAATGGATCCGAAGAGTTCTCGAGTGGCGAACGCGTGCCGGAAGGCGCAGCGTGGGCAGATCACCCACAAGGTGGACTGATGACGTGGTGAAGGTTGAGGAAATCCACTGGATGTAAGCTGTGCAGGACAGGTCGTTGTGGCATTCTTTGGGAGAGGCCTATGTTCAGCAGTGGACGTCTTTCGGCTGAAATAAAGATGATGATGGTGATGATGCCAGTAAAGTTGTGCCCTTTCAGCCTGTATAACCAATAATTATTGAGATAGATTCTACAAAAAAACTGATTGATTATCCGTTTTTTCCTGATGCCGAATATGTAAATAACTCAAATTTGATAAAAATGCTAGTTGTGCCTTTTTTATTCGCATGGAGAAATAGTCTATTATTTGTGAAAGGCGACGTGATGTCTTTTCATATTGGAGTGTTAAGTTTTTTTATTATATCAACAGACGACACGAACAAGTCGTGGGCCTGGTGGTAAGTGACACGCCTGTCCATCATAGTTGCAGTGCCTCTCAGAGCTTTAAAACACAAAAATCTGAGGAGCACAACCGACGCGCCCGTCACCCTGTGACATAAGTTGATAAGTCCATGTGCCTATAATTTCACCAGCATCCTTATTACCCTTCAAAACCGTAACGCAGTAATGCTCGTATTACACTGCTTGGCGGCAGAAATAGATAAGGTGGGCTGTAGTTTTATAGATGAACTTTTTCACAAGCAGCGTTACTACTACTAAAGGAGCTCTATTGCTACTTAGTTTGATTCCATGGAAGGGCCTGCATCTTCAATATATCAATTAATTAAACGACTTAAAAAAGGAGGAGGTTCTCAATTCGACTGTATTTTTTTTTTGTATGTATGTTACGCGTTAACTCCGGTATTTGTGAACCGATTTTCATGATTCTTTTTCGTTGGAAAGGGGGTACTTCCATAGTGGTCCCATTTCATTTTGAAGGAAATCATCCACCTCTAAGGGTGGCTGTTCACGCATGAAGATTCATTTTTATAAATAGCGCTTATATTTTCTTAAGGCACAATTATTTTAATGGTTGATTTTGCTATTTCTCCAATTCAAGGCGTTTTTCTCTCACTATTCTTTGAGTAGTGAGAATCGATTTTTATTATCTCTAGTGTCAAGTGTGGCGAATCTCTAGAGTGGCGAATTTAAGGATATTTCAATAAAACTTAGCAAATAGATGTAATTTCACCTACTTTTGAGGTCGGTTTTTTTAGTACTCTGTACTGAGATTATTTTAATAAACAAACTTTGATCCTATTTTGCATATTAATAAATCAAGCATTTTGATTTTCAATGGACACTATCTAGGAAATAATGATTGGGGTCGTAGTTTGTCAGTTTTCCGTAAACTATAAAGTTTCAAAGTTAAATAAACTCGTAGTTTTCGCTCAAAAAGGGTCCATTATGCAAATTTTTCAATATTTATATTTTATACATGTATTTTGAAAAATAATGTGCCACATGACTACACTAAAAACCTGGGCTCAAACATGGGAATTTCCTGTACTATGAGTACAACGGAATTCACTCTAGCGCACTCCCCAGAACACCCAGACCAGAACCAATTTAGAAACATTTTTCATGTCATTTCCCAAATTGGTCCTGCCGGGAATCGAAATCGGGACCCCCGCATCCAGCGCGCAGTGTAAACCGTTAGTCCACCGAAATCGTCAAGATTGTCATTTAAACATGGGTTTACAAAAATTATTTGAATAGCAAATTACAAAAGTGTAATATGGCCGCGAGCCCGCTAGGGACAAGATTGGTTCAATATCAAACTATTAAGAATCGATACAACTTCAAATGGCTTTAATTGATTCCGTACAACGGTGAAACTGTCCAATCAATCACTTTGCAAAAAGTATATAGTAAAATTCAGGATATACACTGATTAGTATATGGTGTGAAAACTCGATACCTAAAAATTTTCACGATAGAAAAAGAATCACAAACTTACCTGGAAATTTTACAAGAAAACCGCTGTATTCAATAGGTACTTTACATACATCATTGATAATGTTTTTTTTATATCCACTAAACTAAATAAAACACGTATAGTATACGATACACATTTTTCAAATGGCTTTATTTCGTTTGTAAAAAAATAAATTCTGAAATAAAGTATCGACACTTAATAAATATCGAGATTTAGGTATTCGGGTTTGTGTACCATCAGAGCGTATGCGTTCTACGTCCGATTCGTATCAGGGGGTCTACTCTCGATCTCCGTCATCCGTCCGAAACAATTACTGCCAATTAAGCAATACTTGACCAAATTAAAAGACTCGTGATGCGAATGAAACTTCATACTTGATACTTGTCTTTTAATTTTGTCGAATATTACTTATTTGACAGTAATTGTTTCGGACGCCTGTCGGACGGAGATCGAGAGTAGACCCCCAGTTCCGAATCCGAGAAATGACGGTCCGAAATGTCACAAGGAAGTGTCATTTTATCTCTATGTGTACAAGCGATATTCGTAGTTTTTCGGGTTCGAATCGGACTTAATGCACAAGCGACATCCGAAGTGGGTCCGAGTTTTTAACCGACTTCAAAAATGGAGGAGGTTCTCAATTCGACTGTATGCTTTTTTTTCTATATATGTTACGCGATAACTCCGGTATTTGTGAACTGATTTTCCTGATTATTTTTTGTTGGAAAGAGGGATAGTGGTCCCATTTAATTTTGAAGAAAATCATCCACCTCAATATACTTTGAGTAGTGAGAACCGATTTTTATTATCTCCTGTGTCAAGGTCCGTACAGTGGCGAACTAGGGGATGACCGGATTCATCTTTTCATTCATTCATCATTTGCACACTTTCCGTTAACCGATTGCAATAAAACTTGACAAATAAATGTAATTCCACGTACTTTTGAGGTCGGTTTTTTTAGTACTCTGTACTGAGATTATCTAAATTTGTATAGCCTCGGATTCCGAACGAATACGAATGCGAAAAGCGAAAATGAAACTATTTTTACGGATCTACATCGCGTATATTTGTTTTTTCGGACATACCAATATTTCGGCCCCTTTACATGTCCCATAGTCACGGTTGACTTTGAAGGGCCCAACATTAAATAAGTTTTTTTTTAATACCTACCAAGCGATGGATCAAACATGTCCGAATGGTAAGCGACACACCTGTTGCAGTGTCACTCAAAGCTTTAAATCGCAAACATTTGAGTGGTACTGCCACAGCACCCGTCGTAGTAGTAAGTAGAGAAGTGCTATGTTCCTGTAATTTCACCAGCACCCTGTTACGGGGGGTCTTCTAAATAAAGGAAAGGAAAGAACCCTTGTAAACAAATTTATTTGGGCGCGGTTCGTTTTTTTTAAACCCAACGGTTATTCACTGAACTTTTGCCTTCCTACGACCAGCAGCTGGTACTCCCCTGGCTGCTCTGCCGAAGTAACGTCCGGGGTTGAAGTAACCGGTACAGGACCGGATCCGTCCGCCGAATATGAAGTCCGGGTGTGAGGGTTGACGGCGTCCGCCGAATTTACGTCCGGGGCACGGTGTCGCTCTCTGGGCACAGGCCAGTCGACGCTGAGAACGGTAATAAGTACCGGAAACCTCGGACCCTGGAATACCCATTGAACCAGTTAGCAACTGTCCACGGTTTGCTCCCCTGACAACGGCAGCGAACAAAGATGTGGGAAAAGCACCAGGTTATGTATGCAGTGTTGCGTGATTGTCACAATCAGAACGGAGTTAACATTTACTAAACATTTCAAATTACAAAAAAATAGACAAACATTACAAAATAAAAAAAAAAACCGTTACGACTACAATTTAAATAAGCGTTACTAAAAAGCATAATAGGCAAAAGAACTTACGTGTTCGACACTTACCACACAAGTGGGTTTAAAAACACTAACGATTAATTATTTTAAATTCCAAAAATAAAAATGAACTTGGCGGAGACCGCATACGAAATCGCTTGTTATGAAGGAAATGCGCGTGCGTCTCTCTTTAAGACAGATTTCGGAGTCAGCCGTCGTCCAAACGGTAGCGGGACAGCGGCTTGCCTGATACCCCGCAAAGGGGGCGAGGAACCTAACCAGTTGTCGCCTATAAAAAATGGCTCGCGCGCATTCCTCTCTCGATATCTCAACTATACGTTCCACTGCTGGTCACGGGACTCTTCCGAATACATCCTTACAATAATTAAAACAAATTAAATATTATTAATTTACAACGTTACAACCCTTACCCTTCGAATCCCGAATGCAGCAATACTCATACTATTGCTCGGCGGCTCTCTCTCACTAGAAGCTACTGCTAATAAAACGAACGAATATAGGCACTATTTATTACTCAATTTGTTGCCTCTATTAAAATTGTTTATCCTTAAAAAATATGTAATTGTAATCCTTTTTCATCGAGTATGTAACCAGAAATAGAGACGAAAAGCAATTAGCCATCCATCCCTGGCAACTCATCAGGCAAATGGGCCTTATATTACTTTTATATATCGACTCTCGTTTACACTGAAATAAATTAGAAAGCAGCAACAGGCTCAACGCCAACAACTGACCTATATGTACGTCTCCGTATATTCCAAAAATATTCTGTATTTATTATAATAAAGATAATATCCCTAACAATGGCTGCTGTTCCATTCGGTGGTGGTGGTTAAACTGGTCGATTTCAAGACAAACAATTGACGACAACCGTCAATTGTTTCGAATTCGGGCTCGGCAATCGGAGCACTGTTGTCACCTTAATGATTATCAGAATAGTTTTCAAACAAATTAAATGACATTTCGTCTCTATTTCTGGTTATACGCTCGATGTCATTTTTAAATAAACATACCCAAAATAAAAAGTATAAATATAATATAAAGTACAAGTTAAATGAAAAAATTTTAAAAGTATAAAGTATAAGTTAAATGAATAAATTTAATTTCCAAAGGTATTAAATAAAGGAAACAGTACACTGAATATACTTGATATTGAAAAAAATTGTACCGTTAATTCATCTGGTTTTATTCAAAGGCCGCAACCTTGGGGCCCGCGTCGTGACCAGGGGTTTTAGGTGGCTGAGCTTATTCTTTGGCGGGTTTTTGTTCACTTAAGGCTAGTGTTGAGTATTTGCTTTATAGACTTTTTCGTCATAGCGCCATCTGTGAAATCTATTCTCTATCTAATCTTCACTCAGCCAGGTACCTTTACAGCTACCAATACAGACGTCGCTTTAATGATTGTAATTTTTAAGTTTGTCAAATATCACTTTGTTTGACCACCATGATATACTATTATTTTTGTGAAATTACTCCACTAGTTTGTTATAATTATTAATACAAAGACCGAAACACTAAGTTAGTTCGTTCTGTGGCTTAGTTGGTATAGTTTGGTACGGTTTGCTGGAAGACATTTTTTCGAATCCAACCGAATCGAAGTAATTTTTTCTTAGTGTTTGTATTAATAATTATAACAAACAGTGAAGTAATTTCACAAAAATAATTTAATATCATGGTGGTCAAACATCGTGACATTTAATAAACTTAAAATTATTAAGCACTTGTGTCATTTGTGGAAATCGGAAACAACGACGGTACTACAAACACCCAGACCCGAGATAATAATACAAAAGTAAGTTTTCTACATTGACCCGGCCGGGGATCGAACGCGGGACCTCAGAGATGGCTACACCATGAAAACCGATGTGCAAGCCACTCGATTACGGAGGTCACCGTCAGTTACTATCAATTATTGTTTTTAAGTTTATCAATATTTACGTAGATATTGTAAGCCATGTTCATTCATAATTAGTTGTGTAAATTTAGACAACATCTCTACAATGTATTTAATTTATTGTATTTAATATTGTGATAACTGCTGTGAACCAAAGAAGAAAAATATAATCCATTTTTAATAAGGAACTTTTTTTATAATATCGAGTGACGGGACGAATAAGTCGTGCGCCTGATGGTAAGATGCACGCCTGTTATGGACATAACAGTTGCAGTGCCAGTTATAGCTAGCTTTAAATCGCAAAGATCTGAGGGGCGTTGCCACTGTGCCCGTCACCCTGAGACATAAGTTGACAAGTCCCATATGCCTGTAATTTCTCCAGCACCGATACTCTACCAACCAACTTCATGCCGATAACCAACTTCAAAAAAGGAGGAGGTTATCTTTTTGGGTGTCTGTTACGCAATTACTCCGACATTCGTCAACCGATTTTGATGTTTTTTTTTGGAGGCAAGAGGGTACGTCAATAGTAGTCACATTCAAATTTGAAGAAAATATTTCATGTCTAAGGGTGGCAAACTGAGGATGAATCTGGTTTACTGGATTTCACCTTATTTCGGTTAACCGATTTCAATAAAACTTGGCAAATAGATGTAATTTCGCTTCGATATCATAGCCTAATTTCACAAACTTCCAACGTCGGTTTTTTTAAGTTATAGTTATTGGGTATTGCGCAGTACGTGGCATATACTTTTCCTTAGAATATTGTATGTCTTGAATGGATAAATGTGTGGAATAGCATTCTGTAAACATTACATTCTAGTAATTTAATGACATAAATTTAAATTAATGAATTTTAAATATAGTCTTTAGACCATTAACTAAAAGCATCCCCGTGTATTTTATTTTACTAATTTTCTTCATCATAATTCATATCAAAATAGAGATATACAACTGAAACTACGCACCGTAAAAAAATTGTTAACGAACTCCCTTTGAAAATGGAACAATTACATTAGTTGTAAACACTATTTAATGCAACGTTATCAAGTCACTGTCACGCCACTAGTGCTGCCAAAATAAAAGCAACGAGTGCCTCGATAGTGTACGGAACGTAATCAGTTAATATAAACTTTAATGACAATGAATAAAACATTGGTAATGTAGCGATATCGAATGTCACAGATTCTCTACTCAGCTCTGCAACAGGTGTCTACTACTTTTTGTTCTTAATCACCTCTATTTTTAAACGTCGTTTAAAAGTATCTTTAAATAATAAAGTTTGGTGTATGATTTCAATATTTTCTTAAATTTTTAATGTACAAACCAGAAAATTTACAGCCATTTTTATTTTGCATTATTTCTCCAGAAAAAAAAATGGCCTGACATGGTTCTGTACTTCTATTTTCCAAGTAAACTTTAACACATATTTATTTAAGACCTTTACAAACACATAAGTCAAAAGAAAACCGTATACACCTTAATCTTTCAGAAAATACCGATGCCACATTTTTTCAACATAAAAGTGACAAATTCGTTAAACACTGAAAGGCTAGTAAATTATATAATAAAGTAAAAATATACAAATTAAGCAAAACACGCGCACATATCGTATAAATAATTAGAAAGTATCCTGAAAAAGTCCTGTAAAATTTAATACTCCACAATTCAATTATGCAATCCAACACTAAATTCATTTGAACACACTAACGTATTACCATGTTAATGAAAAACCAGTATTAAAAGTCGGCGGTCGGGTATTAAAATGGTTATGCAAACGTTTTTCGCTTGGGCGGGTGGCTGGGCGGGCGGGGAGTGGGGATGTTCACGTAGACTCGTAACTCTAGTCTGTCCCCGACACTCGCTGCGAGCGTACGCGCTACGCGTTTTCTTGAATAAACATCGTAAAGATAGCTCCGGTTTTTCAACGTATAAAGACCCGTGGATCTTACAGTATTGTTTTTATGTTATAATATCAACAATCTTATAGTGAATTAGTGTTGTACTAAATGGAATTGTTGTAAGTGTTAGTGTTTTCTGTGTCTGTTTGAATTTTTTTTTCGGTAAGTTGACTTCTTTATGTCTTTGTGAATGGAAAACTTACGTTTCGTGTTTGTTTTCTTACAGTAAATGTGTGGACGTTGCTGAATTTTCCGCGAAATTTTCAAGGTTAATATAATTTTTCTATTTGCAGTACGTGTTTCTGTCATGTTTGAAGTTTTCTATTTAAAATACGAACACTTCTTTCGTTTGTCTCGAAACAGTTTTATGCTCATGCACTTGTCGCCAACACAACTAACGTACATAATACTTGCACCTGTAACTTTGTCTACTTATAATATGAACCCTACTTTCACGTATTTTAGTAATATTACAATTCAAATAATATTACGTTTAACTTTGGTGCAGTTTCAGTGCTAATTAGCGAGGTCTAGCAAGCCGTATTATATCAGTTGACGGCACCTATGGACAAATTGCATTTTTTACAGTAGAGCATAACGTGTATTTTTCATCTGTAACTATTTATTATCGTAATGTGGGATTTAGAGCTTATAAATATGCAAATAGAGTGCATTATCTGTTTATTCGTTTGGCTAAAATCGAAACCATTGTGAATTTCACAATAATACTTCGTGGATAGATTGTATTAGGTAGCACCATGTTAAAAATGTAATAGAGGTGGTTCGCATTTGATAGTTGTTAGTATTTGTAGATGCCGTGGTGTTTGCCGAAATCCACGCATTAGGATCCGTGCTCTACGGTAGACACGTTGTAAAAAATCCAGTATACCTACTCAAATTTATCTAACTGACTTTGAACTCTATTTGAGTAATACACAATGACATAATTCATTGACATAATGACGTGAGTGTTAGTTACAAATTGCATGATAAGAATAAAGAAAGTTTTAGCCATAACAATCGAAACGAATACACCTTCCAGTTCTATTGCCCCAAACTTTATACCAACTGAATGTGCTGAGGAGTTTTTCAAACCACGCGGGAGCTCCGTTAGGCATTTTATAGTTTTGATGTTCACTCAGATACGGTAGATATAACATTAAAATGTGAAAATATACTTTTTTTTATTTATACATTTTTTTTTCAAACTGTAGTAAATGTTTACGCAAAAAAAAAAACCGGGGTAGCCTAATAGTTTAATCTACCGTCTCTCTCAAGCAGAGGCCGTGGGTTCGAATCCGTGCTTGCACCTCTGAATTTCTCGAAACTTTTGCGCGAAATTAAATTTGCAATTCACCAAGTGCTTTTCAATGAAGGAAAATATCGTAATGAAACCTGCACGTCGAAGAAGGTTCACAACTCTCGGAAAACATGTGAAGTCCCCAACCCGCATTTCACCGCAAATCCTCGTCTGAGAGGAGACCCTTGCCCAGCCGTGGGACTTATAAATGAGTTAATGATCAATAAATAGTAAATATTGTATAGTTGTGTAAAACTTGTATTAATTATTTATTTTCAAATAATATATTTTAAAGAATAAATTCAAAAGCATCTGTAAGTGTGTACAGAAATACGATTCTGGGTGAGTTTGAACAGTTAATATTCAAATTAGAAATAAATTTCGTTTCTATAGAGCTCGCTTGTAGAACTGTCCACAGTATTGACATATTTTAAAGGGACGTTTGCACCAGCTAAGATTCAGAGCGGTCCTTTTTCATTGCATTTTGGCAAAGTCTGGCGTATTGCATTTAATATTATTTTTTATGTGAGGAAACCTGTTGCTGATTTATATTTGTGTCTTCCTGACGAAGCCTATGTTGCGGATTGACATAAATATGTAATTAATTTAGTTTTTAATTGAATTGTGTTGTGTTAATAAATTTACAAATTTAAATTTCATTGACCTATTTGTATGATAAATATTAAATAAATTTACTAATAAGAAGTAACCTCGAATAACCCAGTTAATCGTGACCATGGGACCTGTAAAGGGCCCGAAGTTGTTTAAAAAATTAATAGGCGCGATTTAAATTCGGAAAAATAGTTTCATTTCCTATGTGTAACAATCGCGAAAACCTAACAACTCGATAAGTAACCTTGAGTTCCTTGCACTTTATTTTCAGTACATCTGCCTGTATATATGCTTACAGATGACTTTAAATGTAATTTGCCTGTTCTTTCTATTTAAGACCTAATAGGTTGAGTTATTTTACCCTTTTATCTGTTCTGTGTAACAAATCCTCAATTTTCGTTCACATTACCTTCTGTCTAAATTTCCTTCTTTAACAGATATTTTAAATTGATATGGTAGCTTGTCGGTAATTTGCTTACTGTATAATGAATAGATTTTTTTTTATTTCAATTAATTGGGTAAGTAGGCCGGCCCAATTAAAATCATTTAAGTCCCAAAAATTAACACAGTCATAATTACATCGTACAAATTGTACCGTAAAAGAAAAGAAAATGCGTAAAATGTAGAACGTTATATCGAGGGACGCGTAATTGTGTAACGTACCCAGGAGGCCGACAAAGTTTGCTCAGTAGATGTTAAGAATTTCATGGTTATTCACTTTATGACTCTATTACTTATATTTCTCTTGCCATAGTATAAATTTTTATTCTGCGTCGGAAAAAGGATAAACTAATTATTATATTAGTAATAATTGTTTCACGTTCTCTTTTCGATGACAAACTTATTCGTTGGCGGTTATAGATACCAGACTACTATTTTGCTTAGCACAAGCTCAATAATAAAAGATTCTTCGTCAAGCTGATATTGTACTCTCAAATTGTAGGAACTTGGTTCAATTTGTTAGCACTTTACTGAACAGTTCTTGTGCTATGAGTTAGTTTATTAGTTTTAGACCTCCTTACGAAAGAGTTTGTCTACGGAACTACTGTTTTTATATTGCTGCCGCCAAGCAGTAATGTGAGCAGTACTGCGTTCCGTCAAAGTCAAAGTCAAAGTCAAAGATGATTTATTCCATAGGTAAAATAAATTTACACTTGAAAAAGTCACATTTAAGCTACTGCTCGTTCACTACGCTGACCTCCCTGAGAAGAACGAGCAAGAAACTCTAGGGATTGCTCTTTTCAAATAAACTTAAATGCTATGGAATACACTTTGAATCAAATTTGTGTGGATTCTGGAGCCATGTAGTCTTTCCATACATCTTTATCTAACACGTAGTCTTCAATTTTGTAATATGATTTTTCGATCAAAATATTTTTAATGCAGTTTTTAAACTTAGGAAATGATAAACTTAACATATGCTCCGGGATCTTATTGTAAAAACGTATACAGTTCCCAATAAAAGAGTTGTTTACCTTGGTTAAACGAAATCGTGGTACCATAAGTTTGGACTTAGCTCTAAGGTTAATATTATGGATATCTTCTTTCTTATTGAAATTATGTATATTTTAAATACAAATATCGCTTGTACACCTAAGAAGAAAGACACTTCGGACACCTGTGACATTTCGGACCGTCATTTGGAACGTGGTGCGTTCAGCGGGGCATTCAAGGTTTGCGCGTACATTGTGCGCAAACGTGTGTCTTGTGTTCGATACAACCAACGCAGTACACAACGTATATTGTGTGCAGATCTTGAACGCCCCGCTGAACGCACCATCATTACGAATTTGCGGCATAAGCACTGCGTTCGTGTGCGTTGCACACCTTGCATCACAGGTTTAGTAGCAGTAGAGCTCCTTGTGAAACAGTTCGTCCAGCGGAGTACTACCACTTTACCCATTTCTGCTTGTCGGCAGAAATAGATAATTAATGCTACTGTAATACGCAGTAATGCCACTGCGTTCCGGTTTTGAAGGGTGCAGTGTCAGTGTCAGATCTTTGCGATTTAAAGCTCTGAGTAGCACTGCACCTGTTATGGACAGGCGTGTAGCTTATCATCAGGCGCACGATTTGTTCGCCCGTCACTAGATATTATACAAAAAGAACAACGTACCGAGCACGTCGCTCATCGCACCCCTGGCGTAAAATGACAATTTTCCAAGAGAGAGACTCTACTGACTCTACGAATGAAATTAGTGGATAACTTTTATGCTTAAATAGGAAAATTATAATTTCACACATAATTTATTTCAAGTTGTTCGTATTCTTTTTATGACTTTCATGTGATAAAAGTTTTTTGACGTATGTTTTCTTATAAGCCCCGCACAAGGGAAACCCTGTGATGATGCCACCTCTTTCATCGTCATCCCACCTTTTTATCGCTCGTTTGTCTGGTTCCTGGCCACTTGCTTTTGAAATTTTGAATCGTTCTGTAATTCCTTTTCCTTGCTATCCTTACTTTGCTTCGTTCCGTCGTCAAAGCTGAAATAGTGGAGCGCCAACAACTGACCAGTATGTATGTCTCCCGTATATTCCAAAAATATTCTGTATTTACTGTAATAAAAATAATATCTCTACCAATGGAGGCTGTCCCATTCGGTGGTATGGGAAAAACAGCAAAATACCTAATTACAAAACAAACGGAATCACATTTCATCCATAATTAAATACGTAATTTTTCAATTTTCGTCCATTGTAGCAAAGCTCAAGTTAAACTGGTACCGTTTTAAAGTGAAACAATTGACGACATCCGTCAATTGTTTCGAATTCGAGCTGGCCAATCGGAGATCTGTTGTCACCGCAATGATTTGGCAGAATAGTTTTTAAACAAATTAAATCACATTTCGTTTGTATTTCTGGTTATATATGTTCTTAATCATGTAACTTACCTGCTTATAAGCAGCAATAATACGAATACAGGCCCTTTTGGGGTAAGTACACTAATCATGTAATAATAAATTAGTTCTAATCTGTAGGGAGTGTTTTTATACTATTGTACTTGTCATTTATACCATTGTTTTTGTTGTACCTGTTTTTATACCTACCTATTTTTGTTTCAGCCTGTCCTTCCTTTCTTTTTTCCGTCACCTTTTCCCTGTTTGACATTTCCAATAAATTCTTATGGACCGAGCATACTTTCTATCATTATTACGCAAGACTCGCGTGGCAACCCTGTATTGTGGGTGCCATGGACGAAGACAACCACAAATTACACCCAAACTCGCGAGAGAAATAAAGACCTCTGCGTGGCAGCTTAGCATGGTAACCGTTCGGCCACAGAGGCAGTTACATTTGGTTTTATTATATCAACGGTACAATATGCCAACCTGAGCCTCTATCATGATTGTTGTTGTTTTTTCCATTCTTTTCGTAAAGGAACGGCAAAGGTTTGACACCATCCAGCCAAGACTTGGTGAAATTATTTTTTTCTTCATAGATAACATAGGCATACGCCAAGTCTTCTTTTAAAGCGACAGCTAACGTGAGCGTTAAATATTTGACAATTTAGCATGTCAAATTATATACGAGACGCTGCACGTACAGTGGTCACAAGAAGAACTAACTTTTTAACCGAATTCAAGAAAGGGAGGTGATTCTTAATTCAACTTTTTTTTTTTTGTTTTTTTTTCACAAAATATTTTTTTTTTTTTTTTTTCATTTTTGGCATTTGTGAACCGATATTGATGATTCGTTTTGTGTTCGAAAGAGGGTATCTCAGTAGTTGTTCTAGAAAATATTCCACCTCTAAGGGTAGCAAACTAGGGGATGAATCCAGTTTCGCGCACTTCTCGGTAACCGATTTCATTAAAACTTGCCAAATAGATGTAATTCCACGAACTCTTGAAGTCGGTTTTTAATAAAAAAAGTTATTGTAGGCGATATTACGAGGCCACAGTCTCTGTAAATTCTCTGTAAAAGAACTGATGTTAATGTTTAATGATATCCAAAGACTTTTACTTAATTAATCAAACGAAATTTAACTCAATATAGCCCCGCACTAGGGAAACCCTGTGTCGCGGGTGCCATGGACACACACACAGACAACCACAAATTACACTCAAACTCACGAGAGAAATAAATGTAGGCCATACAAATATTTCTCCCGGCCCGGGGTCGAACCTTGAACCTCTGCGTGGCAGTCCGGCATGGTAACCGTTCGGCCACGGAGGCAGTTTATTTAAAGGAATTTGAATTTAAATCTTCTTCTTAAAAAAATTACTTCACTTTTAGCTAGCTGGTTCATCGTCATTTTTTTTGGCCGAAAGACGTCCGCTGTTGGACATAGACCTCCCTCAAAGGACGCCACAACTACAGCTGTTGTATTGATATATTGACTTTTCGTCTGTGTGTTAACATGTTATAAGGGTGCGTACAGATCTGCAGCATGCGAGCAGCGCACATGCAGCGCGTTCGCGGCGCATTTGCCAGATCTGTACGCACCCTTATGTCACAAAGGAAACAAACTGTACATTAGAGACTTAATCGGACTATTGACCCTTTTTATTTTTATTGTAATTAGACAAATTTTGCCATTTCCAATATCCCCATTTGCCATTAGATTCAGGTAAGCGTAAATGGTAACATTTGAAAACAAGTCATATAAATGTATCAAAACATGTGGTTCATATTAAATGTTAGCATAATGTTAGACAGTATGTTTATTTGCGTGTATAAAATTATATTCATTCAGGAAGCGAGTTACACTAACATCGCAGTCATTACCCAACGTTTAGCACTTGGCTACATTTCATAATTTCACGTTTTCATCATATGTCGTGCTATATTATAGTAATATATTTTAAAGCCCAAGTATAGTATAATAATGAAAGTAGTGTAACTTTGTACAAACGTAGAAGGCTGATATGTGTGCACGTTCGTTGCGCGCCACGCACACATTCTTATAATTCGCAACACGTTCGAGTTGCACAGCGCGGTTGGCACGTGCCATTAATTATATATACAATCGAAGCGTATTTTTCATTTATTTATGTGTCAAATTTATATTTGTGTTATTTATAAATGTACCGTTATGTATACAGAGGTACAAACTCGCATTACACATTTATTCCGTGATCATACGCCCATAAATTATTTATTAAATCCATTTTGTCCAGCTGCAGATGTCCAGCAAATTTTTATCAATAAATATATGTTAAGTAACAGGTGACAGTGTTAATTACAATTCTCCACAAGTAGCTCAAAAACAGGTTAAGGTTTTAGTAAGCAGAGACTAACGGATGACCTGATAAGGGCGGCGGGTGTCCGATGGATGCACGTCGCGTCCGACCGGCTATTCTGGAAATCTTTGGGGAGAGCTATGTTCAGCAGTGGAAGTCTTCCAGCTGATAAGGAAGCAGAAACTGAAAACATTATTATTCAAATGTAAACAACATATTATTTTAATTTATAATCGAGATACTAATACGCGATGTTAGTATAAAAATGTAAATGTAGTAAAAAAATGTTAAGTATTGCATTTGTATTTTGCAAAAGTTATTTCAATAAAGCATGAGAATACTGCAATGAATACTTCTTTGAATTACAATTATTTTTACCTGTAGTTACAATTGAAATAATAATGTGATAACCCTAAGCAGCGAGAGACGTGTAGCTATTGACTCGGCAAACAGGCGGGAGTTGCACTACTGGTCTTATTATAGGTACTGTGGTTCTAGATTCAAGAGTCATTTGAGTTTCGTCGGTAAGTTATATCGTGAGGAAACTACACAAAATCGTAAAGATTCCATAGCTATACGCCTGATTAACATGGAATTTATGCGTATTAATGGGACATGTAAAGGTTAATATTCAGATATCCAAACTAATAGCAGTAGAGCTCCTTGTAAAAGAGTTCGTCCAGGGAAGTGCCACCTTACCTATTTCGGCCGCCAAGCAGTGAGCATTACTGTGTTCCGGTTTTGAAGGGCAAGGGTGCTGGTGAAATTATAGGCACATGTGACTTGTCAACTTGTGACGGGTGCAATGGCAGTGCACGATCTTTGCGATTTAAATCTCTGAGTGGCACAGTCTGTTGAGTGAATAGTCTGTGATTCTGAGAGGATAGGCGTGTCGCTTACATCAGGCGCATGACTTGTTCATCCCGTCACTTAATATTATAAAAAAAAACTAATATTATAAATGGGATACAATTAGCGAACCGAAAAGTTTTGATGAATAGAGATAGTTGGGACTTAGGACCTAAAAAGCCGTGGTAGCCTAATAGTTTGTCATACCGCTAATAATCTATTTATTTATACGCAGGCACGGTATGCTGAAATTGCTGGTTCGAATCTAGCCGAATCAAAGAAATTTTTCTTAGTATTCGATCTATGTACTAATAATAATTATAACAAACTTGTGAAGTAATTTCACAAAAAATAATTGAAGATCATATTACTAAAAGTACCTATTACAGTCATAACAGTTATTTACAGTTCACAACCTTTTTAAATCAACCCTAAGCAATACAAAGTCAAAATAAGGATGGCTAGTTATAAAGGCATACTTACTAATCTATCTAAACACAGGCACGTATACATACGCCCCAGTGATCATTAAGAAAGATGGTTTGAAGGTCTCTACGTAAGCTGTTTTACATAAATATATATGTAGATGTACACAAATGTGGTGAAGTGGGATAAAATAAACTTCGAGGTTGAGGGTAGAATCATTGATTTGTCTCTTGGGGTAAATCAAATATTCGTGAGTACTTTGGCTGAGTATTTACGTATAGTTGTATATACTATGTATGCTTGGTGATATTTTTTAACCTAGTGATATTTTAAGGGATAATAATTTGACTCCAATTAACTTATACTACTATTGGAATTTATTTTCGAAAGACATAGTGTTGACAGCATGTATGTTCTTTGAACTGTCCCATACATTTTTAAAACTTGTATGGTGTAAATCACGAAATAAAAATGTCACTCTTATAACCGTACCGTGGCCGAATCATGCTGAACTACCACGCAGAGGACCCGGGTTCGATTCCCGGGCCGGAAGAAATATTTGTATGGCCTACATTTATTTTTCTCGTGAGTTCGGGTGTAATTTGTGGATGTCTATGTGTGTGTCTATGGCACCCGCGATGTAGGATTTTTCTAGTGCATGGCTATGAGTATCTGTGTGTGCGTAATTATTGCAAATTATTGAAAAAAGGTAGAAGAATACTGGTATACTTTAAATACTTTTTTCTACACCTGTACTTTAATCTCCCAATTATAATTTCAAAATCCATATCACAAAGGCACTCTTTTTAGATCTGTATCAAAATTCTATTGTCTATGGTACTCGTACATGAACTGAAAAGTTTCACGGGCAACAAAGGAAAAAATTCAATAACGTTCTGTACACAGAACTAATAATGAGTTTCAAAAAGAACGTCGTATTTTTGCTAATTAAAATATCAAAGCCTCTTGATAGGTTAAATTGGCGTACAGGTTTGACCTTTATAAAAAAAAATATTGGTTAAAATACTAGCCGTATTAAGCCACTTCTAGTCCACCTCTTTGGTTTTGTGTTTTGTAGCGTTTGTTTGACTTTCTTTTGAGTTCGTTGTCGTAGATTGTTAATAAAATATACATTAACTATTGATTGAGTTTCATTATTTTATTTATTCGCAGAAAAAGTATTCATTAAAAATCATTACATAAAATGGTTTTAAAATCTCGTACTTATTAGGTACCTACTTAGGTCACTCGGCAATGCGTTGTGGCCTAAACGCGGTACTCGGCTTTAAAAAACCTCATTATGCAACAATTGAATAAAATACTACAATGTTCCTTACATCTCTCTCATCTTTGCACCTGGATCGCCAGTTTTTTGATCGAGCGGAGCATTAAAGTTGCGTTAGACGGTTTCTGCTCGGACTCCATGCTCATCAACGCTGGCGTTCCCCAGGGGTCAGTGCTATCACCAACCCTGTTTATCCTGCATATCAATGATATGTTACTGACAAGTAACATTCATTGCTATGCGGATGACAGTACTGGTGATACCTTTTATACTGGCCGTGCAAATATGACCCAACAGGAAGTGGTAGAAGGAAGAGCACAACTTGTGTCTGAAATCGAGACCTCACTGGAGCAAGTCTCCGTATGGGGCCGACAAAATCTTGTCCGCTTTAACCCCATAAAGACACAAGTTTGCGCGTTCTCCGCTAAGAAAACTCCATTTGTTATAGCGCCTAAGTTCCAAGGCACTCCCCTCGTCACCTCTAATAGTATAGGCATCCTTGGCGTCGACATCTCGAACGAAGTCCAGTTTCGGGGTCATTTGGAGAATAAAGCCAAAATGGCTTCTAAAAAGATTGGTGTGCTCAACAGAGCGAAGCGGTGTTTCACATCGGGGCACCGGCTTTTGCTATACAAAGCTCAGGTTCGGCCCCATATGGAATACTGCTCGCACCTCTGGGCTGGAGCACCCAAGTATCAGCTTGATCCACTTGACTCCATCCAACGTCGGGCTGTTCGAATTGTCGACGACCCTATGCTTACAGACGGTTTAGAGCCCCTTAGTTTGCGGAGAGATGTTGGCTCTCTATGTGTGTTCTACCGTCTGTATAACGGGGAGTGCTCAGACGAACTCTTTGAGTTGGTGCCTCCGTCACTCTTTTACCACTGCACGACCCGCCGAAGGAGAAGACTCCATCCCCACTTCCTCGATGCTTGGCACGTCACGACCACTCGAGCATCTCGTTCGTTCCTTCCCCGAACCAGTAAGATGTGGAATGGCCTTCCTCCTGAAGTGTTCCCCTTGCGCTATAACATGGAGTTCTTCGAAAGACGTGTAAACAAGGTTCTCCGGAGTCGGCAACGCATGGGTGATGCCTCTGGTATTGCTCGTGTCCATGGGCGACAATGACCACCTCCCATCAAGTGGCTTGTCTGCTCGTTTGCCTACTAGTTAACATAAAAAAAAAACATCTTACAAAAGTTGACTTAAAGAATCAAAATAACTGACCGGATTTTCCCGTTACAATTGTTTTTAAAGCATATTCACCCCTACTCCGAGACAAAGACAACCTCGCCATATATTGATTTCAAACCGGATCTTTCTTGGAGAAATCGATAATATAGGCTCAGTTTCCATCACCATAAAGTTGTACTTGCTTGAAAAACTTAACAAATTAATAAATATTACATATGAATCTGAAAGTCATTTTTGGCAATTCTACAGTTATTAGTTTAATAATGAAAAGTCATGGCGTGACTGGATCATAACATATCGGACCCATGTTATAATAAATATTCACATGTGTCAAGTCATAAAAATTACATGAACTACATGAAGAATTGAATTGAATAAATTGAAACACATTATGTATTTATTAGCAGTAGAGCTCCTTGTGAAAGAGTTCGTCCAGGGAAGTACTGCCACCTTACCTATTTCTGCCGTTAAACAGTAATGTTAGCATTATTGTGTTCCAGTTTTGAAGGGTATGGGTGCTGGTGAAATTACAGGCACATGGGCGCAGTGGCAGTGCCCTTCAGATCTTTTCGATCACAACTTGTTCGTCCTGTCTTTTGATACTATTAAAAAAATGTATGCTTAAGTGCAATTTTATAACTCTCTTTCTCTCTCTTGTATAACTATTTAAGCATTAATAAGTTACCGATCAATTTCGTTCGTAGGAATTAAATTTCTGTCCTAAAAAGTTGTCATTTGCAGATGTAACATCGTTACGCCACGAGTGCAAAATGTAGAAGTACTAAGTAAACTTAATAAGTGACACAAAGACGTCGTACTACGGTCACGTCATGAGGAACGATAAGTACCTACAAGTTACTCCAGCTTATCATACAGGGTGAAATTGCTAAAGGCACTCTTGGTTGAAGACTCAAACTCAATAAACATTTATTTAATTGGTAAGCAAATTACACTTGTAATCGTCATATTGTCAAGTTACAACCCTGTACACTGGCTGATCTAGGGTCAGAACATGAACTTATAAGGTTCATGTGCGCGCACAGGTTATAGTGCTCTTTTCGTATACCCTAAGCGCCCAGTTACACGAAAAAAAAATTAAAAATTTTCGCGCGGTTCCCGCACCTTCTTGTACATTAATGGCAAATCTGAATTCTATTTACTAGGCAACAACATTGAAATTCCTCTGAATAATACAACCGCGCGTTAAAACGTAAAAGCTAAACAAATAGAACGTATTTTGCCATGACAGTCCGCTCTTCGGGCGGCGGCGCGGCAGTCGCGCGGCGACCGCGCGGTTGTATTATTCAAAGGTCTGATCTTTAGGTTGTAAATTTACGATCTGTTTTTATTGAATAAAATACTATTATTATATAATAACGAAGGATTTTGAAGTTTAAGATATTACCTCATTATCCTGCGGTTGTTTACAAGGTAATATCAAAATACACCATTCGTCGATACAAGTGAACGTACAAAATAATGGTCGCTACATTGCATAACGTCTATAAACTTTAATGCTTCATTAAGCTCCATGTTGTCTTAAGCTGTGCTTTGATAAAGTAAAATACAATATTACAGCTCGAAATATTACATTTTAAGAACGTTTCTGCACTCGCTGTTAGTCACAAAACGACTGTAATTCAAGGTTTAATTATCGGAGTCGTCGTTTTCTTATTAAATATATATAAATAAATCGAATTCAATTTACAACTCCGTTATTAAGCTGAGGCAGTACAAATGAATAGACATCGGGCACTTCAGATATATCAGTAATTAATCATTTAGAATTTCAAGCATTTACAGATTGTCATTTTAGATTTCATTCATTATGACAGAAAGACGTTTTGGGATTGAATATTTTAACGTATTTGTTTCTAACGACCCGGAGAGTACGTAGCAAGTGTGACGTATTAATTAGATTTCTAATTAAGAAGAACATTACAATGAGCAAAGTGATTAAAAAATATATGAATTTGAGGTTTTTTTTATGATACCAAGCGTCGAGACGAACAAATGGTGCATCTGGTAGTAAGCGACACGCCTGTCCATGATAATTATTGTGCTACTCAGAGCTTTAAACCACAACAATCTGAGGAGCACTGCCTGGTCTCAAGGTAATCCCTGAGACATAAGTTTACCCGTGAAAACCGAAATGCAGTAATACTTACATTACAACTTGGCGGCAGAAATAGGTAAGGTGGCAGTCTTCCTTGGACGAACTCTTTTACAAAGAGCTCTACTAAAATGCACGTAAGGATGAAATACCTTTCATACGCTTTGTATTAAAATTTAAATTAGTGCACCATTGGAATGTTGAGATTAGGTTCATTTTTACACTTCTTGCTCGTGGTCCACCTGACTAGGACCACGGGTAATTATTTCTTCCCGTAGATCACATCTTACGTATAAAATAGAAAAACTGAAAACTAATATTGGTGGTGGTCCACCTCATGGTTCTGACATTACTTTCTCGATTGACCTCAATACCAAACCGAGGATGTCCTTAACGTAGCTACGTTAAAAGAATGAACAGGTGTGTATTAAAAATCTGGTACGAGTGAAAGAAGTGAATAATTCTTCTCTATAAATGGTCTTCATCTTTACGCTCTTTTAACCTAAACTGTACTTCATCTTTACAATGCGAGAGTGAAGCGGTTACTTATGTGTCACGAAACACAGGAGCAAATGAAGCCGTCGCCCAAGATAATGTAGAACTCCACTTCAGAGTATAACTAGCTGATATACCTACTGCTGCACTATAATCGTTGTTTCGTCTTCAACCTACTGCCCCTCCAGTCTTGGTCTACAACCGCGGTCTAGGCAAAAGCCTAGTTGCCTTCAGTCCTGCGCCTCTGTCTTCAGCCTCCAGCTCATCTTGCCTTCATCTTCTTCTATTTTTTTACCTACACGCTCCATTACTCGCTCTCCTACGTCCTATTACCTTTACATTATTTTTTTTTAGTATACAAAAGTGTTGTTTATTTAGTGATTCTCCATTCCTATAATTCTACAGTTCATTATCCCTTCAAAATCTTTAGCGTCCCACACAATTTATTTTATAATATTAGATGAAATTCTCCTCGTTTTTCTGTTTAAAATCTTTAACCACTTTGTAATATTCAGACAATGTAAAGTGGTTTAAGATTTAATTACAATTTGTATTCATACAGTTGTAGATAACGGGTTCTTTCACCCCATTAACAGTAGAAGTGCGACTCATAAATCATTGTGTATTAGAATAAAAAACCTCATTCGTATAATGATCTTGTAGGACAAAGAAAAAACATCTTTTATTGCTGAGAATCTACACGATGTGAGAAGGCTCAATATGATAATGATTGAGTTCTTCTCATCATGATTGGTTTAGGCCATAGTGTACCACGCTGGTCAAATGGTGTTGCCAATGCAAGACAAAAAAACGTAAGTGGCGAAAGTAATGCGAAAGGCGAAAGGTTCGAAAGTAATGCCAGTCTTGGTCTTGGTCTTATGTCAGTACGCCTGGTCTAGGTCTAGGTTCTCGGTATTTACTTCAAAATATGTTCATCGATACAATAGCTTTTCGCGCCATAACAACCAATCAACTTTGTTCTTAGATGAAACAGCGGTTTTGATACCGATGTTAGGAAACATCTATCAGTATTGATATTGATTAGAAACCAAAAAAAACAATACCTAACGGTAATGTCTGAATTTCAAGTAACTGCGAGACGCAAGATTTTCCTAGACCCAGTATCGTTCTTCCTGAAATCTTTCAGGATCGGTCTCGGCTTTGGGTTTTGTTACATTAGGTAGTCCTGATCTCGCAAAACTATGGTCAATTGTGGCTTGAGTCGACGTTTCCTGTCTTCGAAGAGCTATTATATCCAAGTTTCTCAACAAAAACATTTCTCCAAAAACTCATTAATCACGCTAACCCTCTTATTATTATTTCTTTTTATTATTATTATTATTTCATTCCTCTATACTAATTCATATTGGAATTTTTAAATAAATTTGGACATTTTAGTTTTTTTTTTAAACTAAGCAGACTAATTAAATTTATTTTATTATTCGGTTTTTGTGACTGATTCAATGACATGAGTCGAGTGTATAAATTATTGCATGTCTACAAATAAAAAATCATAAAAACTTCGGATACCACAAGACGGATCACAGTCATTCAAAATGCCTTCTTTTAACGCCTTTATATCCTGTGTAGCACAAAGAAATAAATGAATTTGCATTTGAATTTTAATAAATTCTGAGACGTCGCGTGATATATAGAAAATTGGGAAATGAGCTTTCTCTCAATTTTTCGGTTTTAACAAAGATTTAACCTTCTTCTCTCCGATTCCAATCATTTAATTCATTGCTTAAATTCTTTCTCACTGCCGTATAGACAATCCACTTTACGTTTTTGATCCCTGAATGCAGACTTTTCAATTCTATTTGCTTTATATAATAATGTGTGTTACACAATGTACAAAGATCAGACGTCAGTTAGTTCATATGATATTCTAGCTTACACCACTGCTGGTCGTCAGTTTGATGCAAGGCAGTGCACTGCAATACTATGTAATTTAAAATGGTGCAGCTGTGACTGTCCGTTTCCTGTCGCCTTCCTGAGTTTATTAGTTTTCTTAATTAAGACAGTAACGTGAAAACAGCTCGCAGGTTAAGTAATAAATGTTGCTTTATAATTTATTTGGCCTAAAACGCTTACAAATTTGACGCTAATAGACGTGATGGTAGCGATCTCATAAACCATAACCTCAGTACAGAGTATTAAAACAAACCGACCTCAAAAGTCATAGACCTCCAAGTTTGCCACACTTAAGGTCCATTTAGATGGAGAGAGTTTATCGCACGCTTCGTAACGAAAAATCGTCCGCGATTATCGCTAGCAATAATCGCCATAAGATTATCGTATCATAATGTTTACATTAAGGCAAGAACTAAAATCTCGCTTACGATTATGTCATACGAGATTCGCAAGCAACTTAATCGCCTCCTCGACAGTTTACACAGATAAATATGTAGTAAGGAGATTCTTGCTTACGAGTTTTCGACTTGTCTAAACTCGATCTCGTATGACATTTTTTCAAGTTCATACGATAATCCTACAAATCGGTTCGAACCGTTTTCAGTGCGACAAATGTCATTCGAGTTCGATGATTACTGTGTTATTGACTATGGATATACCAAAACTAGATGGCGTGCGTTGCGCCGGGCCCGCGAGTGCTTTCTTTGAGACTCGTGTGTCAGGTTGGGAGTTGAAATTTATATTTCAGCAGATAATCTACTTTGGTTGAGATTGAGTGGGAGGGATCTGCGAAGATTCAGAAAAGTCAATTGTTTATGGCGGCTATCATGAATTTGCCAGATTGGAAAATTTTTGATCCCGGTAGAACCTGACCAGGGTCCTTGACGAATTTTGTTTGAAAGTCATACACCCATATCTGACGCTTTCACCGGGCCGTTTATCAGGCCAGGTCGACTTGGATGTTGCATGTTGCGCTGGGCCGCTAAAGCGGCCCGCGAGGGCTGTGTGACTTTAAAAGTAGGAAAGACTTCGTCTGTCGGTTGATGATTACTTTGGTTTCATTGGTGATTGATATAGTTCCCCAAAATGTATATGGCGACCATTTTACTTTCCGAATTTCCAATATATTTCACTTATTGCAAAAACTACCCAGGGTGTGGATCAACATTTGTTTAGAGACCTCGGGGCCAAGACGTATACTGTGGCCGGGCAGCTGGGGTTCTACCTAATGCGAAGCACTTTTCGAAGGTTTGGTACTTTGTGATACTCATCAAATCCACCCAACCATTATTCGCATATATCACTCTTATACATCCGCTCTTCTTCTGGGAGAAAACTGCTGGTCATAAAACCGAAAATTCACTTGTGCGGCGGCCATCTTGGTTAATGGCGGAATTAAATTTTCGATCGTAGATCATGAAGATGTCAAATTTCAGTGGGATCGGAGCACTTTTACTTCGGGTCGCCATTTTGAGTCTGCAGTTGGCTCGTCCTATTCTGTACGACATGTGTTTGAGCGCCTCATGTCTATCTCCAATCCTCGCCGAGATGTAGGCATCGGAACTTGTTTTTGAATTTCGAATTTTTTTCACTCCCGGTAGAAACTGCCCAGGGTGTGGATAAATATTTGTTAGGAGACTTTGAGCCAAGACGCATACTTTGGCCAGGCAGCTGGGGTCCTACCTGATGTACCGAACTTTAATGAATGAAGATGAAGATGATGCACTTTCCGAAGTACCGAGGTACCTTTTGATACTCACCAAACCCGTCCGACCTCATTTTATACATCTCTTATTTTTTATATATCTCCGACATCATTTTTCCCCACCCGGCCTTCTTCTGGGAGAAAAACAACGCCAAAGGGCAGAACATTCACATGTATGGCGGCCATCTTGGAAAATGGCGAAATCAAAATTTTGACCGCATATTCGTATTATGGGCCCACAGACACGGCCGGATGCCAAATTTCAGCCGGATCGGACCACTTTTTTTTGGGACCCCATTTTGAGGCGGCCATTTTGAAAAATTTCTGTCACCGGCAGTCGGCCCCCGCCGCTTTCTATGACATTTGGTCAAGAACTCCCCGCCCATCTCCAATACTCGCCGAGCTATGAGGCTCTGAAATTTGTATGGCGGCCATCTTGTTTCTTTGATTTTCGAACATTTTTTACTTTCTGCAGAAATTGACCAAGGTGTATCTCATAAATATTATAGTTTTTATAATAGTATTATAGTTTTTGCAGGCCGTTGACCACTTGTTTACATTTCCCACATTCAGGTCTTCGCATATTTGATTCTTTGCCTTGGAGCCTACCCGCGTACAACGATATAAATATCTTTTTTCTATCATACCGGGAAGTATGTGTTCTATTTTTCTAAGTGAGTCAGGATAATAATAATTATTATTATTAAATAATGACGCTGATAATATTAAGTTCATTGCACTGTACAGAAATATATATTTCTTTGTACTTTTTTTAACATTGTATAACATTTCTTAAACCCAGAATTTATTTTCGTTCTCATTTCATTCATTCTTGTCATAGAAAAGCAGTGACAATCAAAACACCCTCGCGCACTGCACTCATGTTAGCAACTGGCTGGCACAAAAACTCGAAATACGATTGTTGCTTTCAAGTTCTGTTTACACGGAGACGTTCAATATTCAAAGGCGAGGCGATTATCGCTCACGTGGACGGTCGATAATCGCGAATGTTTAGACAAGGAAAGCTTTTTATATTCTTTCGATAATCGTATCTTCTAGACGAGAAACTCTCTCCATCTAAATGGGCCTTTAGGGGTGGAATATTTTCTTCAAATTCAAATGGGACCACTACTGAGGTACTTTCTTTCCAACAAAAAAAGAATCATAAAGTCGGTTCACAAGTTATCGAGTAACATACGTATAAAAAAAGCATACAGTCGAATTGAGAACCTCCTCCTTTTTTGAAGTTGGTTAAATAAATTAAGAGAAATCTCTGATCGTCGACGTTAGGTATTCCATAATATTGTTGCTATATCTGTTGACCTAAGCGAGATCGTACTGGTTTAAGAAGTTCATATTTCGTAGTTTTATAGACATATCTTTTGAATACAAGGAATTCGCACTTTTTCTATAAATAATATTTTAGCGTACAGTCCAAATGTACGAATTGTTAAGACTGAACTACTAAAATCTTTTAAAATAACTTAAAACGGACCAACACGGGGACCTTCGACGTTAATTATCAGATCGTGTTTAATTGAATACAGGAACAAACTTCGTTTTTGGATCGCGTTTTTGAGATACTTCGATTAAGATATGAAGTTGGATGTTTTAGGTTGAGTAGTAATTATCATTACATAAATAAATATAAATATTAGACAAAGTCACAAACGTTGTCCTGATCCCAAAGTAACTAAAGCGCTTGTGTTATGGAACTCGGAAACAACAACGGTAGCTCAAGTACCCGAGATAATAGTAGAAAAGTTAGTTTTCTACATTAACCTGGCCGGGGACCGAACAGTTCAGGGGTCTCAGAGATGGCGACACCATGAAAATTGGTGTGCAAGCCACACGATCACGGACGATCGTCATTGGTGTATCCTATGACAACCCTGTCCACGGGCTCATCTGGAGTCAGGACCTGAACTTATAAAATTTCTGTGCTAGCACAGGTTATAATGCTCTTGCCGCATAACCAGGAGGTTGAAAGAGATGGTCACTATAATCAAAACTTAATTGCAAAGATATGGGACAGGTCTCTTCTACGTCACATGAAAATTTAATGCCAACAGAGTTGACAGTGGTGGAGCAGAAAAGAATGCTCAATTTCCTATCCTCTCAATCAAGCTTTAAATAACACATCCAATAAATTGGAAAACCACCAAACAACCTAATCAAACGAGCAAAAAATCTGGTTTTATTTAACCGCAAAACTATGTTATCTCACCTTATCTACTATGTATAGTTAAAGTACTCATAATATTATTTGTTTTGTAAACACATTTGTTACGATAATCTTTACACGTGATTGGTTTGATTACATAATGTTTATTGGCTATTTGTTTAACATTACACTCGAAGATAATGTAATACACCTCGGCTTTCGGTCAGAAAAGATACCACAGTGATTGAAGACCCGTCTCACCATTGTATCCTACCAACAATGGCATACGGAACCGAAACATGGACGCTTAAGGAAACTGTGCACAGAATACGAGTTGCGCAAAGGGCAATAGAGCACGCCATGCTCGGTACCACACAAAGTTCAAGACGTTGGGGACCGTGTTATAGACCTTAACTGGAGTTGGGCAGGGCACCTGGTTAGACATGGTTATGGCCACTGAAGTAAGGGTGTGACGGAGTGGTGGCCAAGGTTGGCGAGTTGGCAAGTTTGGTATGTCCAAAGAAATCCGAGTCGTCCAATTGCACTTGGGTGGACGACATAAGGAAAGACCAGAGACGCATAGGACCGGAAAGTTTGCCAGCAGCGAAAGGAGGCCTATACCCCCTGCAGTCGATAATACAGAGCTGAAAATGATGAATAATACCAGCCCGCTACACCAGTTACAAGGACTCAAGATAGGAAATTTCTTGTGCTATGATTACTAGGGCATCGAAACTAATTACGGAGCACTACTAAGAACATCCAGACATAACCCAATTTAAAAGATGTTTATTTTTATTGAATATCATAATGTGTTTACATGATATTATTTTTTTTGTGAAAATACTCCACAGAAAAGTCCCTTCGATCCGACTGGATATGAATTAGTGTCTGCTGTCTCAACTTGGCTACCGCTCTTACCAGTTGGTCGTTTGAGTTACGAATCGAGCCAGCAAATTTTACCAATTTCTCAATGTGCTTGTTACGGATCTTTGTATTGGATTTAAATGTCATTTTTGTTGTGCCACCTGTGAGAACTTATGAAAGTTTCATCACTCAGCCAAGTACCTTTACAGCTACCAAAAGACTGGCAGAGATGTCGCTATATTAATTGAAATATTTACTTTTATTTAATATCATTTGACTGCTTCCGTGGCCGAACGGTTACCACAGTGCACTGCCGCGCAGAGGTCCCGAGTTCGATTCCCGGACCGGGAGAAATATTTGTATGGCCTACATTTATTTCTGTCGTGAGCTTGGGTGTAATTTGGTGTTGTCTATGTGTGTGTCCATGGCACCCGCGATACAGGGTTTCCCTAGTGCAGGGCTATGTTGAGTGTGTGCGTTATTATTATTATCATGATGTTTTAACTACCATGATATTCTGATTATGAATACAAAGATCGAACTTACAGAAAAACTTCGTCGACCCGGTGGGTCTTGAAACCACGTTCATGCTGCACCATAGCATTGCTCTAACTAACTGACCTACGGGTCCAATTACCGAGCCGTCGAAATTTTCCTATGTGTTTTTGCTGCAGATATTTTTACTGGCTTTCGGCATTCGTCGCCGCTAGTGATATCTGATGAGAGATTGTTGAATAACCTTCTCACCGCAGCCGATATCTTTACAAATCCCACCGGGTCTATGACGATTTTCTGTTTATATCATTTTTGTATTTATAATTTAACAAAACAAGTGGGGTTATTTCACAAAAATCTCAACAAATACCGTGATATTCATCATGTTTTTTTGTGAAAATACTGCACTAGCCTGTCATTATTATTTATACAAAGATCGACCGAACAAAGAAAAATTCGATCTGATTGGAACATCATGAAACATGATATTCATAAAAATAAAATACTGATGTAATTCTACCAACACCAGAAGTTCTGTCCATTAATTTCCTACCAGAGACCCCATACATCTGTGTTGATCTCGGATACAAAAATGTATGACTCACTGACAAAATATTTTTGAAAGATCGATTTCTGTCAACAGCTCCTGCTTCAAATAAACATTGGCTGTAACAAATCAACGACGTGTCATTTAAATAAATCAAAATTGTTATTCAACGGAAAACGTACCGACGTATTCTAATACTACACCATGTAAATTGTAGTAAACTGATTTGCAAGTGTTATTTATGCTAAACGTTTTCATCTTCGACTATAATAAATAACAAGTAGAAATTGTGTCTGAACTAACATTTTTGAGGATATTTCTTACAAGCTTGAGAACTTTTAGGTGTCAAATTCATTATTAATAAAAATTACCCCATAAAATTGCTACTTAGCAATAATGTACATTAGGTCATTATTTTTCATTATTCAAATTTTTTTAATGTGCTATAGAGAAACTTCTTTCATTAATTCAATATCAATCAAGAAAGGGCAGATCGTCAATCTTTTATTACTAAAGAAGGGGGAGCACTTTAGATGTTTAAATTGCATTGGGGCCACAAAGAAGTAAATTCTTGAGACAAATGTCTATTTACAAAGACCAACTTCCAAAGTTTCTTACGAATGAGTAGTAGTAGCAGTGTTAATCAATGCGACGACTTGAAATGTAATTTGCTTACATATGAGATAAGGATAATTTTAGAAATAAGGATTATTAGTTGTTTCTATGTTACCAATTGAAGGGACGAACAAGTCGTTGGCCTGCACGACGCGCCTGTCCATACCGCATAGTTTCTAAAGTTGACATCCCTAATCAAGATTGACAAACCTTTCACAGATTTGTTTACGCTTTACGAAGACTAAGGCAAACTGTCTCGCGAGAACAGCTACGATTCGTCCGTGCTCAGCTACGGTCTTGTACTATGGGGTAACTCAGTAATCTTAGAAAGAGCGTTTAAGGTCCAGAAGAAGTGTATTCGAGCAATTTGCGGTGCGTGGTTCGATGACAGTTGCAAACCGCTGTTCAAAAGGCTGAACATTAATCTTTGTCATGCATGTACATTGCGGATAGCTGCGTATTTGTCAACTCTCATCCTCAATATTTTAAAACACGCGGTGAAGTCATAGGCAAACTAGAGCAAAAATTATGAATCTCTTACATCTCTATCAGTCTCGTTGCCATAAAGTAATTTATAAGAATAACTGCTTCAACATGTGTATAATTATTTACAATAAATTACCAAACAAAATTAAATTGTTACAAAGACATACTTTTAAATTAAAATTGACAAAATGGCTTTTGACACATTGCTTCTATAGTAATAAAGAATACTTAGAGTTTACAAATTCATTACATTAATTAGAAACTATAGAGACTAAACATTGAATCCCATTAATATTTGCACATCTGCTTGCGGGTTGAATACAATATACCTAATTTTACTTAAGACCTTTGTAATTACTGTATTCTGGCAAATAAGCGTATTCTAATTATTAATAACTAGTGGAGTAATTTCACAAAAAATAATTGAATATCAATTCAATAAAAATTTAATTAAAGCGTATTCTATTCTATTCTATTCTATTCTGTTCTACTTTAACCCTACTCGTATCTCTGATATTTGGTCTCTGTAACATTACACAAATGCATTTCAGATAAACACTGCAGCTGCGGCTGCTTTTACACACAAATTATTATTAAACTGTCAGTGGGTTATTTAGTAGTGAGCTGTGACAAGACGTGACCTAGAGTAATAAGTAATAAAATCTTTAATAAATACCAAATAAACGTAAATTTATAATCATATGAAAATCACTTATTCAACCAACGTGTCCTGCCCGCAATGATTTTTTTAATTATACCAGTGACGGGACGAACAAGTCGTGCGCGTGTACGTAACAGTTGCAGTGCCACTTAGAGCTTTAAATCGCAAATATCTGAGGAGCACAACCACTGCGCTCTACCCTGAGACATAAGTTGGTACGTCTCATGTGACTGTAATTACACCAGCACCCTTACGCTTCATAATCAGATCGCAATAATGCTCACGTTAGTGCTTGGCGGCAGAAATAGGTAAGGTGGCAAAGTTTAGAAAGAACTCTACTGCTACCAAAATTTAATTTAATTAATAAGTACAATGCTTGAAATGTACATGTAGGAGAAAGTTCGAGCTTTCAAAGTTCTTTCAAAACGGCGGGAGTCTCAAACCAGCTTGGCTAATCCCAGCGTGGTGTGCTATGCTCGTTATCATTATTATGCTATAGTGTACCTTCTCTTTCGAAGGAACCCGTGCAGTGGAAAGCGTATGTATTTCTACCATTTTTTAATTAAAAAATAAATGCGAATTTGACCTGCATCTCATCTGATGGAAAGTGACGATGGAGCATGCACACTTGAATAATGCCTATTTACTTTTACCTTTAAAAGGCCCAATTTACACCATTCAGTGAGTATACCATGTCTGCAGGTAGGGAATTCCATTTCATAGCCTTTCGCCATGTAAAATGTGGTACATGTGGGAACGCTTCATACGAAACCTTTTAATATTCACGACTTAGTGGTGGAATCGCAGCGTACATCTAATCCCCCGATGATGGAAAAGGGAAGGCGGAATTAAATAATAATAATAACATAATATAATGACGCACACACTCAAAGCCCCGCACTAGAGAAACCCTGTGTCGTGTGTGCCACGGACACACAGATAGACATCCACAAATTACACCCAAACTCACGAAGAGAAATAAATGTAGGCCATACAAATATTTTTACCGACTCAGGAATCGAACCTGATACCTCTGCGTGGCAGTCTGGCATGGTAACCGTTCGGCCAAGGAGGCAGTCAAAAAAAAAAAAATAATAATCTTTATTTTCACTTCATAGTTTACAGTGTACACATACATTATTTGATATATGTTATAGGCAACAACCTTTGCAGAGTTGGTGCCAGAACTAGGTTGAACCTGTTATTCAGATCGCCACCTCTGAAAAAATTTGTAACATTTCACTGATTTTTCTTCTTCTTATATTATAATAGTATAAATTTCTTATTGTATTTTTATGTCGTGGCGTTTTGTAATGAATAGTTTCTATTCTATTCTTAAACCTAAGTGTCTCTGTAGGGACTCTAAGACAAAATGAATAGTATGTCGTGCTAAGCTTCTTTCGTGCACCCCATTTCTTTTAATTTACTCATTAGCACCATTTTATTTCTAGAGTCCTAGCAATACAACTTGAAATAAGGTATGCAGAAAACGTAATATTATTTTATTTCTAGCGTCATATGCAGCAACGACATTTGTTAAATTTGACATTTTTAGTAGCAGTAGGCTCCTTGTGAAAGAGTTCGTCCAGGTTAGTAATGCCACCTTACCAATTTCTGCCGTCAAGCAGTAATATTACTATTATTGTGTTCCGGTTTTGAAGGGTGTTGGTGAAATTACAGGCACATGGGAATGTCCAAAACTTACGTCTCAGGGTGACTTGATGCTATAAAAAAAACATTGGAAGAGGATTGCAAGTGGTTTTTTGGAGAAGGAAAGAATTTTTTCTTAAGTTGATACATTTTAGACACGATTATAAACATTAATTAGTGTTACGTGATCAATGGAGTCTGGTAGCAGTGTTATCGAGAACCCACATATCTATTACATTTTCTTTTCCAGTAACTATCAAATAAACAAGGTTATTTTGAAAATACTAATCTTAAAGGTCTAGATCAGTGGCATCATGAACAACAACTTTGGTTCCATGACTTTTGACAAAACATAATAAATGTACCAAAAATTAACTTTTAATTTTTTTTGCTATATCCATTGACTTACAATTATATGGACGTCGGGTCCGCGCTAAAAGTGTCCGAACTTATAGGGCGTTAAAATCGTATACAGAGCGTCATTCACGCTTTAGTCTTCGTTTGTTCGACTGACAGCGAAGCAAGCAAAATTAGACAGTACTGCGATGCCATTACAATTTAAATTCAACGTTTTAGCTTTTTCATATTCCTTTATATGTCACTATGTTTAAATAGGTTGACTTGGGACATTTTTTTCGTAGTTTTTGTATTAGACCCATCGTCCATTTATTTGTAAGTCAATGGCTATATCAGACACTTTTTAGAACTATATCTTCTTGCGTTTTGCATAGTTAAGTACCACCGTTTAGAGTGTTAGTTACATATTTTTGTTTTTATACGAAAGTAAATCTCATGAATTATTAAAAGTCATGCAACAAAAGTTGTTGTTTACGATGTTAGTAACCTATATTACTGTGAGGTTAATAGTATTTTACAAATAACCCCGTATAGACAGTTTTTTTGTGATGGGACGAACAAGTCGTCTGCCTGATGGTAAGCTGCACGCCATGTCCATAGCAGTTGCAGTGCCACTCAGAGCTTTAAATTGCAAAGATCTGAGAGGCACTGCTACTGCGCCCGTCACCCTGAGACATAAGTTGACAAGTCCCATGTGTCTGCAATTTCAACAGCACCCTTACCCTTCAAAACCGGAACGCAGTAATGCTGACATTACTGCTTGGCGGCAGAAATAAAGTAAGGGTAATACCCTGTATAAAGAAAGGTTAGGGTAATACCCTGGACGAGCTCTTTCACAAGGAGCTCTACTGCTATTAAATTCGGGTAATAAAATTACGGGCTGCGGAGGAGTATCCTAATACTAATCACCGATAATCTAAGCCGGATTGTAAAACATAGTGACGACCTCTACTAAAATTAGCAGATCATAAAAATAATCCAAGCTCGAGTTGTCATTCAGTCGCTAAATTTACTGTGTCATAAAAACTATACTACAGTCATTGCGTTATGTTCTCTAAATCGTAACCTATATGCGGGAGACATTTTCTTAATTCGCGATATTTTAGAAACCCATTAATATAAATAACTTTTGCTTAGCGGAATAGTTTCAAATAGCGAAAATAATTCCACACTAAATGTTTGAACATGAAGAATGAAGAACATGCATACCATCTATCATGCCTGTCTCCCATCTGGGTAGGCAATGACTTTGGACTTCCACTTTTTACGTTCCAGACGTAACTACTTCGCTTCCCCCACACCCATTAGTATTTTTATTCACGCCTGTTTATTTTTATTACTTTTGACTTAGCCGTGGTTGAGACATAGTATAATAAGATAAGCAGTGTAAGGGAGTCACCAAACTTATTAACGCGGAATCGTCTTGATGCGATCGTGTTTAACTATACTTGTCGCATTAAGCCGATTCGCCGTTAACGCGGCCGTTCGCGCGCTGTCGAGCTAGTTGTTTCTAACGAAGGCCCAGTAGTGAGATTCACATAATAAAACCGTTACGATATCGTAGCGATTTAGTCGTTGAACTGCTTTTTCGTATACACGTGTGACAGTCGAACTTCAAGGAGTCCAATTTTAAAGTAGTTGGATCCAAATGACGTTTAGCGTATTCTGGTATATAAATCGAACTTAAACCGATTCTAAACGACAAGTCATACGTATTCTGCTAAAATTTTGACAGTTCTTTCAATAGACTTTCGACGACTAAACGTCAAATTTCACAATCCAAGATGTCGTCTCACGTGCCATTCTTTATAGAATTAAAGCGTTTGTTTAAAAAATGAAATGAAATAGTAGACGTGTTAATTGTTGTGTTTATAGTTGTTAGAACAAGATTGCCTCAAATTCAGAATTGTTCAGCATTTGATTTCTATTCCATAATCATACTCCCATAATCGACATACAAATCCGCGATCCTGGCATAAAAATATCAATATGTAAGTATTGCAAGCAATTGACAAAGGTTCATAAGGTTACCTCAATATTGTACCAATTCCTTAATTTCTTTAAATTATATTGCCTTTTTCAACCTGTTGCAAAAGGCAATATAATTAAAATGATAATGTGACAACCCTACATTCCGAGCAACAACGGTTCGGTATCATAATAACTATAACTTCAAAATTACCTGATCACGTATACTCATTGACTTGCCGAACACGTAAGTAGCCCAACTACTACTACTAGTTTTAACCGACTTCAGAAAAGGAGGAGGTTCTCAATTCGACTGTATGTTACTCAATTACACCGGCATTTGTGAACCAACTTTGGAGAGAGGAGGGTACTTCAGTATTAGTCCCATTTAAGTTTGAAGAAAATATTCCACTTCTAAGGGTGGCCATAGGGGATGAATCCGGTTTCGCGCACTTACTGTTAACCGATTTCAATAAAAGTTGGCAAACTGTAAATGTATTAGCACGAACTTTTGTGGTCGGGTTTTTTCGCTCTCATGCAATCCGCGCCCTATATATAGTGGTAACCCTGCAGGCTGAAATTGCACCTTATTGTACTATTATTGAGATATATATTCCCATTTCTATTACTCTACTATGACCCATCTTTCCACATGACCAAACTATCAAAGCATTCCTTTTTCTATTATGACCACCACATCATCATTCACGCCACATCACTCTAATCGAACTGAAATGGAGGAAGACATTCTTAACCCTTAGTTACTCGGATGGGGTCCTCGCTGACCTCAATTTATTAGGAAGATTTCTAGTAAACACTCGTATCGTATTGTATCGTATCGTAGATAATTGAAATTGTTTTGAAATATTTGCAAAGATTAGAAAGACTTTAGCGTAAAAATCTATTGAAAAGTTTTATTTTACATAATATAAGCCGTCCTTTGACGTCCTATTTGTCACTAAAATATCATATTTAGCGCGAATTAGATAGTTCCGATAAACCGAATTATTATTTTATAGCGCGTAAGGTAAGTTAACACCGTGTGAGTAATTAAGGGTTAACGCAGTACAATGGGATAAGAAACGTAATATAACAATAGAAACAGATAGAGTACAGGTACTTAAACTACAAAATAAGGACATCGCCATACGTTTAATTGCGCGTGTGCGATTACGGGCAGACTATTTTAAAACGTCGTCCTGTGTAACTTAGAACACACAGTTACGCTACTTATGCATTGTACACGATCGTAGAAATTCTAAAGATTATTGTCCTTATATTACCAAGCAACGGGACGAACAAGTCGTGCACCTGGTGGTAAGCGACACGGCAGTCCATGGCGGTTCCAGTGCCACTCAGAGCTTTAAAGACTTACGGATCTAAAGGGCACTGCCACTGCGCCTGTCACATCATATGCCTGTATCTTCACCAGCACCCTTATACCCTTTAAAATCATCATCAGCTTATACGCATCCACTGCTGGACCTAAGCCTCCCCTAGAGCACGCCAACTTTCCCGGTCTTGTGCCACCCGCATCCAGTTACTGTCGGCCACCTTGCTCAGGTCGTCCGTCCATTTTGCCGCAGGGCGTCCCACACTATGTTTTCCTTGACGTGGTCACCGTTCCAGAACAAGTCTGCTCTATCGGCGACCAACCCTCTTGCAGACATGCCCGGCCCATTGCCACTTAAGCTTACTGATTTTGCGAGCTATGTCGATCACTTTAGTTCTCTGACGCATGACCTCGTTAGGGATTCGGTCCATCAGAGAAACCCCAAGCATAGCTCGCTCCATCGCACGCTGAGCGATCTTGAATTTGTGGACGAGGCCTGTTGTTAATGTCCACGTCTCGCTGCGTAGGATATAACTGGTAGAATGCACTGGTTAAATGCCTTAGTTTTTAGGCTTTGTGAGATTAACGACCTAAAGATGTGGCTAAGCTTCCCAAATGCCGCCCAGTCCAAACGAAATCTCCTGTGGGTTTCCTTCTCGAAGTTGTGTTTGCCAAGCTGGATATTTTGGCCAAGGTAGACGTAATTGTGCACAATCTCAAGAGTAGCCCCACCTACGGTTACAGGTCCCGAGGTCACATGTACGTTGAACATAACTTTCATTTTGTCCAGGTTCATAGTGAGACCTACTCGCTGTGAAGAATCGTTTAAGCTGTTCAGCATCTCGCCGAGTTCTTGCAGAGATTCCGCCATAATAACAATATCATTCGCAAATCAAAGGTGTGAGATGTACTGCCCGTTGATGTTGATGCCCGTCCCTCCCAAGCATCTTGAAGACATACTCCAACGCGTTAGCGAACAGTTTCGGAGAGATGACGTTTCCCAGTCTCACTCCACGAAGCAGTTGAATTGATCTTGTGCTCTGTCTTTGGACTTGGACGATCATCGTGGCTACAGCGCAAAGACTTCTCGGCGCCTAGATGGAACGGCAGTCAATCTGACATCTCCGCGAGGAGTCCAGAACAGGCCAGATTTCGATGATGCCGAAGGCTTTTTCGTAATCCACATACGCTAGGCACAAAGATTGGTTATATTCTTCGATCTTCTGAATAATTTGTCTCAAGATGTGTATGTGGTCTATAGTACTGAAGCCTTTTCGAAATCCAGCCTGCTGCGGCGGCTGCAAATCATCGAACTTTCGGGCAAGACAATTCGTGATAATCCTTGAAAACAGCTTATATACTTGACTCAGGAGCGAGATGGGTCGATAGTTTTTCAAAAGGCTCTTGTCCCCCTTTTTGAAAAACAGGGCCACCACGCTCCCGCTCCATGTCACCGGTATAGCGCTAGTGTTAAAAACGGAGTTGAAAAACTTGGCTAGCTCCTTTAATAAGATATTCCCGCCAGCCTTAATGAGCTCTGGCGTTACTCCGTCCTCTCCCGGGTATTTGTTGTTTTTAAGCTGTCCGAGTGCTATCCTAATGTCACCCATGTCGATGTCGGGAAGCTCATCCGAATGGTAGTGAGTTAATTGCTATTAACTGATAAATCGAAATAGGCATGCTTCTAAATAAAAGTCCTTGTAAAGCGTTAGTGTTGGGCTATGTTTATATATTCGAGTACCACGGCGCAATATTCCTTTCCACAAAAATTACTGCGTAAAAAAAATGCGGAAGTAATTTTTCCCCATATTTTGTGCTAAAACCACTCATTTATTCATATCACATCGATGGCATAAACTGCAATGCTTGCCATTAGGTGAAAGGATTTGCCAATCGGTGTAAGGTACTTGTTGATTGTTGCCCAGGATGCGCCAGACGTATAGAGGGTCTACTCTTCTTCTCGTTCGACATTCCGTCCGAAACAATTACCGTCAAATAAGTAATACACGACCACGTCAAAAGGCAATGTCAAGTATGAAACTTCATTCGCATCATGCGCTTTTTAATTTAGTCGAGTTTTACTTATTTGACTGTAATTGTTTCGGACGAATGTCGGACAGAGAACGGGAGTAGATCCCAGGAAAGGTATGGAACGTCATCCGGAGAAGCGCCTCTCGTACACTCCGCTAAAACTACAAAAACCGTATAAACCATTTATTTACCACACACAGAAATACGAACTGGGGCCTTACCATGAACTAGTGATGAAAGAGACTCAGTCTCTTAAGGCCTTTTAAAAAACCTCGACTAATTTTCAACGCCTCACAACTTTTCAACATAATTCAATTTAACTACACCGCTGCCACGATAAACATCGAATATTAATAATTATATCTGTCGAAATTATTAATAACATTTAATAGATTAATAAAAAAATATGGTATGACTATGACTACCTACATAAGGTACGACTAATTTAAATGTAATGAACAATAATAATATTATTAAAAAATATGTACATACCAGACAATAGTCTCAATTACACTTACGCTGGCTCGCTGTCTGCTCTGTCTCTAAACAAATAAGAAGAAAGAAAAAAACATTCAATTCAATTCAAATCACAATTAAAATAACATTCTTCCTAACTAAATTGGCAACACTGGGCTGTTAGCTCTTTATAACGCTACATATCCTTTTTTTTGATGACGGGGAGAAATCTTCCAAAGATACCCGGTGTACCTGGGGGGAAACGCCGGTTCCTGAGCCGGATTCACAGGCTCCGGGATCTCTAACGACTGTCACCGGTGCTTCTTAGGCTCAACTCACACTGACGCAGAGTCGAAGCGTCGCGGCGCGTCAAGTTTTTCGCCTATAGCATATTCATCAATATTTCCCCATTATTAAGGTACAAACGACACGCGTCGACGCTTGGTTGCAGTCGAGTGAGGCTTTATAGTTGGAAAACAGGACGCGACGCGACGCTTCGAACGCCAGTGTAATTTGAGCCTTACGCACTTCGAATTGTTAGGTTCCTCGCGGGCTCACGGTCCCTGCCATGTTCGGCACGGCATAGCGCAACCACCACACTTTGCCGTCTTCCCGTCGCTTTAACGGACTACCAAAGCCCCCACTCTGGGCGTCTGCGACCTCGAGTTCACCTTTTAGTCGTCTTGTACGACAGACAGGTGATACCGTAGCCTTATTCTTAAGCCCAGTGCTACAGGCCTAAACGCTAGATAACCTAATCTAACCGCACGGAGCGAGTTTATGGACGAAATCTTGATCATTACAGACGTTATCAATCTGAACAGTCTCAAATTGAACTTCTGGTTAACCTTTTCAATTAAAGTCCAGTTTAAAACCGTCCTCCTGATAATAGTGTGTCACAGATAAAACTTATCATTCAATTCATTATTACGGTCATTGTAAAGTGATCTCCATTTTTATGCTTTATTTTATATACACTGATAGTAATTTCGAAGTGATGGTTTTGATCAAAAACAACATTCATTAACTATTCTTATAGTATTTGTATGGTAAATCATCATTACTGTAGCCTAAATCATTTTTGATAATGAATTAATAAACAATATATTCTATAGACCTTATCAACTTTATCAACTTTTCAACCTTATCCCTTCCTCTCCTTTCCTTTCCTTTCCATCAACGGACCACCCGTGCCGGACTGCGTTGCCACAGTTGGACGGTCAGTTCAATACCGTCCCGCACTAAAAAGTTTGGCAATTCGTTTTTATGCCGAACCATCAAATTGTGGAACCAACTCCCGGCGCATGTATTCCCTCCCCTCTATAACATCGGGTCCTTCAAACGTAGTGTGAAGAAGCATTTGGCCAGACCGGCAAAATGATAGTGACGGAGTGAAGATATTTGTGTTTTCCATCCGTTACTCTCATCTCTGGACTGTATTCGCACTTTCCATCAGGCACGGTGCAGTCATTTTGCCGAGTCGCAATAAAAAAAAAAAAAAAATAGAAAACTGAAACTGAAAAACAGCGGTAAAAAGGCGAACTAAATGTCCTTTCAATTTACGATACACACAAAAATGGTGTAGTAGCTACGAGAGTACTACTTGTTATAGAACTAGGTCTTATTAGGTGTTCTAATTGTAATAGCTGCGATTCCGTCAGCGCAAACAAGTTAAAAACGCAAGTCATAATGTATTTATACACTTATAAGTGAGTTTCGGGTAATTTGCTTAATCGATCATTATTGATACGGATCGGTCATTATGAATAATTACAAAGAACAACAGCGACAATAAGACATTTATTACTTTGACCGTAATGTATGTAAATACATTATGACTTGCTTGATTTTCATAAATCGAGGCTTAAGTGAATTTATTACACGGACCTGGCAGTATGAATAATTCCCTACTTTTCACGGGCGTTAACCTAACTACAACACTTCAGATAATTCGTTTTATTATTTTGATCAAGACATGTTGGTCGTTATTTATACTGACTGAGAAAAATATTAATAATGAAGTTTTTACAACATTGCTCATTACGTGCGGACATTATTACTACTGGCCGGCCATTATTCATCAAATTTCTCGGAACGTATATAATATACATAAACTTCGCAAAGGTCATTATCAAATTTTAAATGTCTATAAGTAGATGACTGTTTAACCTTTACAGTGACAAAAAATTTCAACCGTGTGTTAATGTTCGTGATACGAGCCAGCGTTAATACATTAGAGATAAGTTCTAGATATCGCGAGATAAGGGAGATAAGAGCCCACCTAGCGTTCAGCCTCGATATCTTCTTACGACGGGTCACAGGTATGACAGAATGAGATAACTTGTAGTTTTCGTAACTAATGCGTCTTTATTGGTTCCATTTAAATTTGAAGAAAATATTCCACCTCTAAGGGCGGCAAACTAAAGGATTAATCTGGTTTCGTAATTCCAATAAAAAACCGATAAGCAAATGTTTGAGGTCTTTTTTTAGTAAAAAACTTATAATTATTCGGATTAAAAATCGTATATTTGTTTTTTCAAACTTAGAGCTGAAACCGTGTAGATCATTTGCTTTAAAACATATTCAATTTTAAAATACATGTAAGTACTTCCTTAAACAAAGAATTCATGTAAATAAATATTAGACAACATATGTAATATGTAACATATATAATCCCAATGTAAGTAGCTAAAGCACTTGTGTTATGAAAATCGGAAACGTCGGTACCACGAACTTCCATACCCGAGACAATATAGAAAAAATTCTGTTTTTTTTTAAGTTTTTTTTTTAAGTTAAAAGTTTTCTGCCACACTCGACCACAGAGGCCGTCAGTAACCGTGTAATAGTCAAATTCGTTCTTCAAATTTATTATTTCAATCTATTGTTTTGGAATCTCGCTGAGAAATAGAGTGGAGTACATATTGTAGTAAGAAACGCAATTGCGGCTTCCTACTTGTTTTGTACAAGTAATTTTCGTGACTGCACGAAAAATGTTTGGAGTTAGAAAAACATTTGTGTTTATATTTTTCATTGGGTTCTGTTTAATGCATACCGACTTTTTTGCGATCAAGACATTTTCAAATCAAGATTGAAATTAGATTTTTTTCACAACATTAATGAGCTCTCAGTTCGTTTTTCATAGTGAGGCCTCTTATGTGCTATAGTAAAGTCTATACATAAAGTCAGCCGTGACTGTGGGATCTGAACAGAGCCCAAAAGGTTGGTAAGTTAAAAAAAAAACAAATGTACGCGATTTAAGTTCCGAGACGTAGTTTAATGTCTAATATACTTACCTAACAATGAATTAGTAATTGCTTCATTTATCATTGATTCAGGAAACATTAGATATAAGTCATTGTAACAAAAAATCTGATTCTGATCTTTATAAGAAATGAATCCATTTGTTTCGGTTAAAATCGCGTATATTAGTTATAAACGAACCAACGTTCGGATCATTTGCAGGTCCCATGGTCCATGTAAAGAGCCCAAAGCGTTAGTTTGTTTGAAAAAGCAAATTTACATGATTTAGATCCGAAAAAAAATATCTTCCTTTCTTAAAAACTCGATCTGATATTTATTTTTCCCCGCCATAGTATTCGTTACTTATTTCTGTAGCGGTAGTGGTTTTTATAAAGTTTTTTTTAATAATCCGTAATATACCTAAATAAGTCCGCAACACCAGGTTTTCCTAGTGCAGGGCTGACTGTATAGCATTATTATTATTATTATTATTATCATCATCATCATCATCATCATCATACATCATCATCACCGTCACCGTCATCATTATCATCATCATTATTAAAATAAATTTTGTCTAATTTATGTGTATAGGTATATGATTTGCATTTTATTGTTTAATTAATCTTTTGTTTATGATTTAATAATCACCTGTATAACGACGCAGTCGGTGCCCTCACTTAGGTGTCCACTATTTGTATAGCACTTACACTTTAACAGCACGTGAAGCTTGACACTTGAGACTTAAATCCTACTCTATGCCGCTTACGTTAAACACGATCCAAAACACAAAGTGTCAAGCTTGATGTGCTCTTGACTGTACAATTAGCGGATACCTAAGTGAGGGCACCGACCCTACTTTTTACCAGAAATACAGGATTCTCCTAGTTAAGGTACATGTGTTATATTTTACATTGATTTGCATAATTAGTCTTTAGTTATTCCTTTGTACAAAAAGTTATTCAATAAACAATTTTATTTATTTAGAAAAGCATTTCTTATTTTGGCCCTACCGGGAATCGAACGCGGAACCTCCTTAACCAGCGCCCACATTATAAACCGTTGGGACACCGAGGTCGTAGTTTTTTCTAGCTCACGCATAAAGCTGTGGTTATCTAATAATGTACCAAAAACGTATATTTTTGAGTTACCTACACAATGTTATGAGGAACCAGAGATTATAGCCTCGTCTTAAAATAGTTGGGCAATTTATGACGTGTGTGCTCTAATAGAGGATGCAATTTGCCACCTGACGTCTTAATGTTGTTTTGCATACGTATTACTATTGTAACTATTTTAAAACCATATTGTGAGTTAGACAGCAGCAAATTTTTATTTCATAGGTTAAATTACACTCGGAATCGTCACATTAATTAAGCTATGCTATTATATATATATTGAGCTATGCAGGCATGAACCAAACGGAATGTGTTTCGCGTTAAAGCGATCGCAATTGAAATTCGTACAAAGACCTAAATCTAAGACCTACTGCTTTAATTGCAGTAGACCCCGTTGTGAAAGAGTTTGTCTAGGGAAGTTTGCTACGTTATCTATTTCTGCTGTCAAGCAGTAACGTGAGCATGGGACTTTTCAACTTATAACTCAGGATGACGGGCGCAATGGCAGTGTCCCTCAAATCTTTAAGATATAAAGTTCTGTGCACTGCAACTGTTATGGATACGCGGGTCGCTTACCACCAGGCGCATGACTTGTTCGTCAAACACTTGGTATCATAAAAAAGACCTCAATACTACCACATATCGGTACTAATATGTTTTGAAAGGTCAGAGGCAGCGGGAATGGAAATTCGTTTTATGGAAAATGAACACGATTGTGTTTCAAGGCATTGAATTTTGCTTATTTGTCCTTTTTGAATAATTCTGTCCATCGTGGCTTGACTTTTACGTTGACGTTTTGTTTACATGAGAATGACTAATTATTGTTTGAGTTGTGTGTGAAGGAAATAAACTTATTATTATTATTACTTAGTAATCGCAATCTACATCGGACTAATATCTCTCCGTATATTTGCTATCGTTACTCATTCATAAGTCAGATTCCTCTGAGAAGAATGAGTGTGAAACCATAGTTCCTCCGTATAAATAAACTTTTGTATAATAAAAAGTAATATTTAACGGGATACTTGTAAAAACCACAAAATAATGAATAGTTTTTAAAAGGACTGGCCAGTTATTTTTAAACGATTCTTTTTTAAAGTTTCTCATTTATTTGAACTGATTTCTTTTTAATATGTATTTTACGCGATTACTCTGACATTTGTGAACCGATTTTGATGATTTTTTCAATGTTGGAAAAAGGGTACCTCAGTAGTATTCCCATTCAAATTTGCAGTAAATATTCCACCTCTAAGGGGCAAATTAAGGGATTCATCCGGTTTATTGGATTTCACCAACTTCCGTTAACGTTAGCGTAATTCCACAAATTTTTGAGGGCGGTAGTATTTATGCAAAAGTTATTATTATACTTTTTTGAAAAAAAAAAAAAAACAATATGGACTGTAATTTTTTTCGTTCGTTTATGAATTACCTGATTTTGCAATCTTGTAAATATCGAAAATATTCATTTAAAACATTGACTTACAAATAAATGGACGACGGATCTAATACAAAAACCACGAAGAAAATGTCCCAAGTCAACCTATTCGAAATTTAAATTGTTATGTCATCGCAGTATCGCGCTGTCCGTAGAACAAATGAAGACTAATAAAGCGGAGTGTCGCGCTCTGTATACGATTTTAGCGCCTTACAAGTGCGGACACTTTTTAGCGCGGACCCGACGTCCATATAATTGTAAGTCAATGATTTAAAAGGTTTTTTTATATATTGAGCTTTGATTTAAACGACGTTAAAGACTATTACAAATTTTAAAATTTTCTACTGTTTCGTGTTTGCCCAAAATAAAAAATAAAAATGCATTTTATTTCTATTCTAATTTTTTATATTGGGATAAGCGGTATTTGTACTAATGTTATTTGTATAAGAATATTGCTCCGGGCGGCGTCGTGGTGAATGTTCACTGATCCCACGGCGCCGGCGTCGTGGTGAATGTTCACTGATCCCACGGCGCCGACTCAACCGGCGAGAGGGAAACCCGGGGGGGTTTTAATGGGGTAGGCCCTCCAGTCTGGAGGGCGAGTCCCCACATAACACCTGAGTCTCCCTGGGCTCAGGGAGTATCCATAAAGATTTCACCCCCGTCAAAAAAAAAAGTATAAGAATATTGCTACCGCTATGTCAGTTCAGTATCTGTAGAACTTCTTGCGAAAGAGTTTGTCCAGGGAAGTACTGCAACCTTACCTATTTCTGCCGCTAAGTAATACGAGCATTACTGCGTTCCAATTTTGAAGGGTAAGGGTACTGGTAAAATTTACAGGCTTGTTAACTTATGTCTCAGGGTGAGCACAGTGGCAGTGCCCCTCAGATCTTTGCGATTCAAACCTTTGAGTGGCACTGTAACTGCTATGGACAGGCGTGTCGCTTACCACCAGACGCACGACTTGCTCGTTCCGTCACTTGGTAACTTAAAAAAAGGTACTGAAACTTTGGCCGTGGTCAGTAAATAAAATGTGTACCTTCAATGACTTTTGACGTCATAATAGCAAATGATTTCTTCTATTATGTCAACTAATCGTCACTAATTGAATTGAGTGGTACGCGAAGAACCGCATAGATAAGCAAAACCAATTTCGCAAAGAAAGCGAAAGGATACCGCCGACCTGTAGGTCTAGCACCACAGATTTTTTTTTTAATTGCTATTTGTTTTAAATTTTTTAGTAGTGATACGAATTTTGAATTAAATAATGCATTATTAAATAGCTGATGCTAACAAACAGAAACTTTAACGTTGAATAAATTATGAAATTTTGTTTTAAACCAACAATGGAACTATACAAAAAAAAATACAAGAAGACTGGATAGAAAAGCCCTAATTTCACAAATACGTCCATATTTGTTATATGTATACCCCTTCCAAAAACATATTATCTATATACAATTAGTAATTTTATATTTAAATTATGAAACCGTGATCAATAAAATTTTACGTTCTATTATTTATTTTTCCTTTTCTTTTTAAGGTAACCACTGAATTTTCCAAACTCGATTCAGTGCGTATTTTTCCTTCAAATTTAACTTTTCGAAGAAATGTATTAAACCTTTGCCTTTTCCTAAGGCAAATAAATTAAAAAACAAAAACAAATCTGATTCCACCGAACTGTGTCGAAATTTCATTTCATTCTATAATTTAAAATAAAATAGAAAAATTATGTCACGATTTAAAAAACAACGAGTGTATAATCAAGTGGCGAGACGAACAAGTCGTGCGCCTGATGGTATGCTACACGCCTGTCCAAAACAGTTGCAGTGCCACTCAGAGTTTCAAATCGCAAAGATCTGGTGAAATTACAGGCACATGGGACTTGTCCATTGTTGTGTTGCAACCGTTATGGACAGCGTAGCTTACCACCAGGTGCACGATTTGTTCCTCCCGTCACTTGATATTATGAAAAAGGGGCACTGCCACTGTGCTCATCACCCTGAGACATAAGTTGACAAGTCCCATGGTGCTTGTAATTTCACCATCATCCTTACCCTTCCAAACTGGAACACAGTAATGCTGACATTATTGCTTGGCGGCAGAAATAGGTAAGGTTTCTGGACGAACTCTTTCATAAGGAGCTTTACTGCTACCGAAAGTATTGTATATATAACTTCTGGGGACCGATGAAATATATTACCAGTGAAGATGTTGGACTATGACCTAAGACCACAGCATTACGATATTTGGGGAAATTACAGGCATTTGGGACTTATCAACTTATGTGTCAGGGTGACGGGCGCAGGTTTAGTACCGCTCAAGTGTTTTAAATTTAAAGCTCTGAGTGGCGCTACAACTTCTATAGACAGGCGTGTCGCTTATCACCATGTGCGCGGGTTGTTCGTCCCGTCACTATCATAAAAAACAATTAAATTAAATAAAAAATATTGTATAAGGAAAAAGTAGCGTACGGGTGAAATTTTCCAAGAAATATAAATACATTTTACTTAATGATCCCCTCTACGATCGCGAAATACATGGAATTTTTAATATTTTTTTTCTATTTATTTTGGTACAAACAGTCATAACGAAATTAATGAATACGGAAAAACCATAAATAACCAGTACAGAATATTATACTTAAGTAAATAGTCACAACACAAGCTAAAATGTATAGGAAAAAACAACACCAAACCAAAACTATTCGTTTTTGAACCAAAAACGAATAATTAAACCTTAGATGCTTAAACAAATTTGTATATAAAACTAAAGAAAAACTTTATCGACGACTTTATTTATCCGGAATGTGAACTCGCGACCCCAGGCTTCGCATATAGATTCTGCCCGCTAATGTGTGTTTGTATTTATTCAACAAAAATGTAAAGCTGACATCTGATATTAATTCGCGATTTCAAACTAGGATCAACACCCTTTAACCCATAACATCCTAGAGACAAATGATTCAAAATAGTTTGGTAAAATAAAATTTGTTTTATACTTTTTTAATAAAGGTATTTCTTGAAATGGTATATAAATACACAGCAGCTCATTAGAGGGACGCATTACGGGTAAAAATCTTCAAGACGTTTCAAGGTCACTTTAAATATTCAAAATAAAACAAGCAAGTTTGTCATATGAACCATCTGGCGACTATAATTTGTCCATATGTACTTCAGTGGATAACATAAATTTGTTCAACAGCGATTTCAAATAACAATGTTTTATGTTTCCGTCGGCACTGAAATTAGTGGCGAAGTGTGAGCGCTTTGATTTGCAGCCTGTATTTATTACTTAGACGAATCAATGCGAACATATTTCAATGAGAACATTTTGATGTTTTAAATTGATTCTACAGTCTGGTAGGAAAATAGATGAGATTTCTAACAGGCCAGTATTTTGAAGCTAAATTAAATTAGGTACTATTTTGTGCGATATAATAAATTAAAGGATAGCGACATCCATTTCTGTCTATTACTGTGGAAAGATAATTGACAATAGACTGAGCTGTGGTCACCGCGCTTAGCACTATAGCCGCTTGATAACAAGGTTAATCTTCAACTATAAAAGCGGTCATTATTATATACGTATATAAAATAGTAGCAGTAGAGCTCGTTGTCAACAAGTTCGTTCAGGAAAGTACTGCCACCTTACCTATTTCTGTAGACGACGGGCAGTAATGTGCGCATTACTGTGTTCCGGTTTTTAAGGGTTAAAGGTGGTGGTGAAATTACAGGCACACAGGACTTTTCACTTCTGTCTCAGGTTGCCGGGTACAGTGGTAGAGTCCTCGGATCTTTGCGATTTAAATATCTGAGTGGCACTGCTATGGACAGGCTTGTTGCTTACCACCAGACGCACGACTTATTCGTCTCGTCACTATGTATCGTAAAAAAAGTTTCGGGTTCGATCTAATCTATTTAAGAAACTTTATGTGTTTGTGTTTTCGTACTTTCTAATTTCGTTATTTCGGTACTCCATATAGCAGTGCTCGACGATATAATTATCGTTGTTAGATTTTCCGATAGTTAGAATGATATTTATAAAAGTAATTGGAACAACAAACGGTGTGTATACTCTAGACGTATTCAAATTTGTCAAATTTTAACATGATAAAAGTCACAAGCCAAATCGTTTCCCAAAGATGTTTCTTCATGTTGATTTAATTTTTAATATTAAAGAAACTAAACTATAAATCAGCAAGGATAATTTTTCGGATATATTATGTCCGGTAATTATAAGATAATTGTGAAAGAAAATATATATAGAGGCATTGATAATTTCGAAACCTGTTCCGTTATACAAGGAATTCATTAGGTATTTTGGGTCCAGGTAATTAATGAAACCGAAATGATGTATAGGCCAATTAACTTTGTATATAAGATCATTGGTGCAGGCATAGAAATCCGTAAAAAATTAAAACAATAAGCGATCAAATAAAACTTCGAGAGCTTATCGAACATATTTACAAATTAAATTAGCTTTAACAATGACTTTTACTGCAATGGAATGTAGTTATTGCATGCAAGTAAAGAACTGCACTCTTTGAGGATTGTCGCTAAGTAAAGTCATTCATCATCTTTGCATCAACAGTATTAATGCTTTCATGAGAAATAAGTAATTGATAGTAAAATGTACATCATCAATGAGAGAGCTGGTACCATACAACGCCAACACACGGCCAACTTCATCATCCTCTTTAAGAGCCATGCTCTAGTGGGTGTAACCTCCTCTATTCCTCATAATCTACGGATTTTCGTTGGTCATATGAAGGTCTTAGGTTTTCGCGATTGTTACTTATAGGAAACGAAACTGTTTTTCCGGATTTAAATCGCGTATATTTGTTTTTTCAAACAAACCGACGTTTCGAGCCTTTTCCCATGGGACCTGTAATGCGATTAAAATCCGGAAAAACAGTTTCATTTCATATGAAGGTCGTTGACCTCTTTATAGCTGCTCACTTTGATTCCCTCGTTCATTATTATTATTAATAATAATTCGTTTGTTTGCTTAAGGCGAGGTGTTTGGACGCGTCTCTGGATTTTAGGAGGGGAGGTGGGGGGAACCGCCCATCGCTTCCCGCAATCCGCGCGGTTAACAGTAATATGAATAAAATAAGAACAGGCGGCGAAAATTTGACACAGAAACGACGTTGACAAGCGCCGAGCAAGCGATGGCGACAGCGGGCGGCGCGGGGCGTGTTGTTAAACCGCCGGGCAATTTTCAAGTTTTGGGATAAATATGAATTTAATGACTTCAGTTGACAACCAAAATTTAGCAGGTTCTCTGTAGTGCTTAAAGAGAAAATTCTCCATATAAAAATTATGTGCAGTTAGATGCTCATTTTTTTTTGGATTTTTATTTTAGCCTGTTTTCAGGATTTTATGTAATCGGATAAAGTGCATCCCATCATTTAATGAATTAACACATTCTTTAGACAATATCTATAGCTGTACTGTATATTTTTTGTAAAACCGTTATATAATAAATACCACATGCCATTTAAACTAGCAAAACAGTTTTTCCTTATTCTTTGACGGTGAATGTGCCAGTACAAAAATGTTTCGCATTTATTAAATCTCATGCAAATGTCTTATAGTATAATAATGTCAATATACTACCACAACAACAAGAATATCACAAGTTACAAATTAAATTTATGAAGAATGATAACAATCATGATTAAAAAATGTCCATCTTATTTCATGTGAAATATTTCGTTTAAGTCAAAAAAGTTATTTTCATTTCACCACTTGCAAAACTTCGTTTTAAATTTTTTTTCATAATATCAAGTGACGGGACGAACAACTCGTGCGCTTGATGGTAAACTACATGCATGTCCATAACAGGCGCAGTACCACTCAGAGCTAGATATGTGCGGCAATGCCCCTGCGCCCGTCACAGAGACATATGTTGACAAGTCCCATGTACTTGTAATTTCACCAGCACCCTTACCCTTCAAAACCGGAAAGCAACAATGCTCACATTAGTGCTTGGCGGTAGAAATAGGTAAGGTGGCAGTACTTCCCTGGACGAACTGTTTCACAAGGAGCTCTACTGCTACTAAATAAACATAAATCTAATGATTTAATTTCCAGTGGTATTTCATTCATTATTTTTAAACAACTTTTGCTGCTGTCAGTCATAGGAATATTGTCAAGTACAAGTCTATTCGAGTTTCTGCGGACTAATATTCACTCGGTAGCTTTAAATAAAAATGTGTTTTCGTATAAAGATAAGAAATTTCGTATATATTATAATGATGGTAGCGGCAACAGACCAAGGCTCTGAAACGAGGGATGAATCGCTTCCATTTGTTCATTTAATGCTATTCTTGGTTTTCCTCTCTTTCTAGTTCCCCTCTACAGGCAGCGTAAGTTGTTAATTATTACTAAATTCACATATACATTGTACTAAACATACCTGATATAGGAAATGAAATGAAAGTGAAAGAGAAATTTAAAGGTAGATAATTTAATTGTGGAACGCGCCTTGGGGCATTGTGCTCAAGAGACAGGTCTTCGACGGCTTTAACGAGTCGAACTGAACGCTCCCAAGCATCTAAAACAATAGATAAAACTCTAAACAAATGTGATTCATTCTAAGAATATCGGTATTTGTGTTTAGTCTCTGGATTTACTTTTCTGTAATTAAGGCTCAATTTATATTATGGCGGAATCGAATTTTTGTAAACAATATTCTACGTAGCGCAATGAACTTTATGGTTAATTGTGTAACATACAAAAGTTCGCTTCCTAAGAGAGGATCAGCGAATTTTTAATTAAGTGTCCCTATGTGTTGCACAAATTGCATAAATAAAATAAGTATAAATGAATATTAGATAACATCACATGCGTTGCTCAAGAGCCTTAGTGCAAGTTTTTAAATATATAATCTTAACTATCGAGTTTGCGTTAAGATTTAATTTAAACCTTATAGACATACAATTAAGAGCTAAGTAAAAATAAAAAAAATATAAAATAAATAAAAAAATATTAAAGGAAGTAAAAGTGTGTTAAAAATTAAAAAAAAAAGTTGTTAGATGATTGCATCTAACAACTTTTTTTTTAAGTAGTAAGGTAAGTAGATAAAAACTGAAAACTGTACTTGGGTAACTGAGTGAAATGTTTTTGCAACTGTAATATCAAATGTAGCAACCAAACTCTCCCTATAAACTTTTATGAAGTTTTGGAGAGAACCTTATCTTATTTGAAGAAATGTCATTGTAAGGATAAATAAATTTAAAAAAGTAATAAAGCACTTGTGTTATGGAAATCAGTAACAACGATGCAAGGTACCACAAACACCCATACCCGACACAATACAGAAAACTTAGTTTTTCTACATTGAACCGGCCGGGGATCGAACCACAAAGGGCGTGAGTATAAATTACTGAACCTCTCATCATTATCTCCGCTTTAGTGATCAAACCAAAATAGAAAAGCAGGCAAAATAGTTAAACAAAACACAATTGAAATATAATATTATATAGTCGAACATTAGAAAGGCCACGGCAACTTACAAATACGATACTCAATAATTTTTATTGCTACAAATAACTGACAAGAAATTTGTTTTGCATTATCTTAGTACTAGTGTAATTTTAGATTATTAATCCGTCCTTTTTTGGCAAAACGACAAAGGTTGTTCTTTGTATGACGTCAATAAAGATCGCGACGTTGCAAACAAGTGTTAATGGTTCTTTCTAACGCTTTATTTTCCTTAGTTACTTTTAATAATTATAAAAAAAGAAGTTCAATTTTGCTGTAAAGTGTATAACAATTAGAATTTGTGATCGGACTGGCATGTTCTGTGGAACATTTTTATGGTGTTATGTTATTTAATTAATTTTAAATCTGTTATCATTCTTGATTATTATCATAATTCACAGGTAATTGTTATGTTAGTCTATGAATTTTTGTTCTGTTCCACATTTGATTGTGCATGTGTCAAAATATACAATAGAGTAAGTAGTACCAAATGACATTAAAGACGTCCATTAAATTATTAAAGACGAAATTATATGAATTGCTGAGGGATAAAGAGTTCGTCCGGGAAGTACTGCCATCTTATCTATTTCTGCCGCCAAGCAGTAATGTGTGCATTCCTGCATTACGGTTTTGAAGATTAAGAATTCTGACAATGTCATTGTCAAGTTATGGGCGCTGTGCCCTTGAGAAGTTGCGATTTAAAGTTCTCGATTGGCACTGCAAATGTTATGAATAGGTGTGTCGCTTACCACCAGGCGCATGACTTACTTGTTTGTCCCGTCACTTGATATTATGAAAAGAAAGAAAACAAATTGAAAATTATTATCTTTTATTGTTCTTACATATATGTTTGCGCCTAACAACCTGCGACACAGCTAATATCAAAGAAACTTCCTTAAACCATTAAGTACAAGTAAATACATCATATAGACTGCCTCTGTGGCCGAACGGTTACCATGCTGAACTGCCACGTAGAGGACCCAGGTTAGATTTCCGGGCCGGGAAAAATATTTGTAAGGCCTACATTTATTTCTCTCGTGAGTTTGGGTGTAATTTGTGTTTGTCTGTGTGTGTCCAAGGCACCCGCGAAACAGGGTTTCCCTAGTGCGGGGCTATGTTGAGTGTGTGCGTTATTATATTATTATTAATAGATTTTTAATTATAAAGGGTAGAAAATACCTTTCAATGCTAACAAACCATCATGCGGCTAAATAAGTGATTTATTACACAGAGTAAGAATGCTGGTGAAATTACAGCTCATGGGGCTTGTCAATTTATGTCTCAGGGTGACAGGCGTGGTGGCAGTGCCCCTCAGATCAATGTGATTTAAAGTTCTGAGTGGCACTGCAACTGTTATGTACACGCGCACGACTTGTTAGTCCCGACACTGGTATTGCAAAAAAATAATTGCCAGCAGGTCACATTAGTTGAAGAGGTAAGCAGGTTTTTCATTTGATTATAAATTTGTGTTTATTTTTTATTGTAAAGCAGTTAAATTATTCATATTTGATATTTATCGAACACTTCATTACTTATTACTCTAGGTCACGTCTTGGCACAGCTCACTACTAAATAACCCACTGACAGTTTAATAATAATTTGTGTGTAAAAGCAGCCGCAGCTGTAGTGTTTATCTGAAATGCATTTGTGTAATGTTCTAGACACCAAATATCAGAGATACGAGTAGGGTTGAAGTGAAAGGTTTGTCAATCTTGATTAGGGATGTCAACTTTAGAAACTATGCGATATGAAAATAATTATACGGAGAAAGTTTTCCAAAACATAATATGAAGTAAATAAAAATATAAGGAACGAATACTTGCGTATTTCAAATGAATTCTCTCAATAGAGAGGTAGGACTGTTGCCCTGGGGGCCTACTATGAGCTCGAGTAAGTTGGATTATCTGTCAAATTCGTATAATGACCTCACAAAAACAATTCACTGTCCATGCAGTTTATGTTCCCCATTCGAAATCCGTTCACCTTTTCTTTCATAGCAAAATCGTATCATGCCGTGCCATTTCCCATGCAAATCTGTAAAAATAAGCAATTCAAAAAAAGTTACTCCGTGAGCAACTTTTTTAGATTTTGTTACATTTTTAAGAAATTTCGTTTAAGTTTTATTATATTTTTAGTTTCATAATTATTTTCATTTTTTTTAGGCTATCTAAATACTTATTAACCATTGAGTGCTTTTTGAAAAATTTAGTTTGAGTTTCCAATCTTTAAATTATTGTTGATTAATAATTGACATGAATGTTAATGCAATTTTTAAATGGAATTTTAAACATTTTGATAATTTTATTAACCAAAAATCGTAAAACAACTTTTAAATAGTGCCAAATTTGACTATAATTGCAATCAATGAAAATATTCGAATACAAGATACGTTCCAATTATGTTATCAAATTACAAGCTCACCTTATTAATTTCAATAATAATGACTAAACATGACATGTCATTTTGTCGTACGACAAATTGTAAAGCATGATTGAAAAGTTGCTGATATTACTAAACAATGTAATAAGTATAATTAATAATAAAATTAATAAAAAAATATAATTATTCTCATTTTGAACACAATCGGTTAATAGTGCTTGAACGCTCCGAGGATAGTACATCTGTCTATTTCTTTCATATGATTTAGTATGTAGTTCCATCTCGCTCTTGTTTTATATGTCAGCTAGCCAGGCAAAGCCAATAACTAACGTGTAAAATAGTAAAACTCATCCTGCCATGCCATTCCCGTTCAACTTTGTGTAGGTCATTATACGAATTGAAGCCATTCAGTTTTACCATGTCAAGTGAATTGCAAGGAACTTGGCTGGCTGGCTTATAAGCTCATAGAGCCCCCCTGGATTAGCTTTACTGACTCAGTCTCGCGTCCTGGCAGATGGAAGGCATTTTCTTTATGTTCAGTCTTATTCAGTATTAATAACAATAGAAACTAGTGGAGTATTTTCATAAAACATAAAAGAATATCATGGTAGTACAACATAACAATATTGAATAAATTCTTTCATCAAACGAATTTTCAAAAGTCATGTCACGTGTTTTCGACGTTTTTTTTTTCAAATAAACCAACGTTTCGAGCCCATCTAACGTTAAAGGTCCCATGATAATGGCTGACTGAGATGATGAAATAATCAACCAGTTATGTTTAATATTAATGCAAACCATCCTTGAACAAAACGTTGGTTTGTTTGTAAAAATATAGACGATTTAGATCCGAAAATATAGTTTCATTTCAAATGTGTAAATATCATGAAAACCTAGGAACTCAATATTTTGTATACCAAATGACGAGACGAACAAGTCTTGCGCCTGTTGGTAAACGACATGTCTGTGCTTAGCAGTTGCAGTGCCACTCAGAGCTTTAAAGATATAAAGAACTGAGGGGCCCCTGCGTCTGTCACCGCGAGACATTTGACAGGTCCCATGTGCCTGTAATTTCACCAGTAGTTGGTGGCAGAAATGGGTAATGTGTACAAGAAGTTTTACTGCCAGTAAACTGAATCTTATGTGTATTATCCTGACGGATATTTGTCACATAAGTCTTAATATGTGAATCAGCGAACACGACCGCCTGCTGGCATGACACGACAACTGGCATACCTGGCATTTTTATCGCCACTAAATTAGATGTAGGTTGGTATTCCGTTTTCAAAAGCGAACATTGTCTAAGTCGTCATTTGTCTTCTTTTTTATATTGATAGAGATTCACGCACTAAATAAAAAAGACGTTGCCTATAAATACTAATCACTATATCCTACCCGTGTAATAAGGTCGCATCTACAAAATGATAAGTTCGAAAGTTCGAAGATTCTACGAAAGAAAGTAGTCGGTGTCTGTTTATGTTTAAATAGAAGGTACATAACATTTCACAAATACATCATTTGTTTGATGTAGTTCATATTATTTTTATGATTTTAATGTGATAAAAGCTTTTTTTTACTTTACACCAAGGCCAAGGGTACGATAATATAAATTCACATGAAATAGAGAACGATATTATTCTACGTTAACATTTTTTTATTCACAAATTCTTCATTATAAAATCTTCGAGTTCCATTTCTCAGTGTTATTATTAAAAGAGTTATAATTCGATATGTGCCACAGAAATAGTTGTTACGACATAGTGTTATTTGTGTTACGTTTATAAATAACTTTCTCCCGTCTGTCGATACGGACTCACGTCGGGCTAACGTGCATTCCGAGACGATAAGGCTGTTTTAATAGGGCTGTGTTTTCAATTGTTTATTTATGTTACAATGACCAATTTTGTTGAAATGACGACAAGACTATTTCAAACAAAACATATTTTTCCGTAAATGTCGGACAGAGTTGCAAAACGATTATATCTGAAGTACATGTGGGAAGTGACCATTATGGCAAATATGATTTTTTTAGTCTATAGTCAGAGAGTCTTACAACAAAAGTGAACAGCATACTTCTCAGTTACAACGCTTGCTGCTTTTTGCGTCATATTAAAACACGTCATACCAACCTTAATTCCAACACTCGCACTATGACGCGCGAGTGCGTGTTCATGTAACACAGTGCACAAAATAAAGGTGTCAATACAACACACACGATGTTTGTAACACGTTTCACGGTCGAGGTGTCTCGTTTGGCCTGGACAATGACATTTCTTACATCCGTACATTATACATGTAGTTATAGTTTGTAGCTATACTTGTTCAATACCGGCTGCAATGATCCCATTTCTGAATAGGTCAATGTAAAGACTAATAAGTTACGTTTTCGGATCTGACAAAATCATTATTATTAGATTATTATCTTTGTTATAGTATACAAACTTTTTTATGATACCAAGGGCGAAAAAGTCGTGCGCTCGGTGGTACCTTTAAATAGCAAAGGTCTGAGGGGTACCAGTACTTCACTGGATACTTTCACAAGGAGCTCTACTGCTACTAAATGCTAAAATCTGTTAATATTAGACAAGCCACTTTCTAGATGATGGTTATTGCCACTTATTAGACATTTGCCAAACCAGGGCCGTAATAATGCAAAATTCGTTGCTGGCTGTGAGTGGGGTATAATGATCTTAAGTTGGCTATTACTATGAATGCATTCGTAAACCATTGTTTAAATAGTAACTTAATTGGTAGCACTGACGTGACGGAAAGGCAGAAAGCAATTTAAATGATAAATGTTTCAATAAATAATTTCACCAATTATGGGTTCCTGTACTGTCAATTATGGTGTCTTGCATCTGGGAGCAACACCGTACTTTTTTCATACCAAGTGATGTTACGGACGAGTCGTGCGCCTGGTAGTAAGTAACACGCTTGTCTTGTCAGTTGCAGTGCCACTCAGAACTTTAAATCTCAAAGATGTGAGGGGCACTGCCACTACGCTCATCACCCTGAGACATAAATTCACAAGTCCCACGTGCCAGTAATTTCACCACCATGCAAGTCAAACCTAATTTACAAAAGAAGATTTCCTGAATGTGACCTACTTGCATTTGAATCCGGGGCGCTGATGAGGGACCGGCGCTGACGTGTCAAGAGTGCAAACCGTTGGGCCACGAAAGACGTCAAAATAATACGTGATATTCATACTCATATATAATACATTGGGACACGGTTGTCTTACACTTAGGTATCTACGTCGACTGGTGCTTCAATACGTAGCACCCGTAACTGCAATGTTAGAGTGAGACACGCTAAAGTAGTGAAGTAGGTACCATTACAGTTAAGAAAACACCTTTAAATTACAAAAGTACATACATGTGTACATAGTATTAAATTTTATGTCCATGCGAGTGTGAATAAAATTCAATAAATGTAATTTAATTTAGTTTTTGTGTATTATTGGCCAATAAAAAAAAATATTCAAGCGGTAATGTGTGCATTACTGCGTTCTTGTTTTGAAATGTAAGTAAAGATACTGATGAAATTACAGGCGCATCGAACTTGTTCACTTATGTCCCAGAATGATGGGCACTGTGGCAGACCCTCAGATCTTTGCTATTTCAAGCTCTGAGTGGCACCACAGCTATTATAGGTAGACGTGTCGCTTACCACCAGGCTCACGATTTATACGTGCCGCCACTTTATATTGTTATCACTGATTGATATAAAAAAAGATGTTATTTTTCATTTTGACACATGTACCTAATGGCAGATACTTGCCATCTCTAATGATACGAAAATAGTCACGTATTCTGGAAGCCAGTTGTTGAACCAAAGTCAGTGTTGAATATTAATTTTCAAATTCGACGCAACACCGCACACATTCGCGTTCCTTTGACACGTTTGACGCGTCAAAGGCTTTTGTGAAATCGGGTTCTAGACCGTCTCTTGAGGAATGCCTTGTCTCCAAAGTCTACATAATATGTGACATACGGTGTACGTGTCAATACTAGTGTGCATAATTTGATGAGTTTGGGGTGTAATATGAATTTAGGCTCTCAGTATTGTATTACGATACACAAACTGGCACAAAGACTTAATGGTCAGTACATAGAACGGAGTAGTTCGCTAAATCCCTACTTAAGGGAGTTCGTGTTAAAATGCTCAGCTTTGCATTTATCTAAAATCTAAATTGAACTCTATGCCATTTATGAAAGTTGACTGTTTATAATTTCGTCTCTGTGTTCAAGTGCCCGTATATCTAAAAAAGAAATGCTATCACGAGATGCCTCTGTCGTAAAATATATAATCATTTACTATGATTATGCTCAGATTCTATGGATCAACGCAACTTCTTATAATCCATGTTATATGTGACCGATATGTTGTATTTTAGAATGTGATTAGTAAGATCTATCGGTAATATTATGACATAGTATCTTTTAACTTGAAATCATATATTTGTTAGTAAAAGTGCAAATAATTAGATTTTAGAGATAGTAGACACCTTTTCGTTTTCGTTGAAGATCCTTCAAAGTGACCCTTCATTTTTGTTACTCCATTTGAAATGTGCCGCCGGATATTCAGTTTGTAGAGAAACTTCGAAATACTTCCAAGTTTTCACTTTTTTGACAATTTTAAAAGAGTTTTTTCACTCGTAAAAGTTTTAGATGAAGTCCCAATTTAATGGATACGAAGGCTGAAATTATCTCGAGGGAATTCGCTATCGCTAAATTTAAAGTTGAAAGTTGCTTGACGTTTTAATGTTATCATACATTTAACGCCTTAACCAGCACCGCCTCTTCTCAAAATAGTATATTATGAAACGAATCTAAAGTTGTGTGCCCTAAGTTATATTTTAAAGGTGAGGCTAAGTGACGAAAAGTTTTCATAGATTTGTCACAGATGGCACAGATTTCATAGATTTGATACAAGAAAAAATCGTTGAAAACCAAAAACAAAGATCTGCAAAACACATAGACAAAAATTTGTAATGTCTGCTGGTTTGTTCCATGGTTCAGTTGAAAGAGCGTCAGCCACGGTGTGCTAAAGGCACTGGTTCGAATCCAACCAGATCGAAGGAATTTTGCTCAGTGATTTGATTAGATTTTTTAAAACTAGAGTAATTTCACAAAAAATAATTGAATATCATGGTAGTAAAACATCGTCTTATTTAATAAACTTAATATATTTTAAAGTTTTAAGCAAAAATAGGCTACAGATGGACGCAGCCGGAACGGTGCGCGGTAGACTACGTAGGATCTTAAAAATATACTGTATATTTCACAACCGTAAGTACGTTTTTCAGTACTCTATTTTAAGGCGAGGCGATGCTGGTCTGGTGTGAGGCATTAAATGAACGATAACCTTTATTATACATTTGGAATTTGAAAAAGTATTCATAAGGCTTGAATGTGTTGGTATTTTTGCAGAAGATACATCTTCCAGCAGTTTAATTTAGGCTATGAACGCAAAAGTGGTGTAACCCACATATTTTTTTCTACTGTATTACTTGAAATGAGACTGAAATACGTAATTGTTTCTTTATATTTGGATGGTTTTTTCATGTATTGAAAATATTTCGCACATGACAACTTACATACCATCGCAATTTTGAGACAAAATATAATATAACTCAATTTTTGACATAATAACTACTATGTTAGTGTGCGAAATAATTATTACATTTTTTTAGAAAAAAATTCAACGAAGTTTGTACACAAACTGCATTCTTCTTACTTGGATTAAATAGGTTCGACTCTCTTGGGTTTTTATAATATTAAACATGGTTAGTGTAGCGTACAAATAGAAATAATTTTTCAATAATGCAAGTAATGTTTCCTATTTTTATTTAAAAATTCAACACTTCAGAACTACTTTTTGACAAGTAGTATTTAAATTAAAAAGAAATCTAAATTGTTATTATTATAAATACATAACAGCCGGGAGGTAAATAAGACAATCAAGCAAAGTCTACAATATATCTTGTTGCTTTTTTTGACACTGACACTGCAGTTGGACGCTGATGGGCTTGACTGCACCACCGGATAAATGGGTGACCTGAAGGCTCTTACCCAAATATTTTTAATAAAATTGAAAAGCCCTTATAAGCTGGCTGGCTATGTCCCTCCACTTACCCCCATCACATGACTAGGTGATGGCGTCGGTTTGGTTGAAGGTGGTGCTGCTATCGCAGGACTGTTAGTTGCAGTGACGTGCGTATGGCGACGCATGACAGCGGGCTGGCCAACGTGGTGACGTGTTAACTTCCATTGCATTATTATTGATTTGTATCTTTGTAGAACGAATACAAAGGAAACTTCCTGCGATCCGACTGGACTTGAATCAGTATCTGTTGCCTCGCCGTGTGACGTGTCTACGTTATAATAACATAATAACTAGTGTAGTATTTTCACAAAAAAAATGTATAATGAATATACCGTCAGTGTTTTGTAGGAAGGTCGACAGCGCCATTTTGAAAAATTTTTCAGGGGAGCACTTTTTAATTGTTCACGACGGTATTAAAATATTTACTTAAATTCAATTTTAAAACAGGATATAAGGCCTGCAGGAAGAAATTTCTTTTAGAAATAAGACGTACATTTTGTTATATTTGTATTTTTCTTTAAATTGTGATTTGCGTGTTTTTACTGTGCAATAGACTATGAAATAAATAAAAATATGGTAATATCCAAAAGGCGTCCCTATTTCTGTAAACGATTCTCATTTTGAAATTAATTTTCTCTTTACGTAATATTTACTGCACATTTTCGTCTGCTTCGTACACAATAGAAGAAGCATAGTGTTAATTTTTTTTTATGCCAGAATGTTTCCGTTCTTCTTTGCAATCAGCATACGTTTCCGCGTCACTTGACTACAAAGCACGTACCTCGCGTGTAACTCCAGTCTGCGATGTCTATTGTGCATTTATTGTGGCTTCGTCTTACTATTTCCATATTCTTTTTCCATTGTTACTCAATTTATAAAATCTGTATGCAATCGGAATGGTCATGTCGGGAAAAATTATTGAAATATGTATGAAACTATTTTTTCGGATCTAAATGGCATGAATTTGTTTTTTCAAACAAACCAAGGCTTTGAGCTCTTTACAGGTCCCATATTCACGGCTGGCTGTCAAAAACATTAGGATATTTTATATATTGGACAGTACATGACTATTTTAGTTCAGCAGTACATGACTATTACCCTCTCAGAAGGAATCGAATCCTACTCACGCAGGACGAAATCCGTAATTACGACTGTTTTCTCACTATGGATGACCTATAAGACTTTAGTTTCGATCGGAGCTAGAACTAAGAAGACCCGTTTGACATTTTTGAACGGGCCTGCCTTTTCGCTGATGAACTTCGAGAGTAGTCTCGAAGTGGAGTCTCGAATGGATGATCTACCATAGTGGGTAAACCGCCAGACTACTAAAAACTACGGACTACAAGAGTAGGGCCCCAGAACCTCCTCTAAAATATTTCGTTCAGGAATTTTAGTTCATTTATTTTTCATCCTTTTGTTGAGTCTAGTAGCTTCCTACTTAAGTAGTTCATGCATACATGCACGTCTTATGCGCCCATCCCTGGAAGTAGAGATAAGAAATTGTTGATACAGCACCAGCGCTGACGTGGCTGGTTGCTTCGCGAGCTTCAGTCGCAGTTGAAGCGTCAAACTGGCAGGTTAGTTTACTCAATCTATAGTATTAATTTAATTCTACCGCTTGCTAAATAACACGCGGATAAATGACAAAATATATTTTTTAAATATCATGGAAAACCATAACCCTGTTTTACAATATTGAAATTGTTTAATTTTTGTTAAATCTTTATTTATTTAGGGGCTTTGCTCGTTATTGAACATGTCAGCCCCATTGTTTAATGGTATTCAACTATGCATCGTTAGTTTTGTGCTCTATCTTTTGCTGTTTAAAACGGACATTTGACCATTCGTCACTTAGCCGCGTTTTGGTTAGTGGACGGCAGAAATACTCTTTTAAAGTGCTTTTAGTGAACTTTGTGACATTTATTAATTATATTAACTTTTTAAAAACGTAACCCCTCACCTTGGGGTTGTAATTCACGCACACGACTTTGCGGTTAACAGTTCATTATTCAATCGCACGTTTTAATTTTAAGAGTGCCGTCGTAATTTTTTTTATAGTATCAAGTGACGGGACCAACAAGTCGTGCGCCTGATGGTAAGCTACACGCCTGTCCATAACACTTGCAGTGTAAGTTGGCAAGTCTCATGTGCCTGTGATTTCACCAGCATTTCAAAACTGGAACACAGTAATGCTGACATTACTGCTTGGCGGCAGAAATAGATAAGGTGGCAGTACTGGACGAACTCTTTCACAAGGAGCTCTACTGCTACTACGATTATAACAATTATGATCATCTTCATGCAGTCGAGGTCTCAGATTACGACTTCACGCATTAACTGCAAATATGTAGTCAATCTGTTAGCAGCCTAGGGCACCCTGAAATTACAAGTGTATGGGACTTGTCAACTTACGTCTCAGGGTGACAGGCGCAATGGTAGTGCCCCTCAGATCTTAGTAATGTCAATATGTCAACAATACAAATGAAATGTATGTAGGTTTTTTAATAGAGAATACTTTTTTATTATTATTATATTTATTTTGAGCAAGCAGTGCACTCATACCCCGTGTGCTAGACGCACACGGGGTATGAGTGCACTGCTTACTCCATAAAGGTGCGGACAGTCCCCCGCAATGAGAGTCAAGTGAACGCATTCCGATTTTAGATCAATTATTGTTAATAGAAGAAAAAAGGCGTGTGTTTTTTTATTTAAATCTAGAGCCAAATAAATGCTTTGAAAGTAATACCTTTATGTTCCTTAGTCTAATATTTTATGTGGAGTAAGCCCTAAACTACAAAAGCGCGCACACTTGACCCGAATGACTCTAGTGTTTGTTCTGTGGTTATAAACCAGAATAATTCCTGACGACGTTTTAAAGATCTCCTGTATCGCAACTTTGATAAACGTACGCCTTCACAGATGAACCGCGCAGCTGAATCTCGGGTATTTTTAGTTAATATCTTATTAGCCGCAACACCATCATAAAACTGTCTTATAAATTTCACCTAGATATGTTGTAAACAGAGTCTAATACTGTATACGTTGTTATATGGTTGGCGGTTGTTTTTTGTTTAAGAGATGTAGACGTGTGAAACAATTTTGAAGTTGTGTCATGTGTGTAAAGGACTTCGTGAGTCCTACATCCACAGTTTTTACACAAATCAAAATCCTCGCTCGAGTCATTGCCATACCACCTTGTCACTGTGCAGTAAAAGTATGTGTATACACACATTAGTAAGTCTAAGTTTAGGTTAGGAGTGCATGAAGGGAACCTCCCGCGCTAAGTACCATTATTTTTCTGTACAACTGACGCAGCATGGGCAACAATCGGCGAATACCTTTTAAGTTAAACAATTTAATCTTGTAATTTACTAGTCAAAATTGAATAAATAATATGTTTGAAGGAAAAGAAAAACAATCTTACCGAATTCTTGCAGTTCGTAAATTATGGTATTCTTATGTTAAAAACGTGATAAAAATTAGGTGAAGATATGTTCAAAAGCATTTGATTCCTACTAAATGAAATAATTTATAAAAGCGGAAATTCTATTATATGTCAAAGTCAAATAATCGTTTATTCCATAGGTAAAATTGTTACACTTGAAAACGTCATTTTTTAAGGTACTTTTTAAGCTACTGCTCGTTCACTTTTTCAAAAAAAATACACAACTTTCAAATTTTGGTTATAAGCACGTTGATTCTGTAGTTAGGGCAGCTCCTTCCTTTTATTTTTTTTTTCCATCCTCTAAGATTCCATAGGTAAAATTTTTACACTTGGAAACGTCATTTTTTAAGCTACGTTCACTACGCTGACCTCCCTGAGAAGAACGAGCAAGAAACTCTAGGGGTTGCTCTTTTCAAATAAACTTAAATGCTATGGAATACACTTTGAATCATAACTGTGTGGAATCTAGAGTCTTGTTGTCTTTCCATACTTCTTTATGTAAAACATACTCTTCAATTTTGTAATGAATTTCAATTAAAATACTTTTAATGTAAGTTAACTTAGGAAATGATAATCTTAATATATTCTCCGGAATCTTATTGTGAAAACGTATACAGTTCCCTATAGATAAAAGAATCGTTTACCTTAATTAAACGAAATGATGGTACCATGAGTTTGGACTTAGTTCTAAGGTTAATATTATGGATGTATTCTTTCTTAATGAAATTATGTATATGTTTACGGGCATACAAAATATTTGAGTAATTGAACTGTAAACAAACCGACATTTCGGGCCCTTTACAGGTCCCATGGTCACGGTTGACTGGGATATGAGACATGGGATCTGTAAAGGTCCCGAAACGTCGGTTTGTTTGAAAAAACAAATATAGGCGATTTAAATCCGGAAAAATATTTTTATTTCCTAAGACAAATGAATATTTGAAGGTGAACAACGTTGACCTTATGAGCCGTCCTGCGTACAGTCCCGACCTGGCACTTGTGATTTTTATTTATTTCCAAAAATTTTAAGACCCAGTTTCGCGGTCAACGATTTTTATCACCTGAAGAGCTTGTCGAAGAGTATGAAAAATATGTTTAAGAGATTGTCACGGAGGAGTGGCATAAATGTTTTCAAAATTGGTTCATTCGTATAAAAAAGTGCATTAACGCTAACGGAGAATATTTTGAGAAACAATAAATTCACTTCTGACCATTTATAGTATTTTTTCTTTGGATTTGATATTTTCTGGTATTTTATTGCACATTTTAATTGACATAGTTAAGTGGCCGGATCTCGGACATTTCCATTTTAGATTTTAGCATGATTAATTAGTTTTGATATCTTGTGGGAAAGCGACCTATCTATTGAAAAGTAGATTTAATTACTTTGAAAAAAGAAATCAATCATAACGATAAATCGTAACGGCCAACTCTGTATTATGACACTATGACATTGAAAATCATAATTTGAAGAGCTACGCCCCCTCTGGAATACGATAAAAATAATATTTTTTGCGTAAACATTCTATACTATACTATACTTTTCTTAACTTACATTTTACATACAACTAGCTAGTGCCCGCGTCTTTGTCTGCGTAGAATAAATACTTCGAGTAGCCTACTGTACTATACTAACTTTTATAGTTTTATTGGTTTCTATACAAACTTCCACTCCCTATTTCATACCAGTAGCAGTAGAGCTCCTTGTGAAAGAGTTCGTCCAGGGAAGTACTGCCACGTTGCCTATATCTGCCGCCAAACAGTAATGTGAGCATTACTGCTTTCCGGTTTCGAAGGGTAACGGTGCTGGTGAAATTGCAAGCACATGAGACTTGTCAACTTATGTCTCAGGGTGTCAGGTGCAATACCTCTCAGATCTTTGCGATCTAAAGCTTTTAAGTGGCACTGCAACTTTCATAGGCAGGCGTGTCGCTTACCACCAGACACACGAGTTGTTCGTCTCGTCATTTAGTATTATTAAAAAAAATACCCTTTAAGATTAATTTTTGTGACAAAAAGTAGGCAAATATTCTACTCCTAGGTCTCATCTATCTCTATACCTAAATTCATTAAAATTGGTTCAGCGATTTAGGCGTGAAAACGTAACAAACAGAGTAACTTTCGCATTTATAATATTAGTATAAATGAAACAATACGCAACTGCTACGTCATTGCTACCGAACTCGTCTGTGACGCTTGCGCATACCATATCTTATGTGGGGAACGAAGGACTATTTACCATACTACCCTTTTATCGTAACAATGTTGCTAAATACGATAACACCAAAACATGAGCCTTGCATTTAGCTCGATAAAGCTTTAAATACGCATTTGACAACAAGAAAGCAAGGAATACATTGTTAATGGGCTATTGTAACGACCTTCGGGAGTGGTACAATTTGTAGGACACAAGAGAGTATTTGTGCTGGGGGCTTAATCGAGTCCCGCAATGCGTGTGCTGAAAATTAATATATTTTATTAATAATGTCAATTGACGGGACGAACAAGTCGTGCGCCTGATGATAAATTGTCCTCAACAGATACTGTGCCACTCAGAGCTTTAAATCGCAAAGGTCTGAGGGGCACTGCCACTGGGCCTATCACCCTGAGATATAAGTTGGGAAGTCCCATGTGCCTGTAATAAGCAGCAGTAGAGCTCGATGTAAAATAGGTCGTCCAGGGAAGTACTGTCACCTTACTTATTTCTGCCGTCAAGTAGTAATGTTAGAATTACTGCGTTCCGGTTTTGGAAGGCTAAGGGTGCTGGTGAAATTACAGGCATATGGGACTTGTCAACTTACGTCTCAGGGAGACGGGCGCAGTGGCAGTGCCCCTCAGATCTTTGCGATTTAAAGCTTTGAGTGGCACTGCAACTGTTATGGACAGGCGTGTAGGGTCACTTGATATTATAAAAAAAAATCACCAGCACTTTTGCCCTTCAAAACCGCAACTCATTAATGCTCACATTACTGCTTGGCGGCAGAAATAGGTAAGGTAGCAGTACTTCCCTGGACAACTCTTTCACAAGGAGCTGTACTTCTGCTAATGATAATCGCATCAAAATCATCCACATGGCTGGTAGTATTAAAAATCTGAAGCGGCAGTGAGCTGGTCTTATCTGTCGAAGAACCGATAACCGATGGGGAAATTAGTTCTTGAGTGGAGACCACGGCTCGGTAAACGTTGTGTAGCCAGATGAAGAGAATGAGTGCGACAAGCTGAGGACCTCGCGAAATGGCGCACATTGGGAGAGAGTTCGAATGTTTAAAATAACAAATTTTAAACATTCGAAGTTCAAATGACAAAAATTCCGACATACAATAATAGTTTTATAACTTTGCAAGAGACAATCAAAATTATTTTTCTCAAACATGCTCGGAAATGTTTGCATTAGTTTAAAAAAACGTACACGGAAAATTTGTCATTTATGAACCGTGCGACTTCCTCCCGGCCAAAACCTGCAAAGTAAAGATATATTCTCTAAACTTTTAAATTTATCTAATAACGAACTATGTAAACAGGCAAAAGAAAAACTCATACAGCCAACCGCCTAGTGTTCATAGTTGCAAGAGTTAAAAGTACCATTACTTGAAAAAAAAAAATGGCAATAACATTTTAACTAAAGTGTTTTGGTATTCTATTATTATTTCGTCTTTTTGTATTTTGGTCGCGAAAATTAGTGCCAGTGAGAAGAGCGATAATGATATACAGATACACATTCAGGGTCGTATTCCAGAACTCTACTCAATGATCAAGTAAGGATTTGAGTATGATTCAAAGCACTCGAAAACATACTCAAGTCCCTGCCATTAGGGTCGTATTTCCAGTGCTTGTGTTTCCAGTGCAATCCTGACTTGAGCATTGAGTAGAATTCTAGAATACGACCCTCAAACACATCATCAAAAGTTCAGCAGATTACTATTAATGTGCCTGGAAAAACTATAACATTTTCTTTTAACAATTGTCCTATCACGTGAAATTAATATTTAGTTTTATTTAGTTTATTAGTTAAAAAATTTTAAAAGTAATCTTTTAAAATTTTTTAACTTCCTCTCTTCAGTCTTTCATTATTTCCTCACATTGTTTAAGAGAAATACTATACATGTCTCGGCGGGAACTGAGATTGCATGACCCGCATTAATACAAGGCTTCGCTGGCGCTCGTCCTTGTAACTTATACTAGTCCAGCAATCCCTTACTTCCCGGCCTCTGAAATAATGTACTTTTACTTGCCTCATTCCGTCTAATCTCTTCACACTTACACCAACTTCCTTTGACACGTGACAGTGAAACAAACGATGATAGTATCAAACTGTTACGAGACCCTTAAGAGGTGAATAAAGGGCACACTGGGCGTTATAACAACCCGACACTTGGCCACAAAGGAAATTTGGGGAAAATAATAGATCGTACGTTATTCTGAGCGTTTTCATACGTTTAGGATGTATGTTTGATGATATCTTTTGAGTCAAAACGGACGGAGAAATATGTTAAAGGTGTCGGGAGTTGTTTTATGGATTGTACGTTCAGCAACTTCGGGATATATGGGTGTCGCAACGGGATAGTAGGTATATATACAACGTCGAATTCCAATACGCCGAGTTATGACGCTATATGACTCTTGTTTTGACTGGATTGTCGCCATGGTGAGTTTAAACAGATAGGTAACAGTATAGATTGACCATTGTTCTAAATAAGAATAAAAAAAAATATTTATTTTGAGGACAACCAACAAGACATGAATAAAATATAACAAAGTACATCGCACACACACACACTCACACACCCTTAGCGCCGCACTAGGGAACCGCTGTCGCGGGTGCCATGGACACACACACATAGACAACCACAAATTAAATCCAAACTCACGAGAATTAAATGTAGGCCTTACAAATATTTCTCACTGCCCGGGAATCGAACCTGGGACCTATGCGTGACGCAGTCCGGCATGGTAACCATTCGACCACGGAGGCAGTCAAGTCAAGAATACTTTCATATTTTTTTATGTTATAATTTTTATCATCATCATCAACATCAACCCATTTATACGACCCACTGCTGGGAACGGGTCTGCTCTCAGACGAGGATTTAGGCCATAGTCCGGCCTAGTGCGGGTTGGAGAGTTTTTCGAGGGTTGTAGGCCTTTTTCGACGTGTAGTGTTGTAGGTTTCATCACAATGTTTTTCTTCACCGTAAAGCTCATGGTAAATTTAAAAAAGTTCGCACATAAATTCCAAAAACTCAGAGCTGCGAACCCGGTTTTGAACCCATAGCCTCTTCTTGACAGGCGATAGGTCAAATCATTAGGCTACCACAGTCAATGGCTACCACGGATAACTTTTTTATAATTTGTGAACTTTAACTTACAAATATAATAGTTACAAGTAAATATACGTATTGTATAGTATACAAAATCCATCCTCGATTTTACTGTCTTCAAGAAACAAAAACAAAGAATGAAGAGGTATAATAAACTGTTTTGCGTTGTTAAATGTAAGAGAACATTCTAAATATCTAAATTTGTAAAAGTACGATAAAAGCATCCTCATGTGACGTGTCACCCACGCGGAATAATAAATTATCATCTTGGAGTGAAGAATCTGAGTGGATGTCAGACCCCAGAACAATTTCATGTCAAACAATTTGTCTTGAACTTGGGTTACGTACCTAGTGTATTTTTAAGAATATGGACCATTTTTTTAATATACAAAAATAGTTGCGCATTTGTCCTCCATCTCACCTGATGAAAAGTAACGGTGAGGTCGACAATGGAGCACGTACACCTAAATAATGCCTATTCACTTTCGCCTTGAAAAGGTTATAGCTTTCGGGGAATATGTCCGCATACAGGGAATTCCACTCCCTAGTTGCTCGAAATATAAATGCGCAAACAAAACGCATACGACTCTCGCAAACGTACGTATCTTGGGAATATTCACAACATGGAACCACAGTCTACGTCTAGTCCCCCGATGATGGAAAGAGAACGGCGGAATTAAATCATGCTGAGAACCGCTGACCCAGTTTTTAATGAATTTTGGTATAGAGAAAGATGGCACCTAGGAAAATGATATGCCCCTCAGATCTTTGCAATTTAAAGCTCTAAGTGGCACTATAACTGTTATGGATAGGCGTGTAGCTCTCGACTTGTTCGTCCCGTCACTTGATGTTATAAAAAAAGGCTGCTCGAAGTACTTATTCTACGCAAATGAAGTCACGGGCACCAGCTAGTCTTATATATAAGTTAGGTATCTCCGTACATACCGTGTGTAATAATGTGCAAGTTCGATAAATACAATTCCAACTTAATTTAATTTTCATTACGTCATATGTTTCCAGTAATAGGGAATTCCAATTAGTAATTGAGCGTACGTGAACTTCCTTTCAGTCCGAATCTGCTGTAAAGTTGCTGAAGGATTCAAGTGGGCATCATTTAACTTAACAGCGAACATGAATTTTTAAGCTAAAGAGTCGTTAACTTTTATGTATAATTGTTTCTTGTATCTTACAAAGTACGCTTTATTTACTTTGTCTTCTTTGTCATCTAGAACATTGACTTTGGCTTATATACTGACATCATAAACAACAAATTTTGTACCATGACTTTTTACAAAACAAAAAATAAAAAAGTAAAAAATAATAATGACAAGATTTTACTTTTCAACAATACAACGATATTTATGGGGTCTGTGGATAAAATAATGCGCGTATACGCACCGCAGACCTGCTGTAGTTGCGCGTATGTATTCTGACAAGAGGTAGTTTTAATTTTAGTTAGTTTTTGAAATGAAGCAAGTAATGAAATTTTAAGTGTAAAGTCCAATGGACTATATTATAAGCTTCTTGCTTGCAACGTTATGTTTCCGCGCGTTTGAATCGATTCTCAACAGCGCGTAAACGCGCAGATGACGCGCGTCGACGGCGCGTTTAAAATACGCATTCTGCATAGGGTCTAAAGCCTACCAAATTGTTTCAAACTTTCACAGTATTGTTTCTTGCCATACACGTTTCATTTACTCGATCCTGTAGAACATTGATTTTGTTCCATCTTACGCAGTCATTCCTCAAAGTAGGGTGTCACAGAGAAGCGATAAAACAACTATAAAAATCACACACTTTATTTAAGTGTCACGTCGCAAGAGAATTAGATATTCTCTGCATTGCTTGATAGAGTTATCGGTAAACATTTATAACACTGTCATATAGCCCATTTGGTTTTTAATTTCAAAATTTTAAAAGTCTTCAGTACGATGGATTTTAGACTTTAAAGTTTGGGTCGTATTGTCGTAAATAATGTACGATACGCTGCCTCCCTTGTCATGAGTAATGCATTCACGTTTCGGTAAATTTCGAGATATTGGCACCTAAAGTTTTTTTGCTAATAAAAAACGTCTGTAGCGGACTGTATCAATAGGATACAGGTACTATTGAAGAGTAAGCAAGACGAAAGGTAATGTACTTACAATTTGTTTACAATGTACAGCTACGAACCAAACAGAAAACAAACAATGACAACATTGAGTATAGAAATAGAGATGAAATAAGGGCCATCCATCCCTGGCAACGCTTCAGGTAAATGGCCCGTATATCACTTTTAAATATCAACTCTCGTTTGCGCTGAAATCACAAATTAGAAAAATGAAATAGTACAGCGCCAACAACGGACCTGAGTCTACGTCTCCGTATATTCCGAAAATATTCTGTATGGGAGGCTGTTCCATTCGGTGAATTTCGGGTGGTGTGGGAAAAACAGCAATACATCCAATTACAAAACAAACGGAATCACATTTCATCGGTAATTAAATACGTATTTTTTTAATTTTAGTCCATTATAGCAAAAGTTAAACTGGCCGATTTCAAGTGAAACAATTGACGACACCCGTCAATTATTTCGAATTGGGGCTAGCCAATCGCAGCGCAGTTCTCACAGTAATGATTTGGCAGAATAGTTTTCAAACAAAATAAATGTCTCGTCTCTATTTCTGGTTATATATAATCGATGGTTATATTATAGAATCGAAAACAAGTACATTTGAATTTAGAATTTCTTTCTAAAACTAGACTGTTAAAAAGACAATCAAATATAATGTACAAAAAGATTTGCAGAGACTGCTGCGATTCGGTACAATATCGATAGCGCTGGCTTTGATTAATAATAAAATTTAATCAAAATAAGATATGCAAAAACGATTATAAGAGGTTGTAGATCTCGTTTCGCTGATCCCAGATATGTTAATGACTCAATGTAACTAAAAATATCGATTACGTTAGTTACAGTTAGTGAGGGCGAGGGAATACTTGTAGTTGTCCATACATATAGGTTCGTACCTACATACCTGTACCTGTGTTTAATAGAGTGTCGTTTACATACGCTCCAAAACTGTAGGTAGTTAATCTAAGGGCATTAGTATATCATATTGATCGAAGAAACCCTTAAAATCATTTAGTGATGTTCCTCTGATTCGGCAACAAGTTTATGCACTTATCATCCTATATTTTTCCATTATTAGGGCGTCGTAGTAACCGACTAAGACCAATTAAAAAAACTTAAGATATAATCATCATCATCACCATCATCATTAACCTATTTATACAACCCACTGCTGGGCATGGATTTCCTCTCAGCCTGGCCCAATGCTTCACACGAGGGTGCTAACCTTCTTCGATTTACAGGTTTCATTACTATGTTTTCCTTCACCGAATAGCTCATTTTACATTTCATATTAAATTTCGCACATAAATTCCGAAAAACTGATTCGAACCCGAATTCAAATCCACAGCTTCTGCTTGAGAGGTGGTAGGTCGAATCATTAGGCTACCACGGCTTGACGTTATAATAGTAACTATTAATATGAATAATTATAAAATTTTTGAGAGATAATTTTCACTGTGTTGTATGCGGGAAATATTCCACCTGGTATCATGACAGGTATAATCATAATATAGAACACGTATATCCCTGTTAATTTGAAACCAATTACTTACATATTTCTAAATCCGATATACTCCACGTATTTCATTCTAATCCATGGTCCCTATCGGGCAATCATCCAATCGATATTATATCCACCGTGCTGACTCTATCGGATATCGGAAACTCGGAATTCAATTAAATCGAACCATTGCAGCGACCTCTTATTCCAGATGCCATGTCAGATATCGGAACAAAGAGAACAATTCTTTCATAATGAATGAGTAGAATATTTGATGCTGTATGGCGTACTTATTTGAATACCTTCGCTTCTTGAATTTTGAGTAATACAGTACGTATAATACTTATCATCACACGTGTCTCCCACCAAAGAAGGCAGAGTACACAACACCGCAATGGGAGTGGAGGTGGCGGAGGACAGAACTCCTTTGGCTCCTCCACTCCCATTAGTCTCATTATACATATCCGTTTATTCTTGGTACTTTTAACCCGATATGTTTTAAGGCCATCCCCCATCTAATCGAGACATGTACGCCGAGGTCGACCTCTCCCCATGCCTTGTGCCGTCAATCTACCAACATTCATTCTTTCTACATGACTAAACCATCGAAGTCAATATCTTTGAAAAGAAACCCTTTTCTATCCTGGTTACTGCAACATCTTTACCAGAATTCTGTTTTATTACATTGTTCGGCATTCTGTCATTAAGACTAATACCGCTAGTACTTATGATTATGAATATGAAGTTATATCAGTGTCAATATTTCCTAAATTTGAACTTTTTACTTTAAAATGCAGTCCTATTAAAATATCGAGATCTTTCTAAATGGACAAGGTATTGTAACAATCGGATGTGAAATGGCGCGGGAAGCAGGGTAGTATCTTTAAACTTTTTGCACGTTTTGGCCCCAAACATTGGGCAACACAGTTGTATTCAGTATTACACACGAAGCTGTAATCGTGAAGACGTCGTCATTTGTTTAACAGAGTACTAAAACTAAAACACGGCATGTGTTCATTATAAGGTAAGCATATTTTAAAAATATTAAAACGAAGACGATTATTTCAAGGTAATACCTTTTTTTGGGGTATATTTTTTTACAATTTTTTTGAATTTTTACGGCAATCTATAGCATAGAGCAATTTTTTGAGATACTACTATGTTTCTCAAAGTGTTATCGAATTGAATATTTTTCCTTCTTTCATTTAAAAGTATCAAGCATGAAAACTCTGAATCACAAATATTTTACATTCAAAAGGGTAATACCTCTGTGAACAATTTCAGGATTTTGTCTAAACTACGGAACTGAATAAGATATATTTTAACCCTATTTTTGGATACTCTTACGAGTATCCGAAAATAGGGTTAAATATATAGGTTTTAAATACATATAGGTGAGGAGAACCAAATAACAATAGCGGTTAAAATAATGCTAGAAGAAACTTTAAAATTGCATTACTATTCAATACTTTCCTTGTGGTTTCCGAATGCCGACAAACGACGCCTAAATCCAGAAACAAATTATATTCCTCAGGTAGATATGAAAATAGTTATATCTATCATATTCCGATAGTTGTCCCTTCACTGGGTGTTTCTTATTTTTCTCCCCAAAGTAACGGAAATAATCCTCACCATTAGCAACTCTCATTTCAATGAGCTTAGCCTCTTCTGAGATACTCCATTTCACTTTTTGGTCATCTCCAGTCGGTCTCACTCCATTTCCCAAAATATGGTCTCCATTCTAAAACCTTCCTACCTCAACGTTTCTTCCGAGGTGTGTGACCGGTCCACTGACACTTCCACAAGTTAATTCGATAATCTATGTCTATTTACTTTGGTCTGATCTCGGCTCTGGAAATTAAGACATGGGGATTTCTTGGATAAGAATTGACTATAACGGGAATAGTGGGCGAATTGAGGTGAACCAATCACTCGGCGTTTAATGTGGTCTCGACAAACTACTAATTTATCAATACAAACTTCGTCACCTCTATCGAACAGTGGCATTTTGTCACACTCGGTGACAAAAGATACTTGAGACAAATTTGTTCCGTGTCCAAACATTTCGAAACTTTAGATCCTTGCTTGGCCCCATTTATTTCATCAGAGGTTAACAGAATAGGCCACTAATTATTCCGTTTATTCGTTTCCTTTATTGTACTATTCTCTTCGCTAAAGAAACTGCACCCACTGTATTAACTCTAATAACTATGCGTATTGAGCATCCATTATTCTCAAGAATCTTTAAAACAACATTCACAACAGCTATATTAACACAAGCAACAATGATAACCCGAGAAACAACAATTTGGTACTTACTAGTACATGCCTCTCAATTTGCAAGGCTATTACTATAAATTAAGCAATCTGTTCTGGTTGACAGCTGCAATTAAAATTTATTACCTACATTTTAATACACGGTCTAGTGTATAGATCATTTGCATTAAAACGTGTTTGATTTTAAAATACACGTACTTCCTTAAAGAAAGAATGCGTAAAATAGTCTTCCAAATTTGGTATGTCAATCTATTGTTTTAACTTTATTGTTCTAGAAACAGAATGGAGTGCGTAGTAAAAATTACAATAGTGGCTTCCTATTTGGCATATTTTACAGTATTTTAGTTACATTGTTTTGGTTTATTTTTGTGAAAATATGTTTGGAATACTTGAAACAACGTATATCCATATTTTTCAATAGGCTGTGTTTAATGCATACTGGCCTTTAAGCCACCGAAGAATTCAAGATTGAATTCAAATTTTATTCACAATATTGCGTTCAATGTTGTGAAGAATCATCAGTGCAATCACACGGTGCATTTTCCATAATAAGACCTCTTTCGTACTATATGCATTTTCCATAGCAAGACCTCTTCCGTACTAAAATAAAGTTTCTACATATGGTTGAATTTATTGAGTTCTTTTTGTGTTGAAAACCGAAACGCTGTATATGCCAACATAACTGCTTTGCAGCAGACATAGGTAAGGTTGTCACTTCCCTGGACGAATTCTCAGAAGGAACTATACTGCTGCTAAAATTATTGTTATTATAACATAACAAGTACTTTTAAATATAATATAATTTTCAATTTATTCTTATCATTAAAACCGTTATTTGCTTAAATCATAAAAGCTAAGTACATGGTTGTGCCGTAGTTTATACTTTTGAGATGTACTGATGATTAATATGTAGTATCACGTATCCATATTGACCTACCGATCGTATATTCAATCGTTTGGTCACCGCACTCACTTCGTGTTGACTTCTGCACGCGACATTTCGAGTACTTACGACACACAATTTAAAGTTGACGTATCTATTTTACTTCGCTGTCATTTTAAATAAAATAAAAAAAAAAAAATGTTGAGCTTGGCTTTTATTAATATATCATTGAAAATCGTATCCAAATTTATTTAATTGTTGAGGATATTCACGTGTACAAACTCACAAACAAACAAAAATTCAAAAAACTTGTTCGACACGTGTGATCAGACAAAATCGAGTAAACATGTATAAAACGATCGTCTGATTGATATCGTATTCTTTGTAGATCGATACGTGTCGATCGTCAAAAAATCGAGCATATCTGTAGGCTCCTTTGGGTTTAGGTTAGCATGTCTTCACTTCAGTACGTCGCACTGACTTACAAATTAAAAATGTTAAAAGTACAGACTAAGTTTCTGTACGATTTTACTACGTGTTGATTAGAACTGACTTATGATGTAAATTTTTTCACCGGCTAAGCTTATAGACGTTTGTTAAAATGCTAATTTTTATAAATATATCTCATGTGACTAAATGAAAAATTAAGAATGTCATTTCCGTGTTATGATTACACCTGGAGACTTTCCAATAGACGCAAACGAAGTAACTAAAGGACAACATTACATTGTAAGTAGTGAATTATACGAGTATTTCAGTTTAATATTACGTATTAAAATTCTCCCTCTCCAATGACGACCTAATAATATGTGGCCAGAAACGCAAACATATGTTTATTTGTATTGATGTAATTTTTTTATAATACTAAATGACGGGACGAACAAGTAGTGCGCCTGGTGGTAAGCGACATGCCTATTTACAACAGTTGCAGTGCCACTCAAGCATTACATCGCAAGGATCTGTGGGGCACTGCCACTGCGCCCGTCACCCTGAGACATAAATTGACAAGTCCAATGTGCCTGTAATTTCACCAGCACCCTTACCCTTCCTAACCGGAACGCAGTAATGCTCACATTACTAATTGCGGGCAGAAATAGGTAAGGTGGCAGTACTTTCTTGGACGAACTCTTTCACAAGGAGCTCTACTGCTACTAATTGATAATGTATTAAATCGGAATTTGAAATTTTTGCCTGCAAGGTCGGACAAGTTTACTCAACTTAATGGCTGATTTGAATTACTTCAGTAGTTGGACTTAACGTCACTAGATACCAGCGCTGGAGTAACACTGGATTAACGTTTCAATATTTAGTGTCCAGGGGGCGTATTATGAACTTAAAAAAAAACACTCAAGTTCCAGGCAATTCTTTTTACGCCCAAAAACTGACTGGATAAAATTTGTATTACGACATACCCTAAAGGAGCGACATATATATTTTTCCCCAATTTCTCGCTGGTTATTTTGTCTATGACTGCGACTTGACTAGCTCGTGCTTTTTATTATAACGTTCAAAAACATGGATGAATATTTACCGGTAAGTTTGGGGTGTTATATTTGTCACTTAATTTAAGAGAAAAATAATAGATACTTATTATTCATGTACGAAAATAAATAAAGACACTATAATAATAATAATAAAGACGCTATCTAATAAGATCAATACACTATATATAAATTTTTGTAAATAAGAGAAAAGCGCAAATTAAGTTCCGAACGACGTCAAACGTCGACGAAATTCCGCGGGTAAATTTTTAGTTTGTAGTTGTTGAAAACATGTCAATAATATTTTAAGAATATTTAACTATAAATTAAATTGTTAGAAATTATACTATGCAATAAATCGGTGGATTTTGTAGGCCTCGATATGTGCAGTTTCAGTTCATCGCAAAGATATCATATCTGGCTAAGTCGGTATCTTTTCATAAATTGTTGTACATCCATTTCAAACGGATCACTACGGTCTTGTACTTGTTTTCTTTGGATTTTTTCCATATTATTATCGTGTGAAGCATTGGTTGATAACTTTTTTGGTGAGCTATAAAATGTTACATATACATAATCTGTTTCATGTATTTCGTTCATGTATATTGTTTTTAAAACATTTATGTGTTATAAGCACTTTTGACGTATGATCATATGTGGATTGTATAATACTAAAAGTTCTAATTAAAATATCAATAAAACTAATATATTGAAATGGAAGTAATGGGAATAGAAGCAAATTTCACTGCTCATTAAACACGTGCATGTCAAGATCAAACATTTCTGCAGGCGTAATTATTTTTGTTTTTGTGGTAAAATGTTTATTTTTGCATACGAAATATCGGTCAAGATGGTTGTAAAATAAGACAGATTTTCAAGAAACATTGCCAACACTCTGACAGCCCACATCTGGGCATTAAAATTGTTAAAAACTATCTGTAAACACGTTAAAGTTCAAGGTGATTTATACATAAGTATTTTTTTAATTAACCTATCAACAATGTTTTGAAACTAATCTATTTAGCAATTAATATGTTTCGTTTTAAATGGCTCTACGTTGCTACGTTACTACGTACATTTCACACGTGAAATTGTCGTAACAAATACTGTCGTAAATAGTGGACTTTAAAAAACACGATTTGTTCAAAAATTATTGAATGGGTCCAATAAAAATATCCTCGTTTATAAGTGGATAAATAAATATTATGTATGAATAGAAATAATCCAATTGTTCACAATAAGATACATTCAGTATTTTTTTAAATTTTAAATCGTGTTTTTTTCAATTTTACCATGTTTGAGTTACTTTCGTGGACCAATAACAGAAGAGGACTGCTTACCGCGATACAAGACAGCGTTGTCAGGTATTTAATACCTGGTGGTACATGACGTCGCGACGAGTACCAAATAGCTATTTTTCTAACTAATTTCTTTTACATTGACAAGCTACAATTTATTAAAGCTACTCATGTTTCTAGTGATAACAAACAAATAGACTAGATGGCGCTTAATGCTCCAGATTTTTATGGATAGTGCTGGCTATTCTTTTAATTTGTTTAGGATTAACGCCATCTACTCATATTAGGAAGCGTTAATTTATAAATTAGTTTGTAGCACACTAATGCTAGATAGCATATTTGTTAAAATTCAGAAAATAATTTTAGAAAAAACCGTACTTAAGGAATTACCAAATTTAAGGAATTGATAAATAAACATTACTTATCACTTAGTAATTTCAATTTAGTAGAATAAGTTGAAGTATTCGCCATCCAAATTAAAATAATGTGTAATGAATACTTGCAGCGATGCCAAGTGGACTATCGTTACATCGAAGTGCTGAGATGTCTGTACAACGCCGCCACTATGAGTGTCCAAGTACAGGACCAGCAGTCTAAATCCATCCAATTACGCAGAGGAGTGAGACAGAAGGATGTCACACTCCCGAAACTGTTCACAGCCGGATTGGAGGATATGTTTAAGATGCTGGACTGGAAAAGTATGGGCATTAACATAAAAGGGGAGTACATCTCACACTTACGATTTGCAGATGACATAGTCCTAATGGCAGAGTCGCTGGAGAAGCTACAACAAATGCTGGACGGCCTAGTGTCCGCCTTGCGACTTATTGGTCTCTGCATGAACTTGGACAAGACCAAAGTCATGATTAATGATTACATTGATCCGAGACCCATAGTCGTAAATGGCCACCTTCTTGAAGTTTTTTCCGAATACACTTACCTCGGGCAGATTCTGCAGTTAGGTACAAACAATTTCGAGAAGGAAGCCAAGAGGAGGATTCAGCATGAATGGGCAGCGTTTGGGAAGCTACGTCGAGAATTCTCGTCACCTATAACCACAAAATCTGAAAACAAAGATTTTCAACCAGTGCGTCCTGCCTGTTATGATTTATGAAGACGAGACGTGGACACGCACGATACGGCTAGTCGACCAATTTAAAGTCGCTCAGCGAACTAAAAAGAGAGAGAGAGAGAGAGATAAAATCCGTAATGAGGTTATCCGACAGAGAACCAAGGTCACCGATATAGCTCGTACAATAAGCAAGCTGAAGTGGCAGTGGGCTGGCTATATCTGTCGAAGCACCGATAACCGATGGGGAAAACGAGTTCTAGAGTGGAGACCGCAACTCGGCAAACGTAGTGTAGGACGCCCTCTGGCCAGGTGGAGTGACGACCTGCGAACGGTTGCTGGCGGGAAATGGATGTGACAAGCTGAGGACCGAGTGAAAAGGCGCACATTGGGGGAGGCCTATGTCCAGCAGCGTACTGCGATAGGATGATGATGATATATGATTGTGTGTATATAATGTAATGTGTGGATTTATAATATGTATTACAGGAATATTCCTATATATTGTATGTGTATGTAGTTATATATTTGGTACGTAGCAATGTGCATGCATGTTATATACGTACGTTTTTGTGAAGTTTGTTTAAGAATGTATTCCGTTCAATTTGCACATCGTTTAGCTGCTTTGTGCACCATTAACTGCCCTTCACCTAAAACTCCGTAATAATTTGTAAGATTGCCGGGAAGAGAGCCGCTGTCTAGCGGTAAGGCCGCCGATTATATCTTTAACTGTTTTTGTATTGTCACTATTTCTAATTTTGTGTACAATAAAGCTTATTCTATTCTATTACTTCTTAAATTTCATATTAAAAAAGGAATTAATTGATATCCTCTGCCATTTGTATAATATATAAACAACATCCAGGTTATTGATCGGCGCCATCTAGGTATAACACGGAATTTTAAGCTTTTCAGATCTGCGATAATGTAGTCATTGCCAAAGTCAAATAATCATTTATTCCATATTACTATGGAAACTAAAGGACATGTTACGTTGACATATATAAATCAGACGTTATATGTATATGGTGCATTTCGACGTCGAAAACATAAACATGTTATTGTCTTTGTTTAACTATTATGTGCCGTCTTAAGCCAAAAGAGATAGCATTACATTGGTCTGTGCCAAACACGGGAATCGAAAATACGTAACGTCATCTTAAATGCCAACCGTGTCCATTTCGCAGTACATGAGGTACATGATACCGTTGTCAAAGGGAAGTACATCAAATGTCAAAACAAATGTTTTCCAAATGTACTATTGAATTACTCGCATGTAATAGGGGTTAAAGTATGAAATTGCCGATTTGTACTGAAAATCTAAATTGTTTATTTTTTAAATTTTTAACAAATTTATTTAATCAAAATAGTTGCCATTATTATCTATACATTGCTGCCATCTAATGGGAAGGTTATTAATGCCTTTGCGATATAACTCCGACGATCTAGACTGCACAAACTGTGTGAAAGCATTTTGTACTGGCTCCTGGGAAGAAAACTTCTTGTCACGTAGATAATTGTCCAAATCACGAAAAAAATGGTAGTCCGTTGGAGCAAGGTCTGGTGAATACGGAGGATGACGAATGGTTTCTAACTGCAGTTCCTGAAGGGTCAAAATGGTTTCTCGTGCTGTGTGAGGTCTCGCGTTGTCGTGGAGCAATAATGGTGAAGATCGATTCATGAGTCGGGGCTGTTTTACTGCTAGTTTTGTCAACATGGTTCGGAGTTCGGCACAATAGACATCTGCCGTTATTGCTTGACCAGATCGGAGAAAACTATAGTGAATAACACCATGCTGAGACCACCAAACAGTTACCATTACCTTTTTATTGGTAAGTTTTGCTTTAGGACACTGTTGTGGCATTTGACCTGGGGTCAGCCATTGCATTTTTCTTTTCCGGTTATCATAAAGAATCCACTTTTCATCACATGTTACAATTCGATCCAATATTCCTTCATTTCTGTACCGGTTCAACAAGGCAACACAAGTTTCAACACGCGTTTCTTTCTGCAGATCAGTCAAATCATGAGGCACCCATTTTTCGTATTTTTTTATTTTATTGATTTGACGCAAGTGAGTCAATATTGTGGGTAAGGTAACGTTAAACCATGCCGCTAATTCCTGGGTAGTTTGACTAGGATCGGCTTCCACTATCTCTCTTAATTCATCGTTATTCACCTGTGTGGGCGGTCTTCCTCGTGCCTCGTTCTTTAAGTCGAAATTTCCATCACGAAAGCGTTTAAACCAAAATCGCACGGTGCGTTCATTAGTAGACCCCTCTCCAAACGCAGCATTGATATTGCGGGCTGTTTCTGCCGCGTTAGTTCCGCGTCGGAACTCGTATTCAAAAATCACTCGAATTTTCGCAGTATCAATCTTTCTTGTCTAAATTGAATAACAAAAACAATTGAAAGTCGATATTCAAATGTTTCAAATTTAAAAAAAAAAAATCACAGAAACCATTTGAAAAAAGTTTCATTCGAAAACCTCAAACCATGAAGATTCTATGAAAATTCAAAGAACCTATTGCAATAAAACGGCAATTTCATACTTTAACCCCTAATATTATAATTAAATTGGATAAAAATATTGACAGTGAGAATAATTAGGTATTAATAAAAATGCGACGCTGCAGCATTAAGGGATGTGGCTTTAGAAAAAGTGCAAATCAATCGAATGTTACATTGCACAGGCATGTGTTATTTTTTTGTCTATAAATCACACAATAGCTCAAATATTTCATGTAATTAGACTTATTTAAGTAGTTTATTTATAAATCTTGCCAAGTGTTGCTTTTGTTACTTTAGATTGCCTGTTCGTTTGTATATTTTGATGATTGTTGTTAACGATTATTTTAAGATAGTGTTGAACTTGTAATCATACATATTATCGATATTCTGTTATTAAATCAATTTACTACGAGGTTTATATTGTTTTATTATTATTATTTTTATTACTTCAAGTTTTCCTACAAATGAAAAAAGGAAGAAAGAATGATTGGAAATCATAGGACTGCCGAATTTAAACGTTGGATCAAAGACCATCTTCATTAGTTCGCTTCATTTTGAAGAAATTTTAACAGAACTTTGAATGTACCTCTTAAAGTAGTTTTTATATTGTATTTAGTAAGTACAATTAATACTATGTAATGATATATACCAGTAAAGTAGTATAGGTAGGGCAATCTTGAGTCAGTGCGTTAAAAAAAAGTAAGAGTGCGCATTTCGCCAACAAACTGTATAACAGTTTGGTGACTTAAAATAAGTTACCAGTTAAAATTGCTTGATAGATTGATTTGTTAAAGCCAGTAACGTGAATACTAGAATCCGCAGAAACCGGAATAGATTTGTACTTGACAGTTAGTTAAAAGTCGATATGTACTAAAATGTAGGTTAAAGGCGTACCCCTTAAAGTAATTTTTATATTTTATTTAGTAAGTACAATTAATACTATATAATGTTATATACCAGTAAAGTAGGTATAATTAAGTAAGAATGCGCTAGTCGCCAACAAACTGCACAGCAGTTTGGTGACTTTTACTAAATAAGTTACCAGTTGTAATTTTGAAAATACTTTTTATTTTAATTTAAAAATGTGTGTTGACATTTATAATAATATACCACTTTGTTCTAAGGTTAATATTTTGGATATCTTCTTTCTTAACGAAATTATGTATATTTTTACGGGCATACAAAATAAATATCAGTCATGTGATACCAGGCTCCATAAACTTTTCGCTGAGAATAATCCGAGAACCTAAATGGTACACAGAACGAATAGCTCGTTTTTGCAACACGAATATGGTTTGTATATCTTCCGCTTTACCCTTCATGAGAATCCCGTAGGACATTATACTATGGAAGTAACTGAACTAGTTTAGCAGTGGCAACATCGGTAAGTTCACGTATTCTACGGACTGCGTGCAGCAGAGCTTAATGTGCTGGCCAAGGAAGATATATGTGGAAACCATTGGAGTTTACTATCTAAGGTCACTCCCAAAAAGACAGCTTTTCTTAACAAGGTCTAACTTTTCTCCATTTATTTCCATGATTAGGCTAGTCGATTTTACATTAGGTAATTCAAATTTAACACACTTTCGTCTTCCTGGCATTGAGCAATAAATTGTCAACATTAAATCAATAAACTACCATTGAAAGGGTAACATGAAGAGTAGGTATTTATTTTATTTAGTAGCAGTCCTTTTCAGTTATTAGCCCATGGTTACTACAGTATTTGGTTTATTGTGCGATTTGAGGATTCGTTTTACAAAATGCTTTAAAACTTATACTGAACATTCCAGTTATTACGACTGGCAAAAATCATGTGGGCCCTCAGTCTACACAAACCGTACAGTTTTAACGTGGAGCCGGCTTTATATATAGGGTGTAAATTAATTATGGGATGTGAAAGGGAACCTTAAGTATTTAAAATTGGTAATTTTACTTAAAGGAAACATTGTTTAATTTTTCTTGATACAAACAACTACCTACACTAACAATTTTTTTTTAAGTTTACCTGTACCTGGAACCCTGCTCTCGATATATGAAATCCGCAGTTGCTCTCGAAGTCTGTCAACGAAAAGACGGGCCAGTTTGAAACTGTTAATCTCGTTGTCATACATTCTTAGTTCTGGCCCCGATCGAAACTCAAGTCTGGTCTTCCAAAGTGGGAAAACGATCGTAACGACGGAGTTCGTGCTTCGAGAGTCTGGCCAACCAACGTCGAACCAACTATAAATGCAAAAAATAAACACTCACTGCTTTTGTACTAATCAATAGGATTCATGATAAGAATAAAATCTAGGTAAGTATAAGCTTGCAAAAAGGTAGTAATTTGTTTATTTAGTTGTTAATATCTACGTGTCCTGCGTATTAGTCGGTAATAATGTTAGGCTTCATGGACTTCTTTAATTGTAAGTTAATTTAGTAGCAATATTGCTCCTTGTGAAAGAATGCGTCCAGGGAAGTACTGCCACTTTACTTATTTCTGTCGCCAAACAGTAATCTGAGCATTACTGCGTTCCAGTTTTCAAGGGTAGGGGTGCTGGTGAAATTAGAGGCACATGTAAACTTAGCTATCTTGAAGTAGTTTTCCTACGAGTCCCATCGATTTTTTCCACCCTGTATATGAAGTCCGTGCCAAACAATGAAGGAAAATGGTTCTAAGTAACAAAGCGATTTATTTAATTAATAAAAAGAACTCTCTTTTAATTCGATAACACATTGTAACTATAAATTGTACATGTGTTATTACACCGCAAGTCTGAGGCAGTTATTATTCTCATTATTGTAAAAGCCGACGAGACAGAACGGTCGTCAGGCGAAATTAAAATGCTCTGAAAATTAACCACGTATGCGCACACATAATTTTATTTTGGTAATTTGTAAGACAAACAAGGTGTTAAAGCCAGTCATAATGTATAATATAAAACTTGTAGGATGTAGGTTTATGCCGACCCATGTTAGGGTTGAAAGTATATCAATACCAGTATGTATAACACGTGAAATTAATATACCTACAATCCAGTTTTGATACCTACTAATTTATTTTAATTAAATGTATATATCTAGCCCACGTCGATTGGGTGGTATTTGTTTTACATTATTCTACATCATTCACAATAACTTTCTAGAAAAGTCAAATTTAATGATACTTTATTTATCTAACGCACCTTTAGAATGAAAATGACCTAATTCAAAAAATTAAGAAAATAAGTTTATACCGTAAAACGATTTTAAAAGCAATTGTTCATAAGGTTGTTAATTTATAAATCAGCATATTTTTTTACAAACAAAACTTACTTTATTACTTAGACGATTCTCATTCACAATTGAAACGGCTTCATCTTCGTCGGCTTAATCCTTTTCTTCTTTTTTTTCTATTAAGGCCACACCTTGCTAAGTTGGTGATAATGAATGAGATTTAAGTAAAGTTTAATAAAAAAGTGACCTTATGACGACTAGTTTTTGTGAATTATATTTTGAAATTGTTAAATATTAAAATAATCAGAAACAATTTCTGAGGATACAAAGCTAAATGTTTCACGTTCATTTTCTAAGTAATAAATTATGTGAAAAGACACAACTTCAAAAATTATTTTGCGTATTTCCAAAAAGACGAAATTTTGTATTGGGTCACTTTTATTGTATTCTATTATTAAGATCGTCTAAAAAATTCGGGATAATTCTTAAGATCTCTTAGAATAGTCTGACCAAAGAAACCACTTCCAGCTCTATAACATAAACAGCCAAAAATACGTATATTAAACATGATAATAGATACGCATGAAATTTTTCAACCTTATTCCACATTTGCTGAAAGCACAGTCCTGTAATTTCAGCATTGTTGTTCCACCAATCACTCTCAACTATTTTGTCAAAGGATTTGTTCAACTTTGAACATCATGTATTTAACAACAAAACGCAAGATCGTAACATACATTTAAACTGTCACAAAAAATGGCCTCACCATCAGGCAAGAAGTGCAACATAGTAACATAATTAACTACTTAACAGAAAAGAGCATCGTCGGCAACCAAAACACATAGCACACTAAGAAAAACCTATCATTATGTATTAGTCATAAAAATTATATAAATAGTAATAAGAATTGTAAATATTAAGTTAGTTATCCACTACCATCTGATTTCAACTCATCAAACTCATCATCCTGCTTAGTACTACCCGCTACTCCTCTCACTGTGGCCAAGACACCCTTAGCCGACAGTAGATGGGTCTTGTGAGTCTGCTTGACCGGCAGTGAAAATACCATTCCAGTACACATTGCACGACATGTACTTTCTTACCTCCTTCCAACCTTCCGTTTGTCACCTTAGGTCTCATAGTGACAGACTTCCCGTTCATATCCTGCATATACATATAAATCTCCGTATATATATTTATGGTTAGGTTAGGCTACACACGGTTAGGTTGTAGGGCTACACTATTAGATAATTCATTGGAACGTCTCTTGAGGTCTCACCGTTAAGGTTAATAGGTTAGTTTATATTTTTATCTTAACTTTACCATAATTTCACGCACAGCAGGCGGTTGATATTTGCTGCATACAACACTACACACTACATTGACAGACAACCACTACCACCACATTAATACCTAACCGCACGCCCAATCAACAAAACAATCTTTAAGAATTGAAAATGCAAAAATTACGGAGTTAAATTTCAACAGACGCAGTGCCGTACCTAACACTCAATGCGTACTTTTCGGCTTTTTATTCATTGTATAAAATACCAATGTCAGTAAAGTAATTTGGTGGCCACTACGATTGATTGGTTTCTTGAAACTCTACTTTCTATTTAAAAATTATATAATTAACTATTTTAAGCTGGAAAAAATTTATTAACGACAGTTGCAAAAGCGGAATGACAGTCTGGAGTACAAATATTGTGATCTCTCTTTCGTCCGGCAACCTAAGAAACGGACTGTAACATATACGATCATACTACATTTTCAACCTCACTTCGATCTATTGACCCAGAGTTTAAACTCAAAATTCGTTGTTTAAGTTAGTTGGATCAATGAATTAAATCATTATTAACGCTTTAAATCAACTTTGGTTAAGATTGCTTATGTTCAGCTGTTTTTTCATGTTTTGTACACGAAAGTTGATGTTCTTGAAGAGCCAAAAATGATGACCCTGGTTCTAAATGCTCAGCCTCTTGCAGTGTTTGTGGCATTTTCATATTATGTGTCTCCGGGGTCCAGTGAGTTAGTGCCGCTGCGATCCAAGCTGCAGCACTGAACACGGCGTATGGTAGATAAGGCGTTACTTGCAACTGAGGAAAATGCTCGTGTTCTATTATAACTGTCTCTGTATCGAAGAACACAGAACCTGGTCTTAATTCATTCTTTAGATATAGAGACAGCTATCACTAGTGTACAGTGGCACACGAATTAAGCAATATAACTGCTAAATTACCGCTAAGTAGCTTTTTAAAACATGCATATCGACGGTTAAAAGGCGACTTGATTTAAGCGACATTTTGGTTTACAGGTTTACAGGAGAGCTCTTTAGAAATTTCTTGTTTGAGAAATATTGCACTGTACAAAATGTATTCAACGAAAGAAGGTGAATCTCTTATATATATTAAAATATGTATGATTCTATTATTTGATGCATTTCAAAGATAAGAGAGTATTTTTCACTGAGTTAAGGTTCGCTTGAGGCTTATTGCACTATTTTCTGGACAAGGCAGAAGGATTTGGCGGTAAGAAGGAACAAATATAATAGATTAAGGTAAAAATGCTCATACGTCACAAGGATTCCAATTTGTATAAGGAAAATAACTAAAGTTAAAAAGTAACGCCGTCATGGGATACAGCTAATAGGTTTATGTACAAGATTTATAAAAACTGGTGTCTGGCAAAATGAATCGATGGCGACGATGCTTTTGGGTAGTAAAAAGGAAAGTAACTAAAAAGACAGATGAAATAGAAAAAACACAAGTGTTTTGGTTATTGTTATACGTTTTATTCTTTGAGTTGTTCGATTTTGTAAGAACCAAATAGTTTAAATACTGTTATAGAATTTAATTCTTACAATGCAATTATAAATAAAACATTATTTTTGTGCTCAATTATTTTTCCGTTATTTCAATTAAAAAAACATTACAAACATAACGACAAATTTTTATAATTTGGGAAAATAGGTAAAAAGATAAACTGGTCAACAGCCGTTTTGACTTTTTTTTATAATATCAAGTGACGGGATGAACAAGATCGTGCGCCTGATGGTAAGCTACACGCCTGTCCATAACAGTTGCACTGCCACTTAGAGCTTTAAATCGCAAAGATCTGAGGGATCACCCTGACACATAAGATGACAAGTCCCATGTGCCTAATTTGTAATTATAAATTTGTATTGTATATGTTGCCATGTGTAATTTCACCAAAATTTATTTAACCATAAGACTATTTACTTAACACTCAGAAAATTGCTTAAACCAACCAATCAATCAATCAATGTTGAACAGGGAGAAACAACATAAGCGACTTGGTTTTCCGAAACTGTTTAAAGTAAAATCATTCAATCGACGTTGAACGTAATATCGGTTTAAAGTAAAAGGATTCAAGTGACGTCGAACCTAATATCGGTTTAAAGTAAAAAGAATAAAGTGACGTCGAACCTAATATCGGTTCAAAGTAAAAGGAATCAAGCGACGTTAAAGCGAATATAGGTTTATTATACAACAATTCAAATATCGTACGTTATAAAATATTTATGAAACAAAATGGTACAGTCGAGAGCACATCAAGCTTGACACTTTGTACTTTGGACCGTTCTTATCGTAAGCGGCTTAGAGTTGGATTTAAGTCTTAAGTGTAAAGCTTGACGTGCTCTTGAACCTGTATAATCGTAATCAACTGTGGACTAGGTAAGAAAGGATCAAAATACGTTTTCCTAAAAAACACAAGGAGAAACGGCAGAATAGACATGAACATAAATTATGAGCCTACTACAGTAAACTCATATTCCTAATTAAAAAAGAAACTGCGAAAATTATGTCGCTTGACACTATGATGTAGGATATGACCCGCGAATTCGCGATGGAGTTAAACGCCAAAAAAGTGCTTCAATTGATGTGTAACATATAAATAGACGCGACAAAAATCGCTGATTCCAATGTGTATGTAAATCAACATCGCCCAAAATGTCACTTTAGTCAAATCGCCTTTTGACCGTCGATATTATATCAAAGGGTTCATAATATTATAAGGAGACTAACCAACCAGCAGAGGTGAGAGTGGTGCGCTACTTTTACCAAGTCGTCCTATAAATAGGCTCAAACCCATCATTGTATGTCGTACTTCTGTTGGAGTCAGTTCTGTGACGTACAAGTACGTTGCAGAGAAGACAATGCTGATAAACATCTTTGCAACCAGCACCATTATTGTCGGAAAAGGTCCTGATAACAAATAACGATTAATAGAAGAAATATAACAGTCATTTGTGGAGGAGAATATGGCCCACGGCCCATCCAATGAACATCGGCGAATTCGATCATAAGATAATAATAATAACGCTCACACTCAACATAGCTCCACTAGGGAAACCCTGTGTCGCGGGTGCCATGGACACACATGCATAGACAACCATAAATTACACCCAAACTCACGAGAGACATAAATGTAGGCCATACAAATAATTCTCCCGAACCGGAAATCGAACTTTGTACTTCTGCGTGGCAGTCATGGCATGGTAACCGTTCGGCCACAGAGGCAGCTTGATGATCATGCGTTGCAGTCAAGTCGCGTGTTACAAACGACTACACGAAACGTTGTAATCTATCAGTATGAACAGGTCGTATCAAACATAGTCTTGCGTTAGTGACTAATCTATGCGTTGTATCAGCTTCCATTGAAAGTGTATGACCGCAGTTGCGGCCATACTTACCTAACGTAATATGAAAATTAATGCCTATAAAATATTTCTTTTTTGCCGTTTATCTAAAGTGAGTGATGAGCTAATTACTTTAACTGGAAATTCGTGCTGAACATGAGAAAGAATTTGAGAGTATTTAATATATAAAATCTATATAATACTTGAAGGTGCACATACAAACGACTATAAACAAAATATTTCTGAAATATTTTACTCTAGATAATGTATACATACAGCGCGAGCACTCACCCATGTTTATGATGAAAGGCATAATTGTCAATGCAGTTGCACTGATGAGGTACGAGCTTGTAATTGTTTTCTTACGGCCGAAGTGATCTAGGGTAAAGATATTAATGATATAACCAGGAATCTCGATCACTGACAATAGTGCATAATTGAGGTACTGATTGCCAGTTAGCGATACTGCATTAATCGACAACCCGTAGTAAATAAAGGTCACAGCAGCAAACCAGAAGGAGATTACGATCAACCGGCTGAACAAGATTCGGGACCGGAATATTATCTTTGTTTCGGTCATTATACTTTTCTTTCTTGTCTTAATCGGTACCACTGAGCTCATAGTTTCCAAATAAGCAATGGTATCTGGCGGTAACGTTCTTTTATTTACAGCAGCACCTTTAAAAATAATATCGGCTGCTTCTTTTTTTCTTCCCTGACTCACTAACCACCGTACACTTTCTACTAGGCAAAAGTAATAAGTAACGAATAGAATTCCTGGCGTGTAGAGTAAAAAAGTCAGATTGCGCCAGTAAGGTAATATCCAAGCAAGAAAAGCAAGTAATATTTGTCCAATTGCGAAGGAGCAGGACAAACAGCTTGAGGCGAGAACTCTTTTTTCTACCCCGATCATTTCAAGTGCTGCAACAAAAGTTAACAAATATAGATCAGACATACAGTTTCACCGTAATAGAAGTTTACAATTATTCTGACGGTAGTCCGCTCGAGATGATTGACTAATATCTTTTTTAGCTGTACTGTGCTGCAGACCAATTGTCTCGACATTGGATGGTCAAGATTGATGACTATAGTGCTTACCACCGTAGACAATATCGGAGCACTGGACAGGAACGGCATCGAAATGCTAATCAAAGCTTTAACGGGACAATGTAACAGGATTGTAAGTACATGTCCTAAGCTAAAAGACAGTAGAGAATGTAAGTTCGGCCACAAAGATCTCCTTTGCAATTCCTCACCCGATATTGACCATTGATGGGCAGTCGAAGCTAGGAGAATTTTTAAGTTCTTTAATTTTAAAATTCATCTTGACTCTGGATTGTAACTACTGGTGACCACATTAGATCAACTGAAGATTGCAATGATGAAGGGCTATGTATACCCTAAATAAGGCCACCTAATAATAATATTAATAATGAGACGATTGAATACGTCATCTGTCATATTGTGATTTGTCTTAATTTTAAAACACGGCACGCTTAAATGTTTTCCTCTAATATTATACTCTCTCTTTAGCCACGGAACTGAAGAGGTTTTGGGGATTCCAAACATCACATTTTATGAATTCCCTCAGTGAACTTAGACGTGTGCTATTTGCTTTGCCCACAATTACATTTATGAGTCCATTACAATGGGAAATAGTCTATTTTGACGTATTTTTAGTATATGAAGTATTCAGACGTACTAAACAAATTTTTATTCTATTAATACCTGATAACGGCCGTACCTAGGATATAGCCGGTGCTATACGAGCCAGAGGCAACCAACGCTTCAAGGTATTCAAAGGCCAAATACATGTAGTAGCTGTTTGAGAGGCCCCGCACTATTCCCAACACCGACGGCAATGAAGATGTGACGATAAAAGTATAACGTCGTCCACATCTTAAATACGTAATGTAACGGGTAAGTTCTTGACTAACGAAGAGATTAAACAAACTTCAATTTTCCAAATATTACTAAAACTGTTTCGTTGTGAACTCACTTATTTCGAAATTTAACGGTACATTATTGAAAGTGCTATTTAAATTACAAAAAAAATACCAAAATAAAATAAAGGTAGTGGTGAACTCACGTACAGGTCAGACAAAGTTCCAATAAATGCAAGGGCAGTCATCAAACCGAGGCCGTGGATAGTACCTACTAAAGTACGCTTCCACTCTTGGCATCCTAAATCAAACTGAAAACCGGGTTTGCTTAGTTTCATATTTAGTCTTGTAATCTATCAACCCAACTAGCGACTTTGAAACACAATTTAGTATTAGTTAAATGAGATATCTGAGCAAAATTACGCCAATCTGAGCAAATTACGGAAATCCTTTAAGCGAACCTCTTACAAAATAGGTCATGAATTTAATAGTGATAGAAAGATAAATCTAGTATTACCTCAGCGACAATAGAGTTGTAATCCTCGTATAACCAACTGTCGCATTTCATAAGATCTTTACTGAAGGATTCTTTCTTACATTGGCCTTCTTGGTTGGCATACCGGAAGCATCGAGCTTTCTGTGGATCATCTGGTATTGCCCAAGTCTTCCATTCCCCTGTTTTAAATACCGGCGGAGTATTTTCACATTCTCGAACCATACATCTGCAATTTTTTGTTGGATATTGGTCTTGATTGTAAAATTATTGCAGTTAACAAATCGATTTTGTCAAGGGACCTGTTTATAAGATTCTAATTCAAATACAGCAAAGGCTACCAGACTTTTCGTAAAGAAAACATTCTATAGTTTACAATTTATAAGAAATTCTCAAGATGACATTCCCAAAGATAAAACCTAACCAGTTACGGTTATTCGAAAACGTATTCAAGAATTTTCCGATAACCTTTGATTGTTTGGCTTGGCAGCGTTGAAAATATATTGTCCGTTGTACATTGCCATGACGATGACGGGTACTAGGATGAGACTGAAGTTGCGCAGCTGGAATTTACCTGCTGGCCCCATTTCGATAAAAATTTTCTCCAAGTCAATCTCTTGATGTGCTGATGTCCTAAAATATTATTCCATTAGTAAAGATATGAAAGGTGATTGATAGTACAGGTTCCGAAAATGGCTAGGTATGGAGTACATTTTGATCATCGACAACCAGATCTAAATTATTCTCCGATATACAAGTAATAGTCGTAGTAGGTACATAAAATACAAAAAAGCGATCTGGGGTTATGGTTAGGTTAATTAAGTACACAGCAAGGCTATTAAAGAAGGCACCGATTACATGCCTACTCGCTTTGCGCCTCCCGGATCGTATAGTCACTCACGCGTGTGATCAATTTTGATAATAAGGATCCTGTAAAGCTGTACTATTTTTATTGCTAATACAGAGTGGCCCATATAAGTTTGATGAAATTTGAATTACGATTCCACAGAAATTGCGAGCCCGAATGGCTTATCTTGGAAATTCAGTAGCACCAATATTCTTGTTAATTTAAACAAGACATTATTCTAATTCATTTAAATATTAAGAATGAGGTACACAAATTTAAGGAAAGACTTTCAGTGAGCTAAGTAAAGATTGATCGACTACGAATATCGTTATGAAAACAGAACATCAACAGAATACGTATGAGTTATTTGATGGAAAGTAATCTGTCGTGCAAGATTAGCAGAATTAATGATTTGCGCCAAGTAATCGAGCCACTGACTGCGGTGAAACTCTACAAAGCCCCAGCTCTTGAGCCATATCATAAACCCTATAAAACATGTTAACACCCTGTTGCTTCAAATTATATAAATTTAAACTCTTTTTAGGATTTATGTTGAGAATGAACTACTTGTTAATAATTTAATGCTTACAAATTTTTATCTTCATCCTTTTCTTCACTTTTATTTTGGAAAATTGTAACAACTTTTGCACTAGTACTGGGTGGCTCATTACTGATGATTTCATTTTTTGGAGAGTCATTAGGTGTCATTTCTTGTAGACCGTTTACAAATGTATACGAAACAAATTATGTTTGACCGTAAGTAATAAAAATATGTCTTTTTAATTTGCATTACTTTGCATATCTTACTTTACCCACTGAACAAATACTCACTGATTTATTTTTTTCTTTGTACAAAATATTATTAAATTGTCTTACAAAAACAACGTCAAAAATGTAGTCAATGGTAACGTCTTGTTATGTCAGATTTCTGAAAAAGGTCGAATATTAAAATGTAGCATAAAAATTCACATAAAGAGGTGACGTTCTCCTTTTTAATCGAGCTATGAACCGAAAGCCTCAAAAAAGTGTCGCCCCGAAAACCAACAAGCTAGCAACGAGAAACCCGCGAATAATAGGCTTTTTTCCATCCTCTAAGGTAATGAATAGGTCCCAGATTCAAGGAATAAGCAAATCTGAAAAGTGTTACTAACGACGAAACGTTTAATACCCGGCAGAAATTCCTCTTATTGGATAAATTAATTCTACAGCGTAGAGGAATTTCTTACGAAGAAATATTATTTTGTTTCTATTTGATATCAAAAAAACCAAAGAGAGATACTAAATACCTGAAGAGACTATATGGTGGAACCTTTGCCTACCCAAATAAACAGGTGATTTATTAAAAAAAATTAAATGAAACTTATACAGAGAAATTGATTAATTCTACAACGAGTAACAGTTTCAGTGACTTCCCGCTGATATAATAAGATATAATAATAGTATATACTAGTACTAGGGTTGCATAAAATACTTAGATGAAATTCTGTCCTCACGGCTGAGTGGCCAAAAGTGGTTTCAGCAGTCTGCCTTTGTGTGGCTATGTTAAGTTAGGCAAGTTTAAATGCCAGTCTATGAGGCCCCCAGTTTTGTTTCTTTTTTACAAAAAATAAGGTTAATATCTAGTTGTTCTATAAACAAAATTTTCGCGCATAACATAACACAGATCAAAAATGCGTGAAAAGAATGATGGCGACGTCCCGAGTATTTTGTGACCCAGTGTTTTTGATGACGTGCGTTAAAGAGGCCTATCATACGTGTTTTGTCACTATCAAAACATCAAGAAAGCTAATTGAGTACAGCCTGTTCTAAGATAAGAAGCTGGGGTTATAAAGTTGATGTAAGTTATGTTATAATATTGTCCTATATTTCGCTTCAGATGTTTCTGAAAATACAGGCAGATTTCACACTATTTTCAATCTCAATATGACATTTACATTGACAAGATGCCTCTTGTCAAAATGTTTCTTTGCTAACTTTCTTATCACTCATTTATATATTGTCTAAACATTATAGTCACATTGTGTTTCATTTTTTACTTTATGTCATTACGTTTAATTGATTATTTGATCTATGTATTATAAAACTTTAATGTTTTATGCGTGTACTGTAAAATAACCAATACTTTAGGTAAACATTCAATCATGGAACAAATTAAACGTACGTATTGCGTATGTATAAGAACGTTACCTAATCTATGGTCGAACTGAGTAAAAATCGTTGTATTATTGCATTTATTCTAAAATACATTGTTTTACAATTTCTGTATTCCCGCCTTCTAAAAATATACAAAAATGTATTGATAACTATGCATAAACTAAAGCCTAAAATTATACTAGCAAGTCCATGCACGGCTCTTCGTTGATTTTATAATTATTGGGTCAGCTTTCATTCTTCTTTAATACGTTACATAACCCATAGCTAACTTCAATAAAATTTGCAAAAATCTTCCCTGATATATATTGCTACAACTGAAGAGTCGGCAGTATAAATTTCAAAGGGATGTAACCCACATAATCAAATTTGACAAGTATCTTTGGTACAGGGTACAGGTAAATTTATTCTGTATAAAGATATTCACATTTCTATATTATACTATCATATAAGTACGACCCGCAGATATATGATCCTATGTTTATGATCGTATATATGAATAACCTTCTAACAGCTGATCGTGACGTCAAAGGTGTGCAAACGAAAATAAACCTTCAGGGCAACTCATAAAAGAGGTTGATCGATGAGTTTACTGTCGACTTTGCAAAGTCGCATAGGTAACACATGGCTGCTGGTTATACCTACAACCTGTAGCATGTCCGTAAATAATTCTTACATAGGTATGACTAGTAAATAGGCAGCTCATCTGATGTTGCAAATGTTCATGGGCGACGATGACCACCTCCTATGAAGTGGCTCGTCTGCTCGTTTGCCTTCTTCATTGCATAAAAAAAATATAATGAAAATTCTGTGGCTGATAAGAGCACCCTGTTTATAAAACAATTATATTATTTTCCTGTTGGTATTAACAAGTTCCTTAAGTCGTCCGTACTAAATTTCTGACCACTAAAAGAAATATAGTCGCTTTGGTGTACAATTTTGATAAGAAACTTTTTGAAATTAAATTAATGACTTCTAAATTTGAAATCTTCGCGTTTTTGTTTTGGTAAATTTTGCATTCGTCCTGAAATTAAACTTGACTACTGCGAAATACATGTAAAATCAATACAAGCTGCTCGTGGCAGTTATGCAAACATTAACGACACACATATGGATAAGGAGCGGCTCCAAGTAACGAACCCACTGTGAGGTTTTGGTTTGCTCGATTCTGTATTAGAAATTTTAAACCTGGCGAATAAGCCTCGTGGACGACCAGACGTCAAGATCAATGACGAATTATGAGCTATTGTTAAACTACGGAGAACTCAGAGAAGTGACACTTCACATAGCTTACTTGTATTCCCTATTGGGTGTGTTTGTTGATATACAGACCAACATGCCAAACATGACAAACAAGTCACTGACAAATATCATGATCTACACATGGAGCCGAATAAGGAGTTCAAATAACGAATGTGGTCTTAGTGTGGACGATTTATTTGCGTATTTGCCTATTTGGAAACCGACAGCGCGCGGTAACGCGAATTTCGTGTTGTTGATTTGTCGAATAAGACAAATGCAAACAAGACAAATACCTTGTCACACATGCTATCTACTCATGGTGATTATTTGACAAATATGTCAAATACGCAATTACTATTATTTACAATAGTGACCCACTTTCTCAAGAATAGTCCGAACTACAGCGGGCAACACACATTGATGTGTATGCATTTAGAACACCAAGGAGAATGACTATATTCTATACAGGGGGCCTACCACAACCTCTTAAAACAATATTACTTTAACCTTACATTGACTTTTCGTACCATGACGCGCTTAAAGTAAGCTTATTATAATGTTAAAACTACTATTCATTCACTCAGTTCGTACTATGACGCGACTTTAAAGTAATATTGTTCTTACGTCAAATTTAGCAATCTTAAAATAGTTACACGGATGCAATGGAAACAATATTATTTTCAGTTTTATTGTCTTAACATTGCGTTGTAATGATTTTAATCATTATTATAAAAGTAATTATTAAAATAAAAGTTTAGTTGAACTTATTTATTTATATATATCTATTCAATATTTTGATTATTTTTTTATGTACTAGTACATAGGAAATAATTTCTCGTTAAATAAAAATACGCTTATGTTTATTTCGTAGAATTATGACAGCGACATCTATATGGTCCTTGGCGCCACTAACAGTTGACACTAGATTATAATTCCGAATTCACAACGTGACAATCAAGACTCAGCTTGTTTTATTTATTTTTCTTCATGAAAATGCGGAAAAATAATTGAAAACAATGTAATTTTAATAGATTTTACTATTACATACTTTTTGTTTTTTAACAGTTAAAATTCTCTGAATGTAAATAACATTAAGTACTTAAACATTATATTACGATAAGACGATTCGGAGCATCAACAAAGAAAGATATGGCATTATATAGTTCATATAGCGTTATTTCTTTCCTATTTTTAGGAATAGACAATATTGGGTAATCATTCGTTCTTTCAATCATTTTAGCAATAATACATTACTTGGTCGACAGGTTTGTCATGGTACCAATATGAGTAATATTATAACAATCTTACTTTGGGCTTATATTGAAATAAGATTGTTTTTGGAAAGGTTATGATAGGCCCCCAGGGCTATTTATAATATACTTATGTAAGTATGTACTCGCAGGTCTATATTATTAATATCACATAAGATAATAAATTCACCACAAAAATCTGTATTTGCTAGTAAATTAAATCGTAAAAGCGATTTACCCGACGACCCCTACCCCCATCTTGCAGGAGCTGAACATGGAAGCTTTTTGCCCCCTCTATGCTCAAGTGACCTCGAATACCAATATTTAAGCAATGTACATAATTTTCTTCAAGGAAATCCACTTAAGTCCCGCAAAGCATCAAAAATGAGTTTCAAGAATGAGTGAATTTCCGTTTCTTTTTCATTGTAACGCACAGCAATAAATAAGCTTCCGGCAAAATGGCAGACGTGTATTATGACGTGTGATATTGTGATTAAATGAATGTTTGTATTAGTGTGAAATTTCCTCCACAGAATGGCAATTTCATATTTACATCCATGTAATCAGTTACCCCTTATATTTGAGTCGAATAGGGGAAAAGCATTTCATATGAAACCGCAGTTTAAAAAAATAATAACATTAATGTGCTACTATATTGCCTCGTAATATTTTTTTACGGTGCCAAGTGACTGGACGAACAAGTCGTGCGCTTAGTGGGAGGGGACACGCCTGTGGGCCTACCATAACCTTTCAAAAAACAAACTTATTTCAATGTAAGCTTATAGTAAGCTTATTATTATAATATTACTCATATTCGTACCATGACAAACCTGTCAACCAAGTTATGTATTATTGCCATTGACTTACAATTATATGGACGTCGGGTCCGCGCTAAAAAGTGTCCGCACTTGTAAGGCGCTAAAATCGTATACAGAGCGCGACACTCCGCTTTAGTCTTCATTTGTTCTACGGACAGCGCGATACTGCGATGACATAACAATTTAAATTTCGAATAGGTTGACTTGGGACATTTTTTTCGTGGTTTTTGTATTAGACCCGTCGTCCATTTATTTGTAAGTCAATGATTATTGCTAAAGTGACTGAAAGAACGAATTATTTCCCAATATTGTCTATTACTTACTAAAAATAGGAAAGAATTAACGCTATATGAACTGTATAATGCCATCTCTTTCCTTTTTGATGTTCCGAATCGTCCTATCGTAGTATAATGTTAAAGTACTTAATAATATTATTTATATACAGAGAATTTTAACTGCCTGAATTTTAATTTTAAAAAAGAAAACTATGTAATAATGAAATCTATTAAAATTACGTTTTCAATTATTTTGCCGCATTTTCATGAAGAAAAATAAATAAAACAAGCTGAGTCTTGATTGTTACGTTGTGAATTCGGAGTTATAAGTATAGTGTCAACTGTTAGTGTCGCCAAGGAACATATAAATGGCGCTGTCATAATTTTCCGAAATAAACATCGCGTATTTTTATTTAACGAGAATACCATTAAATAAAAAAATAAACAAAATATTGAAGAGATATACGTAAATAAATAAGTTCAACTTAACTTTTATTTTAATAATTAAATAATATTAAAATAAAGATTAAACTAAAATTAAAAGGCACAGATAAAATGTCACCGTGTATATATTTAAAAAAAAAATATACTGTTCCACTGCTGGGCAAAGGCCTCACTACACTCTCTCCCGCGCCACTGAGGTCCAGTCTTTTAGGTGCGCGCCTAGCTCATCTCTCCATCGACGATTTGGCCTGCCGCATGTTCGTTTTGTATCTTTGGGGATCCATTCTGTGGTGGCCTTCGACTCATCTGGCACCTTATATATATTAAAACGAAATTAAAAGTATAGTCAACCCGGGGGAAAAGCATTTACAGGAAAATTGCGTCTTTTCAAAATATAAATAATTGTGACTTTGATACCGTTGAAACGTTTCTTGTGAGGCAAGTATACAGTGAATGCACTGCTTAACAAAGGCAACGCTTTTAAAAACGCAACTCATAGTTTATTTTGTTAATTCAAAATTAGATCTTGCGATATTATTGACGTCTTAAAAACGAAGTACAAAAAACTTCACGTGCCCAAACTCCTGCATACGTATTATGTAAAGTTAATATATATACATATTAAGAAGCAGTAGAGCTCTTTGTGACAGGGTTCCTCCAGGGAAGTACTGCCACCTTACCTATTTTTCCGCCGAATAGTAACGTGAATATTACTGCAATCCGGTTTTGATGATTAAGGGTGCTTGGTGGTAAAATTACAGGCAGGCAGACAATCGACGTATAGGTTACACTGTCAGCGACAGCATTGTTACGAAACACTCGCAAATGTTCCTACGTAATTTACAAAATCCATTGACTTACAAAATCAATGAAAGTTATGAAATAAGAAATATTTAATTACCAACTGTTTTTGCAAAATCCATTGGCGGTGAGTCGTTCTGAGATATATTTTTGCATTAAATGTTTTTGCCGAATGTATTAAAGCAGTGTCATTTGCATGACCGCTTGTACAGTCAACAGCACATCAAGCTATATACAAATCATGCTATATATGATTTACCATATCAAACTATACGTAATTTAGTAGCAGTAGAGCTTCTTGTAAAAGAATTCGTATAGGGACGTATGTAGTACGGCCACCTTACCTATTGCTGGCGCCAAGCAGTAATGCGCGCATTACTGTGTTCCGGTTTTGAAGGATAAGGGTGCGATCTTTGCAATTTATCTGTGAATAGCTCTTTCTCTGTTGTGGATGGGCATGTCGAATACCACCAGACACACTATTTGTTCGTTTCGTCGCACAATATCATAAAAAAATATAATTTTGAAATTAAAGAAACAACGACTAGAGGACGAAAGTAATTTATATTGGAATCTGTAGAATAATAAATAAGATTGCGGTTACAACCTGAGATATATCGTTACCTGTGACAATATCGCACGATAGAAAATTGTACACATAACTAACAAATAACTAATCGAAGAAATAAGCATAACATGGACATTCCTATCACGTGACTTCTGTTTATTACGAGTTCGGATTAAGGTATATCATGCCATTGATACTCGCCGAAAAGCCCGAAAATTAATATTGAAGGAATTATTGTAAACCACTTTTATTACTTTTGGTAATAACACTTGGTACTTGTGATTTTGGTTAAATGGAAAAACATCACATGTAGAGCTTTAGCACCATTTCAGACGTATAAAGTTGTTACTTGACCTGGCCTTTACACATCTTCAATTCCGTTTCTTGGGTTTTGCGATTGCTATTGCTACATATCGGAGATGAAACTTTTATTTCGGCTGACTAGTTTAGATCCGAAAAAATAGTTTCATTTCCAAGATCTTCATCTTGCCAATGTCGGTGGCCTATTTATTTGTTGTATAAGAAAGCTAACATGAAGCATACACAATAATAGTTGGCGTACACAGCAAACTATAGAGATTCAAGAATATATGAAAATTAATTATTCCATTACTCATTATAATTATAATTCAAGGCGTAGTCGATATGGATCTGGGAGTCACTTGTGGAGGATTCGGCTCCCGGTAGTAACAATTCAGGAAATGAATATTTGTTAACTGGTTCGTGTCTTAGAATACGTGGGGTATACTGAAAGTTCCTGGAATTGGCCACTTGTAAAAGAAATTAAAACCAAACAAATATGAAATTGGAAAAAGGAATTCTCTGCCAGTAGGTTACTACTTACTTTATGCGACTGTCATTTGTTTTTTCATTTCGAAAATTTTCGGTCTATAATTATGTCCGATTTTCGATGTGGGTTAAGTCAACAAGAGAGTTGTCAGAGACTTCAATTGGCATTTGGTGATGACGCCCTATGTCGTAGCTCCGGGTATTCGCGGTTAAGTGAATTTAGATGTGGACGTGATCATCTCCATGACGATGTACGTGAAGGTTGGCCGGTGCAAAAGATGTTTAAAGGTTCGGAAATTTTGCACTCGATGGATACTGCATGATTTAATGAAATACGAGAAACGACTGCGTGTAGAATGGTGCCCTGAAATGATAAAAAAGTTTAATACAGGACAATCATTGGCTGTATATATTACCGAGACAGGTGACAAACCTGGTTGTACTGCTTTAAGCCGGAAAGAAAAAGCCTCTCCGCAGAATGGGTCTTTTCCTTTTGAAGATTTGTCGACGAAAGAAAATAGAAAGCAAAGTCGGAGCGTTGGTAAGCAAATGGTTGCTTTTTTCTTTGGCAAATCATTACACTACTGCAGCGTTCGAATACTAAAGGTCAGTAACTGCAGATAAGTATGTACCTGCTCGCCCAGAGTGTTAGAAAAAATTTGCGAAAAGCGTGTTCGAAGCAATATTGTCCTTCATCACACCAACGCCTCTGCACATTCCGCTAAAGTAACGAATGCGTATTTGAAGGCCTCAATTGTGGAGCTGACGACCATACCGCTATACAGCCCAGACGGTCTGGGCTGCATGGCTATACCTTGCACCATGCGACTACTTTTTATTTCCAAAAATCAAAGATTAGAGGTTTCCGATTTACAGGCACGGAAGCGGCGGTGAATGCGTTCCACGAAGCCTTTGAAGAGGTCCCTACGGAAGACTGGTCCCACTGCTTTTCACAATGGTACCAACGAATGCAAAAGTGTGTGAACAGTGAGAGCATATACTTTGAAAAACAATAAATCTAATATAAACATAATGTCTGGTACTGGTACTTATCAGAATCCAGAAACTTTTCTCTTTTCGTCTTGGTCTTATAGATTTTCAGTAGCATAGACTTTAAGATTTTCGTAGTTATTGACTAATTTTAGATTTTTATCATGGATAGTATTTGAATTTTATTATTATTGTTTTAATTGTGGTGTTCTATTTCTCCATGGCAGAATATCAGCGAGGGCTATGTAATTAATTATCATAGTCCTCAAATGCTGAGTTATGGACCTTTTTGACATGTTTTTTTTTTATTTGTTTTAAGTTTTTTCTATTATTATTATTATTACATTTTCCTATTTTTTCTGTTTTTTTTGTATTTATAAACGAATTATTTAATATTTTATAATTGTTTGTATTTTATAATGTATTTTGCATGTCAAATAAATACGATTTTATTTTATTTGTGTGCACAGTGTCCGTTAAATCTTTGCAATTTAAAGCTCTGATAGGCATTGCAACCGTCATGGACAAGCGTGTCGCTTACCACCAGGCGCACGAATTATTCGTCCCGTTACTTGGTACCATAAAAAAACACCGGCTAAACTGCTTTTTGCTTGAAGTCTGTTTCTGGATGGTTTGTATATTATGTCGATGTGCCTTAAGGCGACGTATTTCAACGCGAGCCTATATTTTAGGAGGTGAGGTAGGGGGACCGCCTCTGGCGTCCCGTAACTCGCTCGTTGACAATTAATATGAATAAAATAAGAACATGCGCAGAAAATTTGACACAGATCCGTTTTCGATAAGCGCTGAGTAATTTTCAAATTATTGGGATGAATGTGAATTTAATAACTATAGGGCTTCAGTTGAAAATTTAGCAGGTTCTCTGTAGTACATTAAGAGAAGTATTTCCATAAAAAATTATGTACAAAGTTTGATATTTTGTTCTTAAATAATTTGTTTTAGACTTTTATTTTAGCCTGTTTTCAGGATTTTATATGGTCAAGCTAAGTACATTCTATGTAACAAGTTAGCACTTAAGAAATGAAACTATTTTTAAGGATTTCAATCGCGTATATTTGTTTTTTCAAATAAACTAACGTTTCGGACCCTTTACAAGTCCCTATTGACTGAGGTGGTACAGTCATCAACCAGTTATGTTTAATATTAATGCCAACCACCCTATTTGTTCACTATAGTTACAAAAGATATTAATTAAATACCTAATTTTTAATTTTACAAAAAAACACTCCAATTTACGCTACATTATGTTTTACAAATTATTTTATTTTAACAATATGAATTTTTATTAAATTAAATTTATTATTAATTGATAATGTAAATTAAAACATATAAATTACTACTGTAGTTTTATGTCTTTTAAGGATTTTTCATCAGAGGAAATACTGGATCCCAAACCGGTGGTACGTAGAAACTATTTTCCCTGTTGAATAATTTCAATGTGTTAATTTCAATGGCCTCTCGCAGCATCCTGGGCAGATAAAGGACTTCTTTTGCAAGGACCTGAGGTTTGTCACGACGAAACGGACCAGGATGCTGGAACTCGGATCATGAAACTCAAATGGGGCTGGGTGGGACACCTAGCAAGGCAAGGTGATGACCGGTGGAACAAGACATCGACTGATTGGTGGCCGAGGATGGGCAAAAGAAGCGTCGGGCGCCCTGTTGCAAAGCAGGTCGACGACATAGTACGCGTAGCGGCGCGTCAATGGATGCAGTTAGCACAGGACCGTGGTAGATGGCACAAACTTAGGGAGGCCTGTACCCAGCAGTGGGTGAAGTCAGGCTGTGGATGATGTGATGTTGAGGTTTGTCAAACTTCATTGTATGTGTAGGTTTATCCATGACCTGCTCGCAGACTGCAGACTTGTTTTTAGCACTTTCTTTACCATTATTTAATAGTCAATACCTCAACCATTTGTTCTAGCAAATCAGTTTTTTCAGCTTAACTCGCCTTAATCCTCGCCCCTTTAGGTAACGTCAGGATGCGAATATCCGCAATAATATCAGCACGATACTCATGCGGCTATTATTATACTTTAATTTGTGCTGATTATCCGGGGATGCAGATGCGACTACTGATATTCACAACAACCGTACTCCATAGGCACGGGTTGGCTGGCCAGTGTCAGTTCTTTTAATATATATACATGTAATAGACTCGCGCTTGGCCACAATCTGATGTTAAACGGCGATGTGACCGAGGTTGGTATGCGTTTGTCCACTTCACTAACCTTAATTTAGTCTCAAATTGTACTTTTCGGGATACTTATTTTAGTAGCAGTAGAGCTCCTCGTGAAAGAGTTCATCCAGGGTAGTACTGCCACTTTACCTATTTTTGCCGCCAAGCAGTAATGTCAACATTACTGTGTTCCGGTTTTGAAGGGCAAGGGTGCTGGTGAAATTACAGGCACATGGGACTTGTCAACTTATGTCTTAGGGTGATGGGCGCAGCGGCAGTGTCCCTCAGATCTTTGCGATTTAAAGCTCTGAATGGCACTGCAACTTTTGTGGACAGGCGTGTAGCTTACCATCAGACACACGACTTGCTCGTCCCATCACTAGATATAAATAAAAGAATATAAAAAATAGACGCTGGTGATAATGGTCAATATAATCCAGACTCAATGAAATGAATAAAAAAAGAGAAGCCATCAAAGACATACAATGTGAAAAAGTCGATGTCTAACATTGACTTACATTTATATGGACGTCGGGTCCGCGCTAAAAAGTGTCCGCACTTGTAAGGCGCTAAAATCGTATACAGAGCGCGACACTCCGCTTTAGTCTTCATTTGTTCTACGGACAGCGCAATACTGCGATGACATAACAATTTAAATTTCGAATAGGTTGACTTGGGACATTTTTTTCGTGGTTTTTGTATTAGACCCGTCGTCCATTTATTTGTAAGTCAATGATGTCTAAGATCATTTTTCCATCCAATAAGAAGATCATGATAACCTTTCTTTCCAACAAAGATTTTCTGTGACAAAAAAACAGTACACGATGTGAAAAATGTAATTGAAAAAAAAACCTTGACCTTACTTTTCTTTCATTAAGTGCCTTAGGGCCCGGACTTACCAGCCGACCTTCGTACATGTAAAAGAAAACAATCCAAAATTCGTAATTTAAATTCCAAAACAGGTTTTCTTTTCTCGTTCACAATCATGTTTGTAAATATCTAAGGAGTAATTAGTGTCATTTAATCTCTAATGCCGTATACTATGTGGGTATTATCTGATAAACTGCTTAAATTACTTTAAATATAGTTGAAAATGCTGAAAAACAAACGTCATGGACTACAAAGAGATGCACAAAATTATATTTACTAATTTGTAGACCAGAAGCTTGATGTGATAATTAAAATGATAAATGTTACGACTTTGAATGTAATGGTTTTCGAGAAAACAGCAGGCGCCGGCGTCAATTACTACATACGGACGGAAAAAGTATTAAACTTTCATAATAAACAAAGAATGCATTTTGTACCAACTGATAGCTGAAATAATTGAAGTTGTTGTCCATATCGTGTCCCACCAATCAGAAGCAGCGGCGTCGACATCATGACCGACTGGACAAAAAAATCACGTCATGGGCAACCACTAAGACTGGGCCGTTATGACGTGATACGAGGCGCAATCTTGACTAATTATTAAAAGGTGAACGCAAATAGTATGAGATTTTAATTAAACAGTGGGAGACTTTTTTAGTCCCCAGTTTAAATTTTTAGATCCAAAAGAACTTTTTATAGGGCATTCATCATATTTCCTAAGGTCAAAGCTTTTTAAAATAGGTCTAAATTTTCTTCGGGCATTCACTTAAAAATTTAGCACAAAAACTTTTTGCTTGTATATTTAACTGACAAATCACATCCATCCATCACAGCCATCAACATTGGTTTCCAGGTCATGTCCACTGAATGCTTAGAAGGTAGAAAAAAAAGTAAAGGACTGAATGTCATTAACTTTGATTAGTGAATTACCAAAATGGGATCAAACTCGATAGGCCTACCTATTTCTGCCGCCAAGCAATAATGTAAGCATTACTGCGTTCCGGTTTGGAAGGGTAAGGGTGCTGGTGAAATTACAGACACATGGAACTATTCAACGTATGTCTCTAAGCGTGTTGCTTACCGCCAGACGCACGACTTGTTCGTTTCATCACTTAGTATTATAAAAAAAATGTACGGAAGGACTCGCAGGACTGCACAAACACAATGAAAGCATATAAACTTCTTGGTCTGCTGCCTCGTTCGTAGCTCAGTTGTGAGAGCGATAGCCCCGGTATGGCGAGGTCAGTGGTTCAATTCCCGCTGGATCGAAAATTTTTCTTTGTGTTTGTTCGATCTTTGTCTACAAACTAGTGGAGACTTTTCACAAAAAAAAATGTAGTAGTAAGAACATTATGATACTCAATAAAATAAAATTTACAATCATGTTCTTCGAACACCATATCTGTGAGTACAATGGTCTAAATATCAATCTAAATTGTAGCCACGCAGTAAAAGTCAACCCTGTACGCTAGTAAAGCGCGGTACACCAAAACATTATCGGTAAACATTTGTTGAAACACACAGCAACAACAGCTTGCTTACCAAACAACACCATTATAGCTCTGTTTCAAATTAATGCACTATTAATCTCGAAGCCGTCTGCAATTTTGTAATACAAGAATTTCGAATTTTGTTAGGTAACGAAAAAGGAAAGCAAAAGCTGAACGAATTGTAAAGAATACAATTTGGTGAATACGTGTCATGGTGACACTTCACATAGGTATTTTTATTTGAGTACTTGATATATTTGGCAAACAGTCACATGTCATATGTGTGGATAGCATGTGTGACAAAGTATTTGCCTTGTTTGCCTATTCGACAAATACAGAAAACACCAAACTCTCGTTAGAAAAATGCCGTTTCCAATAAAATTAAATATTAACTGTAATGAACCCTTTTTCTTCCTGCCCATTACCGATTTTATTTGGAGTCGGGGCTCTTTGGGACGCTCTGTCCTGAGTTGTCGTTGGTTGTTACACCCACAAAATCCCATCGTAGTAATTTCTGCTTATATGGCCGTATCAGTGTAGTCGGTTCTCTTTTTGAAAATGATCCTGTGACGTACTCATTGTGAACTTTGTCTAATCGCGTTACACCACCTGCTCAGCGCAACATTTTCATTTTCGCTGTGTGTAGTTTGTGCTCGCTGACAGCTGTTTTATATATTTTCCCTTTAGTTTTTATTTTTTAACTGTAATTAACAATCGGACTATTCTTGCGGTTGTAATTTACATAACATTAGACTTAACGCCTTGCCGATGACGCATTTAAGTAAGTCTAAACTTGAAGAGTGTACTTCTAATGGTGGCATTTCAGGTGGCTATTTGTAATTGCATATTTGATATATTTGGCAAACAATCACCATGTGTAGATATCATGTGTGACAAAGTATTTGCCTTGTTTGCCTATTCGACAAATACAGAAAACACCAAACTCTCGTTACCGCGCGCTGGTCGGTTTCTCGACGCACATCAAAGGAGCCAAACAGGCAAATACACCAGTAAACCGTCCACACAATGCTCATATAAAAAAAAAAACAAAAACATTTATTTAACAATCCAAAACATAATATTGTGATACATAGGTAACCACACTAGGCTAGGCCTATGTAGTGGAGGTCAGTACAGAAAGTTTGTACATAAGGACTTACTGTACTATATTATTAAATTAATTACAAAAGAAATATGATACATTTAAATAATAATAACAACAAACATTAAAATGTCAGAAGGGCAATAAATACTATGTGAGCGTGTGCGTTCGTGCATGTGTGTGTGTGTATGTGTGTTGTGTATGTGCCAAACAGGCAAATGCTCAAGTAAAGAATATGACCATAGTGTGGAACTACGGTCACATTCATTATTTTACCTTCTTATTTGGCTCACGCGTAGATGGTCATATTTGTCAGAGTTTGCAAGTTTGTCTGTACGCCAAATATTTTTCCAAGTACATCAAACACCCAATAGCGGGTATAAATAGCCATATGATAGCCATTACGAGGACATCCCGGATTAGGGGGCATCATACTTATTATCACAGAATCGGTTTGAACGAAAAAGACTTGTGTTTCGCATCAGTGGTCCGAGCGGTGACACGTGCAACATCTTTACACTCTTATTAAATGGATATAAAGCTTCTTTTGATCGGCGCAATGCGATTTCGTGTAATGACTCAATAGCTAGCTGTTAATAATATTTTTAGTAGTAGAGCTCCTTGTAAAACAGTTTGTCTAGGGAAGTACCGCCACCATACCTATTTCTAATGTGCTACTTTACTACTTTCCAGTTTTGAAGGTTAAGTAAGGGTGTTGGTGAAATTACAGGCTCATGGGACTTGTCTACTTAAGTCAGATCTTTACGATTTAAAGCTCGGAATGGCACGAACTGTTATGGTAAGGTCGCTTACTATCAGCCACACGACTTGTTCGTCCCATCACCTGATATCATAAAAAATATTTTTATCAATACTTTTTCTTTTTTTATAATATTAAGTGACGGGACTAACAAGTCGTTCGCCTAATAGTAAGCTATACGCCTGTCCATAACAGTTGTAGTGCCACTCAGAGCTTTAAATCGCAAAGATCTGTGGGGCACTACCATTGCGCCCGTCACCCTGAAATATAAGTTGACAAGCAGGTATGGTGGCAGTACTTCCCTGGACGAACACTTTCACAAGGAGCTCTACAAAGTAAACTTTAGCAATGTCAAAGTAAATGTATGGAATTGAGGCCCCGTGACAGGGTGCATAAATATTGGCTTATTTTATTATTTACATATGCATTTATTAGTGTAAAACCAGACACCGCTACGCTTAATTCGGTTTACCGTTTGGATTAGGCTTTTTAACTAGACATCAGGGCTAACACTCTGCTAATTTTTAATCATCTCAGTTGCGTGTTGATAATGTCAATAGCAGGATTTTGTACGTTTGATATTTTGCAAAAGTTAAGTGTTTGGCTTGTCAGTGGTTAGCCATCGAGCTACTTTTCAACTGCCATTTGCATATGTATTTTTTAACCGATTTCAAAAAAGGAGGAGGCTATCAATTCGACTATATGTTTCTTTAACTCCGTTACTTGAGCATGATTTTTTTTTTGTTGGAAAGAAGGTATCTCCATAGTGGTCCCACTTAATTTTGAAGAAAATCATCCACCTCTAACGGTAGCTGTTCACGCCTAAATAGCGCCTAAATCTTACTATAAAGAGCAATTATTTTAATGGTTGATTTTGCTATTCTCCAATTCAAGGCGTTTTCTCTCTCAATATACTTTGTAGTGTAGTAGTGAGAACCGATTTTTATTATCTCCTGTGTCAAGTTCCGTATAGTGGCGAACTAGGGGATGAATCCGGGTTTGCGCACTTTCAGGTAATCGATTTCAAAAAAACTTGGCAAATAGATGTAATTGCATGTGCTTTTGAGGTCGGTTTTTTTAGTACTCTGTACTGAGATTATTTTGTACTCTGTTCTTCAATGGCGAGTCGTGGCGCGTTGACGGCGTAGTCTATTAACTATTTGACATAAAACATTCATTTAATTAGAAGACTAAATTGCTGATTAAGCAAGATAATAATTAAGATATACATAGTTACTTCCATGGTACTTTTAGTAAGGCAACATCGATCGTTATTGATTCAATGAATGGATGTCATTACTGACATTTTATTGAGACTGAACTACCATTGCAACTAGATTTTAGCAGAATAACAAATAATATCATAATAATTGGAGTCTCAATGGGATTACTGTGAGCAGTGGGTTTCACTTGGAGACCTGGTTTAATCTGTGTTCAGGGTACTTATTGATAACAACTATACGAAGTCAAAGTCAAAGTAAAAAAACCATTCCTTCCATAGGTAAAATAAATTTACACTTGAAAAACGTCACTTTAAAGGTGGGTATACCATTACGTTCGAGCACCAACTATGCTCCGTGCATCTTCCGCGTATCACTATAAGAAAACCGAGTGCTTAATGCTTCGCGCATCGACTCTGCTCCGCGCATGCGACTGCTCCACATTTTTCATTTGGACATTGAGCGAACATGTCGTCCCCAAAATTGGTAGCGATAGTGTGGCATACATTTTAATTGATTATATTGTTCACGAGCTAAATATTTCTCTTCAGACCACTTCATAGCGAAACATGCGCGGTAACTTAAAAAATCCCCTAAGTGACCCCCGAAAACGTCTTGCTTGCTCGCGTCCACGAACACACTGCGCTCCGCTTTGTGTTCGCGCAAAAACCGTCAACATGCGGAGCGCTCACCGCATAGCGTGCAACGTTGCTTACGAAGTTCATGGGAATGTATCCACAAATGGAGCAGTTGCAGGTGCACGGAGCACAGTCAGTGCGCGAACGTAATGCAGACTCACCTTTAGGCCACTGTTCGTTCACTACACTGACTTCCCTGAGAAGAACGAGCAAGAAACTCTAGGGATTGCTCTTTTCAAATAAACTGAAATGATATGGAAAACACTTTAAATCAAATTTGTGTGGAATCTAGAGCCGTGTCGTTTTTCCATACATCTTTATCTAACACGTAGTCTTCAATTTTGTAATATGACATCAATTAAAATATTTTTAATGTAGTTTTTAAACTTAGAAAATGATAATCTTAATATACATATGCTCCGGAATCTTATTGTAAAAACGTACTCAGTTCCCCATAAAAGAGTCGTTTACTTTGGTTAAACGAAATCGTGGTACCATGAGTTTGGACTTAGTTTTAAGGTTAATATTATGGATACCTTCTTTCTTATTGAAATTATTGTAGGTAATTCAAATTTAACACACTTTGTCTTCTTGGCATTAAGCTATAAACTGTTAGCATTACGCCAGTAAACTACCTTAGAAAGGATATCGTTAATATGGTCATAGTTAACGTCATGCCTGTCTGTTTTAAAAATCAGGGATATGTCGGCAGCAAACAATACTATTTCGCAATGGTCCTTGACAAAGTATGGCAGATCATTAATATAAATGAGAAATAAGAAAGGTGCAAGTATTGGGCTTAACCCAAAGAAATCACTCCATTTATGTCTACTTTCTGAATTCTACCGTTGAGATATAACGAGACAAGTTCCAATTCCAACGCCTTGCCATTTACACCGTAATATTCCAGCTTTCTAACAAGAGCAATATGGCCAACACAATCAAATGCCTTTGAGAGGTCACAGATAACACCTTTATTTGGGATCTTTCACACTCAGATAACAACAATGTGTTTTAGTAACGCTGCCCCCACATCGCTAGTCGATCTACCACTAGTGAACCATATTGTTTACTGTGAAACATATAATTCCTACCGATATAGGACAGTAATTGTATCAGCCTTTTCGAATATTTTACTTAAAGCTGGTAAAAAAATTAAAATGAGCCTGTAGTTGCTAGGATCAACTTTCCTACCGCTTTTGAATAAAGGAATAAAATTGCTATATTTCATCAAAGCGGGAAAAACACCTTCGTCAACGCACCTCGTCAATTGAAAGCAACAGCTAAATGTGGGGAAATTAGATAAATAACTGAGTTGATTTGCTCCAGAGATCTTCAGTTTTAACATGTATTGATTTAAATTGCCTCCGTGGCCGAACGGTTACCATGCCGGACTGCCACGCAGAGGTCCCAGGTTCGATTCCCGGGCCGGGAGAAATATTTGTATGGCCTACAATTATTTCTCTCGTGAGTTTGGGTGTAATTTGTGGTTGTCTATGTGTGTGTCCATGGCACCCGCGACCCAGGGTTTCCCTAGTGCGGGGCTATGTTGAGTACGCACACGTGCGTTATTTATTATTATTATTATTATTTAGAAACTTTGAAGATGACTTGTGGATTAACATGATGAAAATTAAATACACTGCCACAAACAGTAACATTTTCCTGTAAGAGATCAATAGCAAGAGAAGGGAGGAATTTAATACTAAAGTAAAATAAAGTGTCTATCACTTCTGAATTAAAGACTAGAAGACATATTATTAAACTTTCAGGGATCAAATTATACTACCCATGTTTATACAGTACAAAAGCTATCCAATATAAATTTAAAGCCGTTATTGTGAAGTCCACTTTCCGTGTGTAAATTTTGCAACACATGTTGGAACATATGAAACGTATTACAAACAATTTATGCGTTCAAAGTGAAATAATTCGTATTGTAAATGTTCTGCGTGATAATTTTGGTCTCTGTTTGGATCTGTGTTTGTTTTAATGTAATAGTAGCTGTTGCTGTGTTACTACCATCTTACCTGTTCACTG
>NW_020653852.1:7992895-8069106 GCF_003589595.1 Hyposmocoma kahamanoa | reverse complement strand
AAAACTAATATACGCGATCTAGATCCGAAAAACAGTTATTTTCTATGAAATTGGAATATTTTAAATAACCAGTACCCTATTATGATAATATTATTATTGTTTTGTTGTAGTTTTATTCGAATCAAGACACGTGATACAACTCTTGCTATTAAATATAGCGAAGGGTAGGGTCTGAAAAACAACTGAAACTGTGTTTCTTACCTTTTGTTCTACATGATAGATATAACTACGGACTATGTTGTTTAGGGATAAATTACATTCATGTAAATAAATATAGTACTGTTTAGTTACTGTATGTATTAACTATAGTGCAGTTGGGTAATTTTCAGATTAGTTTTCTCTGCCTAATTTCGGTGGCAATTTGTATTATTTAAATATTCTAGAGTATTATATATAGTATACTTCATTATAATGAAGTATACTTATTTAATATTCGAATGTAGTATCCTGAAACATTATTTAATATTTCACGATAATAATAATATACTCGATATCAGACTAAAAATAAATATGACCAAGACCAAGACCAAGTCATCACTAACACAACCAAATGCAAAATACGCGTTAATGCGAAGGATATGCAATATGCTAGCGAGTACGTTCACTTAGGCCAAACAGTGTCCATCTAGTGCAGGCCAGGGGAAAAAATTGCTAGACCTGCTAGGTCCATGAAAGATCTTATGTGACCAAGCAGCACACCCATATCTAAATATATACTAAAAGATATCTAATAAAATTTAATTCGATTGAATATTTTAAGAGTTCAAATTCCCTCAAGATATCTCGAAGGTTTCTAGATAATTTAAAGTAAAAGTGGGCACAACTTTATTAGTAGATCACAAGAGTGCTTTGAGAAACTATCTGTAGGTAGTGTTAAGAGTGATTCTTATCTTTTTTCTTAAGTAACCCTTCTAGAATGCTACAAGACCATTTGTAGAATGTAGACAGTCTCTATTTTAGTCTTGTAGACAGTTTTTAGACAATTTATAGCCTATAATAGTTTTCTTAGTAATGCTATTTTAAAACCAAAATACTAAAGCGTTACAAACATAAGACGCAATTCTCTTAATACTAATAGATTTCAAGTTTAATGGCTTACAAAATATAAACTATCAAAATTGCAGCATGGCGAAATTAAATATAGTATTTCTGACGTTTTCGCGCAATGTTTAATCGGTTAGAAAGCGCAAATTGACGTGCGACTTTAAATACATTGTGAAAAGTGATGTAAAACCATAAAAGTAATGCGCTCGCTAAATTTTAAATATTTATGTGTAAAATATAATCTTAATAAAAATATAGTTATCGATTTTCGGTTTTAAATATTTATAGAAAGCTTAAACATACAAAATAACTCACAAAACAAACCATTTCCTAGAAGTTCTAGGCTTTTTCAAGCTAATTTCAACTTAGATTTACTTTTTAAAAAGAAAAGAATTTTTTCTCGGCTACTTCATTCATTCTTTACAAATAAAAATGGCGATAAGAATTTAAAGCTTTTTTCAAAACACAGTCGGGGGAATTTTGTCTATAGCTTTATCTACAGAAAAACTTTAGAATACAAAAAGATTATTTTTACTTCCTTTAGTTTACTTGACCTTGTAGAAGAACTAACACTCTTATGAAGTTTTTATGATTGTCTACAAAACGCGATGTTTCTAAGCGATTTTTCTTTTGAGAGTATTACAAAACCTTTATAAATATTGAGTGTATTATGCAATAAGAAACTGACTTTTCTGTTTTTTTGACCTAGTGTTTTGAGACACTAGGTCAAAAAAACAATTGAAAAAATCCAATTTGTTGCAAAAAAAAAACGTTATTCTGTATAATTATATGGAATGTGTTATATATGTCTAGAAAGGTGGATAAATTCCTTATCATATAAATATAAGGAATATGTTAATGACATACCTAATTTATGTTGGAAGAAATAAAATTTTCATTATAAATTTGAGGTTATTTCTTCACGCTAACCACATTTCACACAATGATTTCACTGTATTTTAATGATAGACGGCACAATACACATACACAACATTGAAGTATAGTAGTTTACGCGCTCATTTCAATTGTTTTTATCATTTCACAATATGGAATTACTTCACAATGTTTATTTATTTGTCAACAAACAAATGCCGGCCATGACCGACCCGAGCGCGAATTACGGCTATTGTATCCAGAGTTGCCAATTTGTGGAGAATTCCCCAAATTGTGGGGAGTTTCAACTAGATTGGGGATTTTGTCGGGATTGGCGCTATGTGAGGAAAATGTGGGGATTCTAACATTTTATCATTTTGTTTAATCTATCAATTGCTGATGCGTCGCTAGTTTGATGGTTACTGTTAGAAACACTGTGATGGACTATATTGACGTGTTTATCAACATCGCACATCGCCCGTATTTAATAATAAGAATTATTATAATAATAAGCAGCTTTAATATAATTATTATAAGAGCACTTGGTTCTGAATTGTATCTTGGTTGTGAAATTACCAGTCCGTGCGTGTTGAGTTCGCGATTCTTTCTCCCGCTTATGTATGAAGCAAAACTAAATCAGCTATTGATAAACAAAACCGAGCAGTTGGTACTTCCACACCACAACTTACCACTCGTCAACTTTAAATATTAAATATACGTCGAAATTCATTGATTATTTCTAACGTTAACTAGTGTCACCAAATGCACAACAAATAATCAATTAACTTAATTTTGTAAGGCAAAGAAAAATGATTTTTTGGTCAGACTGATTACAGATTAATGTTGAATCTAATTAATATTATAATTAATATAACTGCCTTCGTGACCGAACGGTTACCATGCCGGACTGCCATGCAGAGGTGCCAGGTTTGATTCCCGGGTCGGGAGAAAAATTTGTATGCCCTACATTTGTTTCTCTCGTGAGTTTGGGTGTAATTTGTGGTTGTCTACGTGTGTCCATGGCACCCGCGACACAGGGTTTCCCTAGTACGGGGCTATGTTGAGTGTGTACGTTATTATTATTATTAAAATAAATAAACGATTTAAGGTCATCCGATTTTATAATTAGTTTACTTTTTACATTCTGTTTACATTCACAGCAAACGTAATAGATTATTACATTCTTTATTATATTTTTAAGCGATGTATTTCTCATAATTAATAATAAATTGTAGATGCGAGGAATTTGTGGGGAACATGAACTTTGCTCTCCCCAAATTTGAGGATTTTAACCCTGATTTTTGGAGATTTTGAACAATTGGCATTGGCAACGCTGATTGTATGGAATGATGTGATGTAATGACTTAACATCCAAGGTTCACCACCTCCACTAGATCTTTTAATATTCTTTACTTTATCCATTTTGCATGAACTCTTACAACGTCCAATAGAGTAAAAACCCTAATTGTAGTATTTTTAAAAATAAAATCTACTGAAGACACGCTATAACGTGTTTGTTAATAAGTACAAACACTACAGAATGTCTATAAATGAAATATACCTAGAATAAACTTAAGAATACTAGTTTTTAGAGTATTTATAGACTTTACTGGATTTGTACAGAACAATTTTACTAAAAAATAATCAGTTGTTCTACAGATGAACTTAAAATAAGGACTATAAGAGTAAATCTTAAGAGAGATTACACTTAATTAAGTTGCTTGGTATTAAGAAGGTGTTAAAATTTTGACTTGAGTGAAATAAGTCTATAAGAAAAATTTCTTTTTTCTAAAACCATTTATAGAGTACTATTATCTAAATCAATATCATATTACGACTGTTTATAGATATAACAGTGTTAAGGTGTATAAAGTGTGCTCCTTGTGAGGGGTACTACTCTCCCTATGTCTCTAAAAAAGAAGCTGATGGGCATGTGTATCTTTCCCATATTAATTAATGGTGCGCAGACTTCGTTATTTATGAAGATCCAAAAGTACAAACTCGGGATCTGCCGACTAGTAATGAGCGCAACATACTTATTGTAAATCGGACGGACCGAATTCGGACCACGACACTGCGTTCCAAACTTAGATTGCTGATGTAGCCCAAAAAGCTGCGAAGCTGAAATGGAATTAAACTGGTCATATCTGCCGCATGCCTGAAGACTTGTATGCCAAGGTAACTACCCAGTGAAGCCCAAAAAGCATAAAGCGCGCGGCAGACCGAGGAAGCTGTGGCGTGACGAACTGGATGCGTAAGCATAAAGCTTGGGTACAGTTGCTCAGGATCGGGATGCATAGATGGATCAGGGGGAGACTGCTTTGCCAAGCAGTAGGATACATCAGACTAATTGTAATTGTAACTTAAATAATAAAAATTGCCACCGAAATAAGGTAGAGAAAACTAACCTTGCCCAATTACACCTTCTATCACCGATCATGTGACCTATAGCGTATAGCAAAACAACACCTTAAAGAAACACTCCGTTTACAAGGTTGTGACCTGAGCTTATCGTCGTGGCCCATTAAGCTCCTGTAATATATTTGGCTGTCCAATAAATTCGGGTAAAGGGCCCACTTGGATAGATAAACCGGGCTTAAAGCTAATATTCCTTCGCGTTGGACACGTGCCAGTACGCAACAGGTAAGGTTACTCTCGTTGGTATATCGCGTTAATGACAGGGCATAGGATATGCTTGCGCATCTTTTGTGGAATAAGGCTTTATCTGCAAAATGACAACCTTTATAAATATTATATATCTTATGAATATTAAGAAAAAATTATATAATTTTAATAATAGATTTTTTTTAATAATAATTAATATATTTTGATTATTATATGTGAAGTCGATAAAATTAGGTTTTTGAATGACTAGAAAAAGTATGACAAGTTTTTGCAAAATTTATTTTCATGACACTGCTTTAGATAAAGAAATTAAATTTTCTTCCACAAATTTTTTGTTGTTTCCCCTTTGGATCCTTAAACTTCTTTTTCTATTTTCGTCGTTTAATCACCGGAGGCTTCAACGAAGAAATTTGTATTTTTTTATATTTCAATTAACTCCTAATACTTAGCTACAGAATGAGAACCCTGAACCTCTTACGTTAGGTCTCACTTACGTCTAATATTATTATTAATACCTTTTTATGATACCAAATAACAAGACGAAGACATCGTGCATCTGGTGTTAAGCGACACGCCAGTTAATAACAATTGCAGTGCCACTCAGAGCTTTAAATCGCAAAGATCTGAAAGGCACTGCCACTGCGCCCGTCACCCTGAGACATAAGACGACAAGTCCCATGTGCCTGTAATTTTACAGCTTGGCTACAGAAATAGATAAGTTGGCAATACTACAATATTTATAATTTTTCTAGTGCAAATACGGAGGCATCACTACGAACCTGTAACTTTTTATGACTCTATTTATTCTATATAGTTCAGTAGCAGTAGAGCTTCTTGTGAAAGAGTTCGTCCAGGGAAGTACTGTCACCTTATCTATTTTTGCCTCCAAGCCGTAAGTTCTGATTAAATTACAGTTACATGGGACTTGTCAACTTATATCTCAGGGTGACGGGCGCAGTGGCAGTGCCCCTCACATATTTGTAATTTAAAGCTCTGAGTGGCACTGCACCTGTTATGGACAGGTGTGTCACTTACCACCAGGCCCACAATTTGTTCGTCCCGTCACTTGGTATCATAAAAAAATCCATGTGTCTTGTATGGTTTCGGATTTCCCCATACTGTCCCATTTAAAAAAAACACTGCATAATGAGTGATGTAGATACCTGTAAGTGGCTTACACATAAGAACTGTGCCTTACCTGTTGTCTTTTTATCTAACTTTTTTATGTGTAGTGCTGTTGGTGTTCCAAATAAATTAATAAATACGTACATATTATTATAGTACATATTATTTGGTATTAAAATGTTTACCATTGAATCATGTTGAATTTGATATTCTAGAAGGTACATTAGGCCTGGCTAAATTATCCGAACAGCTAAGCCGAACCCGAGAAATCTCAAGGAATAAATTACTAACCCTCGCATATTCAGTTTCTACTGCTCGCGCGTGCCGATCATGCCGACCCCTGTAACGTGTTTGCAGTATGCCTTTCTACACATATAAGTAGGCAGGCATTTTCTCAAAACATTTGAAAAAGTCACGTTTCGGTTATTATCTACTCTTTGAAATAAATTATTCGATGTGTCCTTACTACGAAGTTTTCAATTCGCCTGATTGAAGACGTCAGTGATCAGTGCCTCTACCATGAGATCACAGTGACAGTTATCGTTAGCGACCACATAAAATGTTTGTATACAAAATGTTGTTTCTTCTTGTGACTGCTAGGGGCACTGTACAATTTGCAATATAAGATTGTGAAGTAATTTAATCGGTCGCTAGCGAAAACTGTCACAGTAAACTCGTAGTAGAGGCACAGAACTCTGACAGTTCGCTGAAGAATATCCTTTCCTTATTTATCTATTTATTTATATATATATATATATATTTATTTATTATATTAATCCCGAAGTTTCGAATCCGAGACTATATAAATCTGGAAAACTCGGACCCACTTCTGACGTCCCTTGTCCACTAAGTCCGAGAAAATATGTATGTCGTTGTATACCTAGAGATAAAATGACACTTGGGACACCTGTGGCATTTTGGACCGTCATTTTTCGGATTCGGAACTGGTACGAATCGGACGTAATACGCAAACGCTCTTAGTCTATACAAAGGCAAAACGTTGCCTTACCTACGCTTAGGCATTACATTCCTGAATGCGAGCCTATTAGAAGTGGTATAGGTAGATTTTTAAATTCTATATAAAGCTATTTTTTCGGATCTAAAATGCGTAAGTAAAATCTGAAAAAAAAAATTTTTCAGTTCGAAGCTCAGTGCCAGTACCACGAGTTTACCGTGACAGCTGTCGCTGTAATCTCATGGTAGAGGTACAGTTGACAAAGCGGCCAGACGCCAAAATCAGTTCGATCATGATCTTTTCGCTTCCTATAATCGCATTACGCATACATAGTAATTTTTTGTTCTCCTTTTAAACGTTACCTGGATTTTGTAAAATTATTCTCATCTGGTTACGATACATACATCGAGAACAACCTTTCCTTACAATTCCATCGACGTTAGCTCTACAAATCTTTGCCGTTATCTAATAACATCCATGTCCGTTAATAAAAAAGTACGAAAATTAGGTTGAAACTGTAACCGAGGGTACCTATGTTATATCATGAGATAAATTGTCCTTTACACAAACACACACATACGCAAGCACGGATAAGTAGAGAGAGATAGAGAGATCTTATTTAATTATATGAGAGAAACACAAGTGTTGCGCGGGTGTCGAAAAGGTTCCATAACACATTTAGACCGGCACATAGCAAATAAGTGACAAGAAGTTCCAGGGTTGAAAATAAAATTAAACAATATTGTGAGTTACTAAAATGTTTCGGCTTTTGGTGGAGTGGTCATATTAAACTTGTGATTTTCTACCTGTGTAGGTACCATCGCCCTTCCTATTTATTTTTATTTAACACCCCAAGGCCCCGTGTAATGTTCACACATTTTCGGGTATATGTAAATATTAGGTATTTAAAAAGTACATTGTGTTATGTTAAAAAAATGTAATCATGTCACCGTTTTGAAAAAAGGTATAGTTTTATTTCAGAGAAAAGTAAACAATCTATATACATTCCTGGTTTTTTTTTATATATGTATCCTAATATATAATTTAGTATTATAATTTTCGTAAATATTCGTACAATGTGTTTTCATTCCAAAGCATCCAAATACAAGGTTAATGTAAATCAGCGAACAAAATCGAAATGTAATAATTGTAATTAGTAACGTGGATTCTGTTAAAAAAATTCTTGAATGTTTTTGAAATACAATATTATTCTTATTATCACGTAAACGCTCAGTGCATATTGTAACGAAAATATCGCATTCAAATGTAGCGCTAGAAATTTATTTATTTATTTATCTAAAAGGAAAACCTAACAACTGCGAGTCAATTACAGATCCTCACAAATAGAAATATAATAAAGAACCCAGCTTAACTGCCTCTGTAGTCGAACGGTTATTATGCTGAACTGCCATGTAAAGGTCCCGGGTTCGATTCCCGGGCCGGGAGAAATATTTGTATGGCCTACATTTATTTCTTTCGTGAGATTGGATGTAATTTGTAGTTGTATATGTGTGTGCGTCCATGACACCCGCGATACAGGGTTTCCCTAGTGCGGGGCTATGAGAGTGTGTGTTATATAATTATAACCTGGATGCACAATTTAACTAATCTATTACAGAAAGAAGATATCCATAATATTAACCTTAGAGCTAAGTCCAAACTCATGGCACCACGATTTCGTTTAACCAAGTTAACGACTCTTTTATGGGGCACTGTATACGTTTTTACAATAAGATTCCGGAGCATATATTAAGTTTATCATTTCCTAAGTTTAAAAACTACATTAAAAATATTTTGATCGAAAAATCATATTACAAACTTGAAGACTACGTGTTAGATAAAGATGTATGGAAAGACGACACGGCTCCAGAATCCACACAAATTTGATTCAAAGTAGATTCCATAGCATTTAAGTTTATTTTAAAAGAGCAATCCCTAGAGTTTCTTGCTCGTTCTTCTCAGGGAATTAAGTCAGCGTAGTAAACGAGCAGTATGTTAATGTAATGTAAATGTGACGTTTTCTAGTGTAAATCTATTTTACCTATGGAATAAATGATCTTTGGCTCTGAGTTTGACTTTGACACAAAACATGACTTATGTAAAACATAAAAATATAATCACAGTTGCAAGTCTTGCTATAAGCTACAGAAATGCCCAGTCAGTGCTCTCCTTGCCGAAACCACACTCGAATTGAAAAGATCTAGTTCAAAAGAATTACGTAGAATTATTTTTTAATTTAATAAATATTCATTTTTTTTGTGAAACTACGCCACTACTTTTTTACAATTACATAGAATGTTAAAATTATTGCTTGCAAGCCACTAAACTCATTTTGTCTGTAATTAGTTCGGGCAGAGGGTGGAACCAAAGGTGAATTGTGTAGCAAAGATTTAGAAGGAACTCTCAAAAATGTTATACAGGTTGGCCCATTTACCAGTGGTCCAAAGATGTTTTTAGATAAAGGACATTGTAAAAACCCATTTAAAATAAACATTAATTCAGCGAAAATCAATAATTTCGAAGTTATGATTTTTATGTTCTTTTTGAAAATGTTCTATTCTAGTCATTAAAACCACTCTAGTTAGAAATCTATTATACTAAATTAATTGAAATTTGGTACGGATGTAGTGTGACCATGTTTTTTTTTTTTTTTCATTTTGTGTTTTTTCTTAGATTGCGCCGTAATTTAGACATTTAGGAGATTTTTTATTTGTTCACGAATAAAATGGACCGCTATCTAAGGGCCATTTTGTATATTAGTATATGTTCTATTATGTCCGTAGGGAGTCTGAAAAACGTTTTTCATACAAAATGTGGGTATACTTCCTTGGACCTGGAGCATGAGTTTGCTAGGTTTTAAGAGAATAAAATAGACACACATGTTAGGCCATCGCACGTGGACATCGAATATCATTTTTTGTTTGGTTTACATTGCTTCTTTATTTACGCGTTCACTTCTAGAGCTGTATAAATTAACAAGCAACGTATGCAATAAATGATTATCACTAATTTCAGGCTTCTTACCACGGTGTGACTTCTTTTCATTTTCCCGATATTTTGGAACGGTTGTACGCTCCATGGTCACGGGTTGACTGGACGGCGGCAGATGACAGCTTTAAGAGCAAACATATCTGTCTACCCTCTTGCGCTGTCGACGACTATTACCTTCATCGCGATTTGTTGTGGCGTTACCATTGTCACTCACTTTTTTCCCACAAACCACACTCACTGTATCCACGAGACACTGAACTCGAGGTATTTTTGTTTTTATTGCTGCATGCACTAAGAACCGGATTCCATGCACTGGACAGTGTAAAACCATCGTCACGATTAAATGTTTTGTACTTCATGATCTCGATGGCTTCTCGTACTAATTGTGGTATATAGCGACGTTCAGCCGACAGTATCTGGGGGCTATGCAAATCGATCCAGTGGTTAGTCTCAATCTGTGTGAGATGTGCTATAGCCGACTTCTGCCTGAAATTAGTCATAATCATTTAGTGAATAGCGACGAAAGCCTTAAAATTTATTCAACGTATGCAAAATTTTATCGTGGACTTATTTTTTCCTCGAAGCAGCATACCTCCGAATGAAAAAGTGGGAAGAGCAATCATAAGCACAGGAGAATTAGAGATATTATGTCCTAAGACCGGTAAGACTATATGCCGTATTCCGCACGTCCAAGGACAAATGAGTTAGATACGCTTTTATAAGGGCCCAAACAATTGAAATATCATTCACAGTATGTCCCCTCGAAGCGACGAATATTTGAGAGGTAGTTAATTTTGGATGTTTTTTATAGATTTTTTATTATTATTAAAGGAATATTAAACCGACTGACATATAGTTGACTAAAGTTAATTTATATTAATGTTTATGACATTTCTATTCTATCTCATCTTACTTCAATTTGTAAGAATACGTTATTATACTCATTCGTTTATACAAAGAACTTTGTTTCAGACATCATTATTTTTGCATAATTAAATAATATAGAATATTATAATACATTACTATGCTATTGTCTTATTTCTCACCTCAAGTAAAAAGTCCTGTGATACTCATAATCAAATAAAGAGTCTTTTAAATGAAATATACTGAAGGTAGGCATCCACCAATGTACACAAAGAAGAATGGCGAAAGCTGACCCAATAATTATAAAGTATACGTTGAGCTGTTCATGGACTTCGCTAGTATAATTTTACGTTTTAGTTTATGCCTAGTTATCAATATATTTTTGTATATTTTTAGAAGTCTGGAACAAAGAAATGGTAAAACAATGTATTTTAGACCTTACCTAAAATAAGTAAGTGGTTATTTTATAGTGCACACATAAAACATTAAAGCTATAAAATACCTAATCGAATAATCAATAAAACATTGTAATATAAAGTAAAAATCGATGTGACAAAAGTTAGCAAAGGAGCGTTTTGACAAGAGGCCTCTTGCCAATGTCAATATTGAGATTGAGAACAGTGTGACCATTTGTGGCAGATTTCTGCCATTTGAGCAGATTTAATTTTTAATCATTTTGTATGCGGCAATCATCATTTTCAACTCAATCAACATTTTCATGTTGACGTTGTATTAAATGTGGCAGAGTTTAGCAGATTTGGGAATATTCAGCAAGTTTTTTTGGGAACAAACTGAAAACTTGTTGTTTCTGCGACTACAAACAAACATCTGAAGCGAAATACAAGACAATGTAATAACCTATATCAACGTAACCTATATCAAATTTATAACCTCAGCTTCTACAGGCAGTACTCAATTAGCTTTTTCGATGATTTGAGAATGAATCACCAGTATTGATAGGTCTCTTTAATGCACGTCGTCAAAAACACTGGATCTCAAAATATACGAGATCCTTCCTTCTTTACTATGCATTGGTACTTCACCGAAATCGCAACTACGACAAATATCGCACACTGAGAATAATAATGTCACTACACAAAAACCATTTTTTTTTTAATTTTTATCGTCATGTTGGATTTGAGAGTACGAATTTTACAATGCGAAACCCCCGTGTACGTTGTTTGCCTAGAATTTGCTACATGACGTAATGACGTTATAGTATGTATAAGGAGAACATCTTTTTCCGTCCTCTCAGGGAAAACGAGAAACCGAGATGCTGACTTTTTTGGTAGTAACAGAGATCGCCGAGCTGTAAAACAATTTACTAGTACCTCGTTGTAGGATAATACCGTAATTTTTTGTATTAAATCTTTTTGCAGTGATTTTGCATTAAAACTCATATAGTACAGGTTTGCTGAGCCAGATCTACGCTTAATGGATAAGTTATAGAGTAATTTATCCTTTTATTTTCGAAGTTTAAAATTAAATTTCATTTGTTTTTATGAATTCTTTGTGACGTTATTGCATAATAAGAAATGTCAATTTACATGAAAAGATTATGAGGAATGGTGACACTAACCGAAATTCTCAAAAATACCTTTATTTTATTGTGGTAGGTGACCATTTCTATAATACTTCTAAAACTACGTAGGTTCCCTTTTGTTTTAGCTGAAAACCGCATTAAAGACCTTCGTTGAGTATAAAAATTGCATTTATCACAATTTTCAGAACTTTAATTGCTCATTATTCAAAATCCAAAATTTTGCATTGTGTCTCTGTCATTCTCAGTGTGCGACATGTGAGATTTTGTAGACAGCAGATTTTGTATTCACGAATTCAGAGAAGTTTTCACACCTTGAAATGTTAAAAGAAAATTTACATATTATGTTGTACTAAATTAAATCTAAAGATCTTTCGTGAAATCGCTTTTTTAGCTGTTAATTGTCAGAGTACGCGTGTTCTTTAGGGATTTTGACGCTAGAATGTGACAAACCTAAGAGCTCACGATTTATAGGTCTGGACAACCGAGTAAACGTTTTCGAGCAATTAATGTTTGTTCAGACGGTATTCGTTCTCAAGTAGGGAACTCTTAAGGGAGTTTGAGATTGAAGCCTACAAAGAACCTTAGTAAGGGACGAATTAGGTATTTGGCCCTTTCGCAAGAAATGCTCGTAAGAAAGCGTCTCTGATTCGTCGCGTCGATTACTTGACTCAAACAAACAAATTCACTATCATATAAAGTATTTATTAAAGTTAAAAGGAATACTATAACGGACGTACTGAATATGGAAACCCATGAAACAGTATTTGCGATATTAAAGACCCTTCCTTAATGTCGCAGATATCTATAAACGGCGGTTAATACCGTACATCAAGTACCCGGCAGTCAGTCGGATGGACGAAAATTTATCTTTTTATATTTCGATGTTATTTTCAACAGTCAATCAATTCAATTTTCAGTTACAATTGCTCATCAGGTGCTTGCCAATCAGTCAAATGGCCGAAAAAGTTGTTTTTTTCGATATTGTTGTTTCCAACAGTCAAAAAAGTAATTTTTCACTGAACAATGGAGACAAAATTTTTTGTTTTTGAATTTCTAAAGACGTTTTTTTAAAATATTTTTTTTATAATACTAAGTGATCAAATGAACAAGTCGTGCGCCTGGTGGTAACCGACACGCCTATCCATTACAGTTGCAGTACCACTCAGAGCTTTAAATCAAATATCTTAGGGACACTGCCACTGCGCCCGTCATCATGAGACATAAGTTGACAAGTCCCATTAGTCTGTAATGTCACGAGCACCTTTCTCTGCCAAACCGGAACGCAATAATGCTCATATTACTACTTGGTAGCAGAATTGTGTAAGGTGGCAGTACTTGCCTGGACGAACTCTTTCACAAGGAGCTTTACGGCTACTGCTATAATCCTTAACAAAGATTAAGCTGTTTATTTGTTATGTTTCAAAAAAAAGCTATTATAATAATTACTAAAAAAACTTAAACTACAATTTCTCTAAACCTTCAGTAATTTAATTAACTGACCAGTAATCGAACCTCGCCAATAATGAACACCCAGTAACTGACACTGATCAATAACAAATGTGTTACTATGTTATATAATTTTGTTCTAAATTTTATTAGAAACGAATTTAAAAGAAGATATCGCAAAGTAGTGACATGTCGCTCGCTGGCACTCACGAAATATTGAACATTACTGTTACATCCAGTTTTGAAGGGCAAGGGTGCTGGTGAAATTACAGGCACATGGGACCTGTCAACTTAAGTGTTAGGCTGACGGGTACAGTGGCAGTAAGTACTCCTCAAAACTCAAACTTTGTCAAACGATTTATTTACCAAGACAACACAGTACATTGCTAGGTAAAATTATAGGAAATACAAACTTAAACTTTACATCTATACATAATAGTACAGAGTGTTTAACATCATGATTCACGTACTGATTTTGAAGGGTAAGAGTGCAGGTGAAATTACAGGTACAAGTCCCACTTGTCAACTTATGTCTCAAGGTGAGGGCGCAGTGGGAGTGCCCCTCAGATCTTTGCGATTTCAAGCTTTGAGTGACACTGTAGTGTTATGGACAGGCGTGTCGCTTTCCAGCAGGCACACGACTTGTTCGCCCCGTCTCTTGGTATCATAAAAAAAAGATCTTTTTATGGAAATGGTCATTTATGTTTGAATCCATATATTCGTTTTAGAGTTTGCTGGAATGCAGCTATTTCCAAGACAGATGTTTATTATACTTATTATTCTTTATATTTATTCTCTATTTTATTTAAGTAAAACCTTTACATTCAAAAAATCTGAGTAGCACTAGAACTGCTACGCACGTCCTGTCACTGTTTGATTGATTGATATCATAAAAAAGCTACTTTTCCATAGTAATAACCTCAAGATTTAAAAAAAGGCGGTTTCTCAATGCATACTATACAAACGTAACATCGAAACTAATGTCTAATTTTAAACATCTTGCATTAATAACTTCGTCCTCTGTCTCCAACTTCGCAACCACTTCACTACACCGTCGCCCCCCAACCCCATCCCACAACTGTGCCCCTTATCCCCACCCCCTATAGCAACAGGTCAGGTCATGACTAAGTAAAACGTATTGGACTTACTCGATGGGACAATATTGCTACGAAACCGTATTAAATGGTTGGTAGGAATCATAATTGTGCATATTACGTAAGAAGTTTATCTTTGGATAAAACATTTGTCCATTGCTGTACTATTAGTTGAACTGGCAGCTTGGAAGTATTTTTTATCAGTTGTAATACTACTCTAGTCTCCTTGTCATAACTATGACATAAATATTAGCACTTGGGGAATAGTAATTTAATTTGTTTGAAACCTATTCTGCCATATCATTTCGGCGACAACTGCGCTCCGATTGGTTAGCCCGAATTCGAAACAATTGACGGGTGTCGTCAATTGTTACACTTCAAATATACCAGTTTAACTTGAACTACGCTATAATGGACAAAAGTTTACAATTTACACATTTAATATTTAATTACCGATGAAATTTGATTCCGTTTGTTTTGTAATTAGATGTTTTGCTGTTTCTCCCACCCCAGTATGGAACGCCCCCCATATTTAGAGATATCTATATTACAATAAATATAAAATATTTTTGGAATATACGGAGACGTACACACAGGTCAGTTGATGGCGCTGTACTATTTGAGCTTTCTAATTTGTGATTTCAGTGTAAATGAGAGTTGATATTTAAAAGTAATATAAGGCCCATTTGCCTGATGAGTGGCCAGGGATGGATGGTAATAAAACTGAAACTAATTAAAATTAAAAAAAAAACTGCGTATAGGGAGTTGTAGATCTCGGTTCGCTGATTCCTGATTTGTTATAGGTGTCCAGTCTCATGGCGTTAAATATTCGAAAAATCCAACGACTTTCACCTGGCAATGTTAACTTGTCACACGGCAATGTTAACTTATCACACGTCAATTGAAAATATTACTTGTGTCAAATAGCTATCTGCTAATTTTTTTTCACTTGAAAATAAACAATTTTATGCCAATAATTACTGAAAATAATCAATCTCAAGCTAAAAACATTGTGATAATGTTTGTCGCAAAATCAGCGACGAATTATGTGCATCTAAGTCACAGTGTCACGATTTAGAAGCGAGTCTTAAATCTTCAGATTAGTTCGAATAACAAAAAATCTTTGAAATTTAAATGAAGCCAAATCAATGTATGTGATAACATAACTTTTATTGTTAATGATGCTGGTCGGCAACAGTACAGTGTGTAGAATGTAGAAAAAGAGATAAATAGCTTAAATGCGAGTTACTTCAAACTGCAAACGTAAATAAATCTATCACCCACAGTGTAATTTACATGTTTTTGTTTAATTTTAAAATGTGTCAGAAATTACTTAAGGTTTTCTCACACAAATTCATACAGATCTCAAAACATGTACGAGGATAGATAAATTCTGATCAATTAAAATAATATGAAGCAGGTATCTAGTGTATTTTTTCCTACTATATTGATGTTGCCCACTATAAATTTAAATTTGTCTAAGTGCCATCAGACTCTGGTACACCTATAATAACTCAGTTTCGCTAAAATGTCGATTACGTTACATAAGGATCACAGAGTAGGTCAGATTGGAGCTTTTATACGTGAATAGGAATTCCAAACTCTTAGCCTCCTTCCCCATTTAATACTTAAAAAAACGTCCTTTATTTAATATTTAATTTCAATGCTTTTAGCAAACGTTTTGAAAAGATACTAAAAGTGATGAAATTTCACCAGTTAAAATTTTTTTAAAGCGAGATTTATTCACATTTGTTGAAGTTGTTGTTGAAGCTGTTACATAAAAAATACTTAATGTACTTACGTTACTTTACTGCCTGTGTGGTCGAACGGTTACCATGCTGCCACGCAGAGGTCTCAGGTTCGATTTCCGAGGCAGGAGAAATAATATTTGTATGCTCTACATTTATTTCCCTCGTGAGATTGGGCGTAATTTGTGGTTGTTTATGTGTGCGTCCATGACACCCGCGATATAGGGTTTCCCTGGCTATGTTGAGTGTGTGCGTTCTTATTATTATAAGAGTACTTAATTTCGTAAATATTTTACGGAACATACAATTTGCACGAAATCATAGAATTATCCTCTAATATTTCTCTGTAGAACTGGTTGGAATAGAGGCAGTATTACTATTTAACTTTCTGGGGAAAAACTGTTTTGGAAAATCGTATTGTCATTTATTATACCAAGAGCGAACACAAAGAAAAATTCCTTTGATTCGATGGGCCTCACTAGGGCCACCACTCTGCCTACTAAGCTACAAGATCGAGTCAGCAGACCATACAAAATTCTTTGTTGTATTGGGTTTTTTCAGCTTTCAGTAAGCATGACAAGGAAGTAATGGCATATAGACGCAGGCTTGATTCCTGTTAGGTCGAAGGAATTTTTCTTAATGTTCTATCTTTGTATTAATAATTGTTTATATTGGAGTAATTTCCTTAATAAAGTAAATTAATATCAATCGTGGGATTAAATAGCGGGGTTCCTCATAATGATGTATACGTTCTACAAGCAACTCTTAGAGCGGTTACACACGGCGGCTTTTAGCAGCGATGCAAACGCGATGCAGTCGCTTAACGTTTGCCTTTACACACACGCGCGATTTAAGCAGCGATGCAAACGCGATGCAAGCGCGCCACTGCATAGAACTAACGCGCGCTTGCATCGCTACACTTGGGATTTATAGGCGATTGCATTGATGCAATTACGCGTTTGTAACGATCGCCTATAAATCGCAAGTGTAGTGATGCTATCGCGCGTTTCGCGAACGCGCGTTTGCTTCACCGCGGAAAGTCACCGTGTGTAAACACTCTTAACATTATAATAGCCCTGTATCCAGTCAACAATGAAGTTAATTATGGTTAAGTGATTGTAGCAGTATCAATCTTTCCCGTTTAATTTTAGCGTCATGCCCGAGACGAAACTCTCCATTATTAGTTTATTCAACACGATACTATTGTTTTATTGCAGTAAAATATATTAACATATTTCAATTCCATATTTCGAGTTTCATATTGTGATACATAAAGCTGATGTTCGTAAAAATTGTGTACTCATTCCTAGAGATTATATTTTATCTTTAGCAGTTATTATGTTATTTTCGCTGGTGATGTTGAAATTATATAATGTCACTAATGGACGAATCTAAATTTACGTCACAACTTCGTGAATTCTGTATCGAACTGTATACTCGTAAAGAACGTTTTTTAGAGTACTCTTGGGCTTTTTCACGAGACCCTTGTTGACCTTCATATATTCACCTACTTGGAAAAACATAACGAAATATTAAAGTACAACCCGCTAAAGTTAAGGGATTGTATTTATATCTTTCTATTTTCCTTGGCAATTACAATTGGTATGATGACATGAGAGAGGCACAGCAAATGCTATGCTGAATTTACTGGTAAGAAAACAAACATCTACGATTAAAGTCCTTATGAATATTTAATACGAATCCAATATTAGGATTCTTTAAAAAATCAATACACCCTACATTATCAAGTTCGCCTGGTAAATAAAAAAGAGTGCTGTATTTTTTATTTGTCGTGCGAATACTTTTATACGGTGCCTGTGTAGTGTAGTAAAAATAATTTATCGATTATCGATAACATGTAATGGAAAACATTAAACCTGTAATCGTTCAAACGATAATACTATTTGATTTGAATATGAATATTATATAAACAAAATCTTTATAATAAACGTTTAATGGTATTGGAATTTGGACTCAAGTGTACTACGTAAAAAATTGATTCAAATACTTTTTGCGAGTTCTTCAATTAATGTGGTTAATAAATTGCTTTTTAATGAGAAAAAAGCAAATTCTATAAAATTTAAATTATCTAGATAGATGGCGAAACATTATATATAAAAACAATATAAATACAAAAAATATTGTGTAGAGACAGTCCCAGGTTTTTCTACATTAGTTTTGATTAGAGTGACCCTCCCTACCGACCCTTTGGGTATGTGAGAAGGGCACTATGACCTGCGCGAGCATGCCCGCCCAGGGACCATTTAAGTTAGGTCCTAACCCCAGATAAGCCCGTTTGCAAGGACTTCTTCCGGTTCTCCGTAAGGCTAGTGCCTTAGGTGAACCGCCCTGAGTGCGCGTCCAACAACCTCCCTATTTTCCAGTTAGGTACCGGAGCTGTAGGCGGTCCCTTCACGTCGCGTAGATACTGTCATGTTTGTAGGTATAAATTTAGATGCTAAGTTACGTCTACAAATAAATAAGGTACCGCAAAGGCTCAGCTCTGCTATGTACGCTATTAAAAAAATACAAAAACTTCCAAACATAAAAACCGCCAGATTAGTTTTTTTTATTGATAACAATTGACGGAACGAACAATTTTTGTCTTTGCAGTAATACCGCCGACATTAATAGGCTCTTTGTCCTGCAAACCATGATACAAGGGTCATTTACAAACTGGGCCGCAGTGTCTCTGAGAGAATACGTTGAAAAAGTTAATTTTCTTTCTGCTATCACAGTATATTTATAAAAATGTTTTGTTAAGAAAAATAATCATTTTTAACGGAAAAATTGCAATTTCTTAAAGTTTTATCGATAAACACGCTGACATATCTACCTACACACCGTATTACATACTAGACTAGCTCCAAGCTTCGAAAAGTAAATTATATTCCCGAGAGGACGGAAAAATTCGGATAGGGAAGCGAAAATTATGACGGGAATGGGAATAGGAATTGGGAATGGGGAACACATCAATATCGTGGTTGGATAAGCTTTTCCAAAGACAATTTTGGAAGTTCAGTTTCATTCTATTGATTGAGCAGCTTTTGAGTCGACGTTTCTTTTTTTAATAATATTCATCAAAGAAGCAACTTAAATGAGGCTAGCTGAGCTGGCAATAAAGTTGTTTTTTCGATCTCATGGAGACATAGCGTAGGTAACTTTATAAGATCAAAGATTGATATTGAATTGCGATTTCGACATAAGACTTGTTTTGAAAAGTCTTATGAATAGAGGTGAGCGTTTTAATTATTTCATCGGCAGTGTTGGTGGTGATCATTATCTTGGCGTGAATTCATTTATCACGCAGTCATTTACTAGTATCAAATCATTTTAAAACGTATAAAAAAAAGTAAGTTTATTTAATGATGTAGAACAATTCATCGATAGGAATGTGATATAATTTTTTATTACTTAAGATTAGTTTTACAATTGCCCACAATCTAACCCAAATGCCACACAGATACCGGACGCCGCCTACACGACTTCATTTAGTATGAATCCACGCATTCGATGCGAGCACCGCGGTGAAACTTGGGCGCGCCGCAGAATCGCGCGGCTTGTGATAATGAGAGCGTACGAGTAACATGCGGCGCGTGGTGAGGTGCCATGCGGGTGCTGCCGGTGCCTTGCGTCGTTACAACGCTATGAATTTGGCGCACCGAGTGCTTCCCGTAACGTAAAGTCGCTTTCTTATGCATCGCAACACCTCTCCCCGCTTAGTCTCCTGGCCCCTTGTCAGGTGTGCACTTGTTTCGTCGCTGCGCGCCGTTATAACGCATCATGTGGCATGTGGCTCTAATTTATATGTGGTACAACGCAGCATACAGTCCAGTTTAGGCGTTGCAATTCCGACGCAACACATCATGAGGCGTCGCTCTAACCTGACAACCTGATGCAGAGCGAAAATTTGGATTAAGATGGTATACTCGCTCACCTATTAAAATTTAATAACAATAACGTCTCAGACAACCGCACCATTTTTTTATAATACCAAGTGACGGGATGAACAAGTCGTGGGCCTGATGGTAAGCGACACACCTGTTCATAACAGTTGCAGTGCCACCCAGAGCTTTAAACTGCAAAGACCGGAGTGGCACCAAGCCCATCATTCTGAGACAAAAGTTGTTAAGTCCCATGTGCCTGCAATTTCACCAGCACCCTTAACCTTCAAAAACGGAACATATTTGCTGACATTACTGCTTGGCTGCAGAAATAGGTAAGGTGGCAATACTACCTTGGACGAACTCTTTCACAAGGAGCTCTACTGCTACTACTAACTGACATCTCCTTTTTATTTTTCACAGCATTCTTGTCATAGAGGTCCTATTCACGGCGGAGTATGTTTGTTAGAGGTTGATGTAGCTCGCTTCACTATATCTCATTTCTCTCTGATAATGGGCTCCATCGTGCGTTCATGTAAAAGACCAGCTGGTGCTGATTTTATTTGATTTGTCCATCGCATGGGTAACCTTTCGCACTGTCTAGTGCCCTCTACTCTATTTTGCACGAAAAAACGCTCTATGGAGTCAATATTTCGTAACCGACATGCAATGACACAATGCGTTCATAATGACTATCAATTATCAATGTAATTTCATCAAATTACCTGCTGTCAATATATGGAATCTCGTGTGATCTTACGAACGAAAAAAAATCCCTTCTAAAGTGCTACGCTTAGCCGTGAGGTAGGCGATAATTTAGGTCAGAATACGACCAATAGACCCACTTACTAGCTGTTCCTATAATGAACTAAGAAGCATAACGCTTTATGCGAATTAATAGAACACGTATAGTATGAGATTTAAATTCTTTAGTGCATATATGATCAACTATACATAGAAGCGAGCGGGAAATGCCGTAAGCAACTTTATTATATTTCCAACCGTTTCGCATTAATACCTTGTGACTTCTTTCCAATCACATTTTTATTTCATATTTTTATCAAGCACTATAATTTCTTATGATAGAGTTCGTCCAGGGAAATACTGCCAGCATATGTATTTAGGGTACTGCCTGTACTAATCTGTTGCGTTCCAGTTTTGCAGGGTATGGTTTGCTGATTAAGTTGCAGGTACATGGGACTTATGAATATTATGTCTCAGGTTGACGATTGCATTGACAGTACTTACCCCTCAGATCTTTGCAATTCAAAGCACTGAACGTCACTGTAACTGTCATGGGTAGCTTTGTCATGTTGTTTACCACCAGGCATATGACTTGTTCGTCCATCACTTGGTGTCATAAAAAAATACCTCAATACTACCGGAGATCGGTACTACTATACATTTGGAAAAGTGAAAGGTACCGGGAATTAAATTCTTTTTACGGAAAATGCACGGTTGTGTTTTTTATTTGGTGTTGTCCTTCTCGAATAGTTTTTTTTTATAATATCGAGTGACAGGACGGACAACTTTATATCGCAAAATTTGAGTGGACTGCCACTGCCGCCCGTCACTCTGAGACATAAGTCTCATGTGCCTGTAATTTCAACAGCACCCTTACCCGTTAAAACAGGGACACAGTAATGCTGTCATTACTGCTTGGCGGCAGAATAGGTAAGGTGGCAGTATTTTCCTGAACGAACTCTTTCACAAGAAGCTCTACTTCTACTACAGTTATGTATACAGTCGCTTCTCTTAATAGATAAACTCAAAAAAAGTCACCTTATCTACTTCCTAGCCATACGCGCACATTAAATCATGTTACACCTGCACACACTCACCTAACGAAAGGTAGACTACTCAACCCGTGATATTCGAGGCAATAGACATTTACCTCATAGATCGTATTGTTTGTTATCTTCCTTTTATTCTTTCCCTAGCTAACAAGGACCAGCAGCCCTAGCATGTATGTCACTCTATGCACTTATAGAAGTTTCATTTTAAGTTTAACTTAGTTAGTTAACTAGCGGACGGTATACCACGAACTCGTTAACTCTCCACATTTCCAACCGTCATAAGCTTAATTTGCCTTGAAATTACAAATGTACAATTTAGGAAATTCGTAATGGCTATTAAAATACATGACAGCGTCCCCGAGGATATTTCATCCCACACACAGAATCTCACCAAACACATTGAAACTTATTTTATAGAAAATCGTTATTATAATGCGAAGGGGGCTTTTGACCTTTTTACTCCGATAAATTTTGAATACTTTTTATAGTTACCTCTATATTTTTTAAATTACTTTCTTTTCATGTCACTTTATTTTTTATATTTATAATTTACTCGTCGCTTCAGTAGCAGTAGATATCCTTGTGAACAAGTTCGTCCGGGAAGCACTGCCACCTTACCTATTTCTGCCGCCAAGCATTTATGTGAGCATTAATGCGTTCCGGTTTGGAAGGGTAAGGTTGCAGGTGTTATTACAGGCACATGGGACTTGTTATGTTTCAGGATGACGGACGCAGTGGCAGTGCCCCTAAGATTTTTGCGACTTACAGCTTTGAGTGGCATTGCAACTATTATAGATAGGCGTGTCGCTTACCACTGTCACTTGGTATTATAAAATAAGTAACGTACTATTTTACTCTTAAAATCACAATTAAAAACGGCATCTCACGGTCCTTAATTTCATAGATTCCCGTGCACGACTGACGACCATCGACAGCCACACATACATGCACTGCTGTGTACACGTCGTTTTTATTATGGATGAGCCTCTACCCTTGATGTACGAGTGCGAGCTCGTGTTCGAGGTAGTATGAATTGAACGGCAGAATCATGAATCGTGACAAGACTCCTTGATACTTGAGAGCTATGAATATTAGGAGTTTCTAATATTGATTGTAATGAATAGTATGATGTTTTACTACCAATTATTTTTCTGATATTACTCCACTTTTTTGTAATAATAATTATTAATACAAAGATCGAACACAAAGAAAAATTCCTGCGATCAGTAGGGCTAGCACGACAGCGCGCGACTGGCGGGAGAGTGATCTCTATCTCTATGCAATAACAGCGGTATCTCGCGTTTTAAGTCACTCTCGCATAAATCGCGGCCTATCGTGCTAGCTGTAGGGTGTCAGTAGCGTTTTGTCAATCTTGGGGAAATGCTATATCAACTGACCTACAAATCGAGTCCGCATAGCTTACAAATCTTTCTATGCGTTGCGGCAAAACCACAAACCAAAGGCAAAACTGACGCAGCGCAGGTTCGAATCATGTCAGATCGAAGGAATTTTTATTTGTGTCCGATCTTTGTATTATTCATTAGGTACTTTGACTTTATTTTTTACTATAGGTTACAAAAACTCAGCTCTTCTCCGCTCCTCTTATGTAGGTTATGGGCCTTAGAATTAATTACCTAGTTCGCTGGATGGATACAAAGCTGGCATGATGTAATTGAGGCTTCATTTCTCGTTCTCCATAACACGTATTATCTATTCTGTCGCGTTAATAAAAGAAACTCATTTCCTCTCCTACAACACAATGAAGACGTTCAATATGGATTACTAGACTGATCATGCTTATGTTAGATTATTACTTCGATATGCCGTGGTGACTAGTTTCATGGAAGAAATATTATTACAATTGTATTATACTGTGATTTTTTTAAATAGGACAGTGTGGGGAAATCCGATACCATAGAAAATACAAGGAAGCTGTCTAAGCAACCATTAAGTCTTTTTTTGTGAAAACAATTTTCTCAGTGGGATGAAAAAATTGGCGACATCAAAAGTAGGTCAAATTTCATAAAATATTTTTTTCATACAAAATTGACAAAATTATATATTTTTTAATGCTGATTTAGGATGTCTACGTTGTATCGGAAGAAAAAAATGACAGCATAAGTTGGTCAAATAGAATGTAAAAAAAATTTATACCGATGAATAACATTTTATTAAATTTGACCCACTTTTGCTGTCTTTTCTTCCAACACAATAAAATCATTCTTATAAGAAACTGAGTCTATCAGTATTTTAAAAACTCATTCAATTTTATTCATTTTGTATGGAAAACATTTTATGAAATTTGACTAACTTCAGCAGTCCCGATTTTTTCGTCCTATACAATGAAATGATCCTTTCATGAAACTGTGTCGTGTGTGTAGTGTGAAACGACCAGCACTAAAAAAATTTTTTTTATTCATTTCTTTAACAACTCACGCTTGACCAAAAAAAAATTGACTATGCCAACATTGTTTTCACAAAAAAAGACTTAATAGTTCCTAAGACAATTTCCTTGTATATTGTATGGTTTCGGATTTCCTCATACAGTCCCATTAAAACCTGAAGAGACGGATGGATTGAAACCAAACTATTAAATATAACGAGCTTTTAGAGATGCGCTATTGAAGTCTTGTTCGAGCTGTTGACGAAAAAGTTTTGAAATATCTAACTTTATTTATTTGTAGGTTTATTTTATAAATAAATGAAGTTATTAATGGATAAAATGTATAGAGATTATAATACATATCAGCAATTTTATTCATTATAATATATGTAGGATATTTTTAACAGTGAACGTAGTAAACATAGAAAATTGAATGAAGAATTGTTCGTTCCGTCTTATTTTTTTCCATCCTCTAAGGTTCCGTCACTTGATTATATAAAAAAAAGCATTAAAATAAGAGTGAATGACGAGAGTGAAGGAGAGGAATGAGTGAGTGAGAGAATGAAGAGGAAGAACGGTGGTGAGGAAGAAGGCATATTGTAGGCAGGCAGGGTGGAGGTGGCTAGTGCAGTGAGGGTTTCATCGCTGCACTAGGTTCCTTCGCGTTTGGATACCACTTTCCACTTAACATCAGGTGGAGTGGAGTCATTTGCCTGTCAAGTATAAAAAAAAAAAGAAAAAAAAAGTGAGACGACAGAGAGAGATTTTGGTTTCACACTTGTGTTTTTTGTAAGAAAATAAAACGAAGAAGTTACGAACCAAATTTTACGAATTTTATTGCAAAGAACATCCCACCCCATTCCACATATATGTATTCGCATATGCATTTGTATAACACAAATAATTTATCTATGCGATAATTGCGTATGTAGCATTCATAACTTTTTACGGTATAGCCAAACCAGAAATCAACTGTCAGTTGTTCAAAGGTTTTTTATGATACCAAGTGACGGGACGAACAAGTCGTGCGCCTGCTAGTAAGCGACACGCCTGTCTATAGCAGTTGCAGTGCCACACAGAGCTTTAAATTACAAAAATCTGAGGGGCAATACCACAGCGCTCGTCACTCTGACACATAAGTTGACCCCTTCAACACCGGAACGCGGTAATGGTTACATTACCGCTTGGCGGCAGAAATAGATAAAAGGTGGCAGTGCTTCCCTGGACGAACTCTTTCACAAGGAGCTCTACTGCTTCTAGAAGAAATCTCGTTACGACAAGTTCGCCTTAGTATTGTATTTTTTTAAATTATTTTATATTTTCTAATAATTTGTAGGATCAAGAACACACCAATATTGACATTTAAGATTTAAATTCAACTTTATGCCGCTTGCCATAAGAAGTACAAAGTGTCAAGCGTGACGTGCTCTTGACCATACAATAAAGTGTTTACATACGTACATATAAAATAATGTGTGCTGGATGACCTTAATCGTTTTTAATGTTATTATTTAGACTTGTATGTTTTTCATCATTTTAATACTCATAGGTCGCCTCGGAATGTGTACTTCAATTTCTCAAATAAAATCTCTCGTACAAAATGATTTATATTTCATAAATAAGCCGCCGTAAAAGGAAAAACGATTCACGAAAACCTAGTACAAAGTGTACTGAATCCACAGACATCAAAATTGTAAGCTTTTGGGGGTAAAAGCGTTTTCTCCTAAACGATAGTTTTATCAGAAATTATTGGTACTTAACGTTAAAAGCTGCAACTGTCCCTTTCGTACGATAAGGGTCAGAGGGGTGGGCCGTGTTGAGTGTATTCATAGAGTCAGGATAACTAACATCGATACTAGAGTAGAGTTTGGGAAATAAATCAATATCAAAGCATAAAAAAAAATTGTAGGAAATATTTTGCATGGAAACTATTCTGTACAATAATAATAATAATAACGTACACACGCATGCTCCAAGATCTGCACCAAGCATCGATGAGAGTGGACCTAAGGATGAACTTGATCAAAACCAAGGTTATAACAGATTTGCGTCCTAAACGTAATATAAATTTAGGCAACTACCCTACAGAGGTAGTGGACGACTACATCTATCTCGGTCATTATCTATCCGTCGGTCCCGCTTCTCAGTTTAAACAAATTACGAGACGAACTCAATTAACTTTTTAAGTGCCTCCGTGGCCGAACGGTTACCATGCCGGACTGCCATGCAGAGGTACTGGGTTCGATTCCCAGGCTGGGAGAAATATGTTATGGCCTATATTTATTTCTCTCGTGAGTTTGGGTGTAGTTTGTGGTTGTCTATGTGTGTGTCCATGGCACCCGCGACACAGGGTTTCCCTAATGCGGGCTATGTTGAGTGTGTGCGTTATTATTTTTATTATAAAAAAAAATTAGGATGGCTTCAATAGGTTGGAAGATGTGTTCAAGTCTAAAATCCCTCAATGCCTGAAGACTAAGGTGTTCAACCAATGTGTCCTACCTATACTTACTTTTGTTTCCGAGACATGGCCGCTCACGCAAGAATACGTGCACAAGATTCGAGTAACACAAACGTATTAATAACATAATATTTTCTGTTTTTAACCGACTTAAAAAAAAGGTGGAGGTTCTCAATTCGACTGCACGTTTTTTTTTGTATGTATTTTACGCGATAACTCCGGTATTTATGAACCGATTTTGTTTGATTGATTCTTTTTTTGTTGGAAAGAGGGTACCACCTGTTCACGCATGAAGATTCATTTTTATAAATAGCGCCTAAATTTTTTATAAGGATCAATTATTTTAATGGTTGATTTTGCTATTCTCCAATTTAAGGCGTTTTTCTCTCAATATACTTTGAGCAGTGAGAACCGATTTTTATTATCTCCTGTGTCATGTTCCGTATAGTGGCGAACTAGGGGATGAATCCGAGTTTGCGCACTTTCCGGTAACCGATTTCAATAAAACTTGGCAAATAGATGTAATTCCACGTACTGTTGAGGTCAGTTTTTTTAGTACTCTGTACTGAGATTATATGAAATTCACTTGACTTTCATTTTAATTTAGTGACGTCCTAAAGTATAACATTATGAATGAAATCAAAGTATCAACTTGATAGACTCTCGGTGTCGACTTGATACAGAATAACGCGTAGGTGGATACATTGCAGACGTAGACTAACTTGCGGTTATCAAAAGTTATCGATATTCGATAAAATGAAATTTAAGTTTTTTCAGGCCAAAATGTTTTTGTTTTGGGGTTTTTTAATGGGGCTAAATGTAGGGAGAAAATACCTTTTTAGTGTATATCTATTACATGTATATGTTTAACTTTAAAAATACCATATACGATGTTGTAGGGAAGGGAAACACTGCCACCTTCCCTATTTCTGCCGCCAAGTAATAATGTCACCATTGCTGCGTTCGGCTTTAGAAGGGTAAGGGTGCTAGTGAAATTACAAGCACATGGGACTTGTCAACTTACGTCTAAGGGTGACCGGGCGCCGTGACAGTGCCTCTCGGAACTTTGCGTTTTAAAGCTCTGAGTGACACTGCAACCGTTATGGACGGGCGTGTCGCTTACCATCCAACCCACGACTTGCTTATCCCGTCCTTTGGTGTCATAAAAAAAAATATTTCATGGTTTTTAATGTGTTTGATTTACATAAATTCATCAATCAAAGTTCCCTGGTTTAAAATTTGTTGAACACACAAACTAACCTTGAATTATATTCAATATTTTACGCGGTTTTTCAAGTCGGTGTCTTTTTCAAGTTGGTGTAACTTTTGTACATTAATTGGAAAATTGTTTAAGAGCAACCTTGATTTGTGTTGTTCGGCTCTTCTGTAAAATTTTCTCTAAAGCTTTTAGTAGGTTTTGCTCTCTGGGGCAGCCGAATACCATCGTCGTACTTTGATAAGGAACGAACTTTTTGTTTCGTGACGTCACTTAAAGTGCTAACTGAAAATCAGTGCTTCCCAACACATGCATTGCATTTTCCAGCAAATATTCAACACGAGCGCAGCTATTTTGCACGATTTAACCTTCATTGGGTTCGCGGAGTAGCAAATTAATTTACTTCCATTTTTATTAAATTTTAATTTATGCCAACACAGATGGCTCCACGCAAAGTATCTATAAAAATAAACTTAATGTCCTTGTTTAATTTTAATTTTATTAAGTTTTGTTTGTATTTTGTTTCGTAATAGTAAAACGGTGTGAACCTTGTTCGACGTAAAGGTCTCATGAAGACATTTTCCATCCCCGTTTGAGTGTACAAGTATGCAAAAGCTGTATAATAAACCTTTAGCATAACGTTTTTTAACGGATTAAAAGAAAAGGATTGTGTGATGCGTTCGGCTGCCAGGCATGGCGATTTTACAAACTTACCGTATAGCATTAGAATCTATTAAAGCATTTCTTTGGTTTCATTCCATGGCTGGCACCGACTCCAAAAATAAAAATGTTTAAGTGTAAATATTAATTATAATAATTAATTACTATTATAAATTAAGTGTATTCCTACGCAAAAACGCTGTGGGAGTTTCCCCGCAGGAACACAGCATGAAGTCCTTCAAAAGGGGTTTGAGAAGGGTCCTAAAGGGCCGGCAACGCGCTCGTGACGCCCTGGTGTTGCAGGCGTTCATAGGCGACGGTAACCGATTTCCATCAGGCGGGCCGTATGCTTGTTTTGCTGCCTACATAATATAAAAATTAAAAACAATAAGTATCGATAATTTTTTTAGTGCTAAAGTAAAATTTAAAACCTATCAGTAGGTAAATATTTTATTCAAATTATAGGTAATAGGTTTGGATAAGAATTGTCACGTTTAATTGTATAAATAAATCAGAAATGTAGATAGATTGATTAATACGTTATAATAATACTGTTTACAAAACGAAATAAGACAAATATATATGTATAAAAATAATTACGTGGATTGTTGTTGGATTAAATCCCTGTTGTTTTATTTTTCCCTTTTTGGTGACGTGACTGTTTGTGGTTTGCTGATTTTTTTGTTTTACACGGTTGTACACGAAGTTGTGAACAAAACTCAAGCCACACAACTGCACACCCTCTGGATGGTTTATTTATTAAGGCCCGCCTACACGGTCAACTTAGGGCGCGTTCCCATCATGTCGTAACGTTTTATTTATCGTTGAACGACTGTCGCGTCTAACTTGTTCCCATATCACGACTATCTGTCGTGACTGTGTCGTGGACGTTTATTTTATAGTTGTGTGACTGTCGGGTCTAGCTGTTCCCACTAGATCCTGACGACAATTTACGGTAGCCGCCTTGTCGTTTGCACGACAGAATCGTTTGAAGCTGCGATTATCTATCGTCACATTTTTAACGTCGGATAATTGTCTAGTTGTTAGCTAGCTAGCTGTTCCCATTGCCTCGACAGCTTGTCGTCGTAACGTCATAAAAGTCGTGAATGACAGTTAATCTTGTTGTTCTATGTGTGAACAACTTCATTTAAATATACAAGCCACAACACTTTATTCTATACAACTAACTGTCATCACGACATAATGGGAACTCGCCCTTACACAACAGAGCACATAAGGCGCAAATGCAAACATTTACAAATTCGTACTTGCGAAAGTTACCACATCGCAAGACTGTCGAATTAGTCACTTTTTATGATCACGGAGAATAAGAAGATTATCTGATATAAGTTGTATTGGTATAATTGGGTAACAAACACAACAACGGTGGTCTAAGCTTCGCCTTAATTAAAAAACTTCCAACCTTACTTAGCTAATTCCCCTTAACTTGATGTTAAGCTCGGAATTATTGCCTAAACATTGTAAGCGGAAATGAAACTTAACAATATGAGGTTTGAAAACTTTTTTCATTGTCAAGGATTATCTGTGATCCAGGGATGTCAATTTAGGGAGCTTCCTTCTAAGGATTACTTCGACCGCTTAATGTTGATCTCTGACATTTATTTGATGTACAAAATGAATACTATTAAAATGATGAAAATAAATGGCTACTTCAAGGAAGCAAATTTTACCTTTAACGTCTTTTAAGTAAACTCATTTTCTTGAAAATTATGTGCAAAAACATTGTTTTTGTAAGACTCGGGAATTTAAAACAATATAGAGCATTCTTTTTATTTTATCGCTGCTCGCATCGCCTATAAGGAAAGATCTTCCAACATTGGTGACAATATGACGTAATATAATGTTACAATGTAGTGGTTTTATTAAATTAAGTGTCAGGTATTTTCAACTTTTCTTAGAAGTGGTATCTGTACAGTAGTTACTTAGTAGATATACTGATTGAACCTTCAATTTTATACGTGTCACTACTGAGCACCAGTTTTTTAAAGATAGAAAATATTGTGCTATATAATTCAGCACTTTGGTGCAATCCAGTTTGAGGATTGCTTTATTGTATTATATTCGTAATTATTGCTTTTTCAAAGCAAGCAAGCTTTATTGTATTATATTATATTGCATTCGTAATTTTCTCAATCTTGCGACATTTGCTTTCACTTATTGGGGGTAATAATAAATTCCTGATTTCCTCTGGGGAAGACACTTAAAACTAGTATAAATAAGAGGAAAATGTAATCGAAGATCTAATTTTCTAGAGTCGTGCAAAAATATCACCTATCAAATAGGTAACCTATCTTACCAAAAGAATTTTACTCATTGACCAATTATTTTATTATACATATTTTTGCACGACTCTACAAAATTAGGTCTTCATAGGAAGGTTCCATTTGAAATGGAATTTTCACCGTCTTCATATATACGCCATATGTTCCTGAAGTCAATAAGATGCGAGATTTACTTGACAAAGGATCGAGGGATGATTAAGTAGAACTTAACAATAGGAATTTGAGGACTTCCGCAAGAAAGGGTTCACCGCTATTTCTTTTAATGGCGCCAAGTTCGACACCTATGTATGTATATATTGTTTTTGTTTCGATTATTACAAAGGTTTAATTTTTACATGGGGCTAAAGATAGACTTCAGTTTTTTTTTTTCACTTTTTTTTAAACGGTGGTAATGGTGGCGAAGCCATGGCAGCCTGATGGTTTGACTTACCGGCCTCCAAGCAGAGGGTCGTGTGTTCCGGGCTTGCACCTTTTGAGTCTTTCGGAATTTATGTACGAAATTTCATTTGAAATGGAAAAGCTTTCTTGTGAAACCTGCACACACTTGTGAAACAATTTAATGATGTGTGTGAAGTTTCCAATTCGCTTGGAGTCCACGTGAGAACTATCATAGGCCGCTCGTTGTGAGAGAAGGCCTGTGCTCAAAAGTGGGACTATATAAGTTAAATATTATTATTTTAAAACGATACGTATACATAAAAAACCCTGATGTTTAACCGCAGGCCTCACAGGATTCCCCAAAACTAATTATTAAAAGTTGAATGCTGAACTTGTACAATCAGCACACAGCCAACCGCGTCACTAGCAACCTCCATTAAATCCTCAAGCGTGCAAGTGTTAGGGCACGCAGGGCACGATATAAGGTGTGCCATCGTTTGAGTCGCACCGCACAAGTAGTCCAGGTTAGAACCGTCCGAAAATTCCAGTTTGTTCAGGTGGGGACCTGAACCAATTTTCCTTAGGTACTCCAATCAACCTGAGTTCGAAGTCTATTTAAAGACCTCCAGATCGGCCATGGCGATTCGTGTCCAAGAGGAAGACTCTCGGAAGGCGGGACAAACGTAGATGGTATTCCTATGCGCCAAAGATTACCTACCTCGCCTGAACCGGCTCAATGCTCAGATGATCGACACATTTGACAAAACTTTTCCGGCTCCTCAGTGTCTGTTGCACTGTGAAGTGATCGTGCACAGGGTGCCGAGTATCGATGGCACAGGCATATCTAAATAGACGCCGCATGTACGGCCGGTTTGGCCAAATTTAACATTTAGTGATGTATACGTTAGGCAACACTGTTCTCGATTCTGGTCGATTTTAAAAACAAAGGGACAAAAATTATTATGACCTTAGCAATATTATAAAAATATTCTATAACTCTTTTGTTATAACGTTTAGTTTTAGTAATTTTTCGTTTTTTTTTCAGTTTTGTAGTATCTATTCAGTAGTATCTGTAATTGCGATAATTTTTGCAGCACATTGCCTCGAATGTCCGAACATAATGAGCAAATAAATAACGCACACACTCAACATAGCCCCGCACTAGGGAAACCCTGTGTCGCGGGTGCCATGGACACACACATAGACAACCACAAATTATACCCAAACTCACGAGAGAAATAATTGTAGGCCATACAACTATTTCTCCCGGCCCGGGAATCGAACCTGAGACCTCTGCGTGGCAGTCCGGCATGGTAATCGTTCGGCCACGGAGGCAGTTAAAAAAATAATTACATACATCGCCGAATATGTAGTACGAGTAATACAAAAAAATATATAATGCAAAGAATTAACAGTGCGCTGTTCTTACAAAAACCTGGAGTTGGTCATATGTTTGAGTCGTTGTTTTCGAGGACGAAGGTGGTCTAGTTCATCCCACCTAAGATGCTATCCAAATATGCAGAGTAGCAGAGTTAGAAATCCGAGAAATAATAAACAAATCACAAAAATTTCACACGAAGCCGTCATTATGTAACAGTCAGTAGTAACATTTTCATTTGTCTTGCCATTCATAAATTTGATCAATTACCCACAGTAAACCATCTAGTAAAATTAACTAAGACTGTCGCAAATTCATATAATGACGTGCGTTTTCATTATTTAAGTTAATCGATAAGATCTATTACAAAAAGATGTTATATAATACGCTCATTTTATTGGAAGGACAATAATTTTAATATTAGAAGTAACGACTAAAAATTAAAGTAATTAAGTATTTTTTAAGTAATCAACATTTTTAAAAAACAATTAAATAAAGGACTAAACCGTCTTATTCTAGTATTTTTCTACTATATTAATACTACGACTACTTGTAATCAACAAATACTTGAACAAAAATTATTCTATGGAGAATCGATTAATTGAATGGAATACGCGCGTTTACGCGTATTCCGTTCAATCAATCGATTTAGAGCGACCGGAAGGAGGTTTTCATCACTAAATAGTTCTTGTGACGTTATAGTGGGTACAAAAAATGTGCCACGCTTGGTTTTCATACAAATAGCTGTACTTGCGGCCTCTATCTATGTGGTCTGTGATCTAGATATATGTCTGTGGTCGATGGCCATTTTTGCTCTTTCGCAAGATGCCACCACATTTCTGCGGATGTTTGGCGGCGCTATGCCAGCTAGTGGGTACAGCAATCTTACCGGGGTCGGCTTAAGACAGCCAGTTATGATCCGACAAGTCTCATTTAAGGCTGTAACCACTAATTTTGCATAGGTAGAACGGCTCCAAACAGGGCATGATTGAGGTAATAACATTAAAAATAAATATAAAAGGATTTGTGGCCACCTTGGGTCTGGTAACACATTATTATCATTCAGTCTTATCGGATCGTAAAGAAATTAAATGTGAATTAGATAGCTCGAAAATATTCGAAGAGACATTCTTGTAGCAGTTTAACAAAAAGGCCCATTCATTCTCGATTATACCCAATGAGTTACATTCGATTACTATTTTTGTTAGAGTCTTGTTTCCCGTAAGCCTTCGACGAATTGTGCTAAGGCACACTACAATAGACAGATTAGATTAACTTAGATCTCATTTAATTTTTCAGCCGTTACTACCCCACAGCAGGGCAAAGACCTCCTTCCCTTTCTCCACTCAACGCGATTTAACGCCGTCACAGGCTAAGAACTCATATGAGCATGTACCTCACGCCATCTCCTTCTGGGTCTTTCACGTCTCCGTTTTGCCTTTGGTGAGATCCACTCTATGGTGATCTTTGCCCATAGCTCGCTTGACATACGGTAGATGCGTCCGGCCCAGTTTCCTTTCAGGCTAGCGACTTTTTGACCAAACCTCAACGATTTGTGTTTTGGAGCGCAGTACTCGTATACTGTTGAGTACCGCGCCTGACAATTTTACTTTAAAGTTACTCGAGTGCGAACGTCTGACGGTTCATCAAAGACTAAGTTTGAGCTCTGTAAGTGACAGGGAGAATGTGCATGTCCATGAGTTTTCTTTTGAGGTATAGCAATTCCTTTCATCAGATCTTTCATTGTGTAAAAACTTCTTCAGATTAGATGTAAGAATGTTAATATTTCTTACTACTACTAATAAACTTAGTAACTTGATATCTCTTATTGTTACAGATAAAAAAATGCAGGCAAGTGTTAGTGTGAGTGCCAAAAGTGTAGTGCCAATGTAAAACCATGGGGTGTACACCGAGTATGCTCCTGGACCACAAAAGTCGTCGCCGCGACAGTACCGGATCTCAAGAAGCTGCTCTAGCGAAAGTAGCTCCTACACCAGTATGCAACAAAGCTGTCCAAGCTGCCAGGGCTCCGAGAGCTTCATTAGAGTCGGATGGTTTCAGCATACAATTATCGAGTAAGAAAGACAGCTATGTCTCTCAAATGGGAAACAATTTTGCAACACAACTCCATATCAAACGGATATCAGGTGAGTTTTGGTATTTATAATAAATATTGCCAATGATTGATAAGTCCATGCCCAAACGCACCGTTAATGGCGCGATTGTCTTTGAGGCGTGGTCATCAGCATTGCTATGTGAAAAATACTGAAATCAACTCCACATCATATTTTTCTACAACATTTATATTTCGACTACGTTTGTAGAATTACCGCTACTTACTAGAGTTATATAAATGCGCGTCTTAGGGACACGATTAATATAATTTTCGGCGATTCCCAAGAAGTGGTTTGGTAAATTTGTAACTTGTAACTATTTTGAGCAAATGTGAAAACAACAATATTATGCAACATATACTATTGAAAAGTAGATACTCAGTTTGCGCAGGGATATAATAAAGTAATATTTTGGCTGTTAGGTTTTGTCCAAATTATTACTTTTCTCAATTTAAAGCTACAATTTTATTGCCGCCAAACACAAAATATTCAACGCCGTTAGTCGTTGATTCTTTTTCCTCGCTACTTTGTTCCATTTCGTCTTCACTTTCATTAGATACATTAACATTTTCAGTAAGAGTTGGATTCTTGATCTCCATCTCAATTGTGTTGTCATTATTGTATTTCTTGCTTTCTTTGTTATTTTTATTTTCAGTTTTATCGTTCACCGCTTGTTTAAACTCTTTATCTTTCAGTTCAAACAAGTTATCATCCAGTTTCAAATGAAAATTTTGTTGTTTAATTTCGCTTTTTTGAACACTTTTGTACCCAATACTACCGTTTCTACCCACTCCTGTAGCCAATATATTAAGAATTCTGTCAAAAGCGCTGGTCATCGACTCCCCCGTGCAGTTTATTCCTTCTGGACAGTTGACATCGATGACTCCACGAGTAATTTGACTCAATATAGGATTTAAATTGTCAGTTGTTACGTTAGAAGTTTTTATTCTATTAGTAGACTCCTTTGGCCATTGCTCAGCTAAATCTTTTGATCGAAGCTTTACGCTTGTACTCGTAATAATAACACTGAGGACCTGCAAGGAAAAAATTCAACATCTATACTATTAATCAAAGTATTCAAACGGTGAAAACCATTAACATCATAGGTAACTGTGCTAACTAGGTAGCAGCTAGCTACTTTACATTAAGTAATGTAATAAAGATCTAAACGTTATGGAAAAACTCACCAACGTTAAAATATTAGTTACTGCCATCTTCGTTTACTGACCAGTTCTGAAATATTGAAACTTGATTATGGATTTTGTTTTTCTTAATTTGGCTTATTTCATGGATTAAAACTTACCAATAAGTAATCTTAACTTCATTAATTTTGTAAAGTGCGATTACATGACGTGACGTGGGCTTGATAGCTAGTTGTGTATTATTTACACAGAATAAGTAAGTACGATTGTAAAGAAGACCACACATCGGACCATAAAATGTCGAGAATAACATAACTGTAGGAAAGCACACTTTACAGTTTTTTACATCGTTCACGTTGCTGAAAGAATTGATCTTCCATTATACTATTTACAGCTTCAAATTAATTTTATTGTTTCCTTATTTAACGCATTGATACCTAAAAATTGTAGCCAGAAGTAAAAAGAAATACTTTACTACGATATCGCGAAGAAAATAAAAAATACGCCAGAGTTAATGAAATCGAAATGTTGTTCGCCAAAAATAATCACGAAGAAATTTTCAGGCGGTAACTTTCTTAAAGAAGATGAGTTCAAAATAATAAACAACAAATTGAGAGGACATAATACTTTCGATGCTAAACATAATAAAAGTTAGTCACTTTGCACAAGCCGACGTTTCAGGTCTTCATGTTAAAATTGAATCACGAGAACCTGTTCTCGCTAATATAGCTAACGCATGCAACGAAGATGTCTGCTAGAGTTCCAAGAGCTTCGTTAAAATCAAATGATTTTGGCGTATTAATTATTGAGTAAGAAATATAACTATGCATCACGAGTCAAAAATAATTTTGCAAGGCAACTTCATACCAAACGGACATCAGGTGAGTTTTAGAATTTATAATAAATATTGCAAATGAATGATAAAAATCTGTGCGCAGACGTATCGACAGCACCGGGGTTATCTTAGAAATGTTGTTAGAGTTGATAAGTTTGAAAGGTTTTAGACCAACGCACACTAAACTTCACATTTTTTCCACGACATAAGAATTATCTGCTATATTTGTACTTATGTTTGCGAATTGTAAACAGAAGTAGATTTGAGGATATTTTTTTTTACATAATTTTCAATGATTATTAAAATATAGAACAGCAATTGAATAGAATAGGCATTTATTGCAACGCCAGAACACATAGATACAAAAAAATATTGATAACACTTAGACAAGCAAAACAAAATAAAAAGAATTCATTATCAAAATAAAAAATACAAAAAAAAAAACAACATAGGATACGACAAAACAGTAAAAAAACCAAAATAATAAATATAATGAGTAAAAATTTTGTACTGTCATTTGTACGAATGTCGTTGTGGCGTATGCAGAAGGACTTCATTCAGTATAAACCACAGCCATAATTGACTGTGGCACTGGTTTTCAATGAGCCCTGAACAGAGATGAGTGATGGATGTGTGTGTCGTGTTAATTATAGATCGTAAAAGTAAATAAATATATTAAAAATATATAAATATACCTACTGTGTGCACTTATGGTGTGGTGACTTAATTACGTGACAAATAAAATTATACAACTCGATCGGTAAGAGTCAGGTTGCGACGAAAGATGCGCGGGCGGCACGGAAGGGGAAGCTATTCTACGGCCAGCGCAACGCCGATCGCTCGGTTGTTTTGTTTACGTTTAATTGGTAGTATGCAATATCTACCATTGAATACTACATTGGCTTTAATAACTAATATTTAGACACTTAGGTTTGCTCTAAATATTATAATAACCTGAAATTTTTCTCAACGCAAAACAATTGTATTACTGCCAAACAAAGAATAATCGACGCCGTTAGACGTTGGCCCTTTTTTCTCAATATTTTCTACCATTTCATCGTCATTTTTATTAGCAGCATTGAAACTTGCAATTGGATTTGGATGCTGGATCTCCATCTGAGTAATATTACCATAATCGTACTTGTTAGTCTCTTTGTCGTCTTGATGTTCAGTTTTATCGCGTTTATTCCTATTCTCTTTATCTTCCGGTTTAAGCGTGTTATTGTGCAGTTTTACTTTATATGTATCCATATTAATTTTATGGATTTGTTTATCGTCACTACCAACCTGATTGTCCTCTTTATCTTTGAGTTTGAATATGCTGTTGTTCAGTTTCAATTTACTTTTTACATTTTTACTTGAATTTAGTTGTTCATCGTCGCTACCATTTTCTTCATCTTCTTCTTCCATTTTAAACATGTTATCATCTAGTTTTAGTTTATTATTGTGTTGTTTGTTATCACTTATTTCATGACTTTTGTAACCAGTACTACCAGTATTACCCACCCTTGCAGCAAATATAGTATTTAGTACTTTATTGACAGCGTCAGTCATGGGCTTCCCCATGCAGTTAATACCTTCTGGACAGTGATCGTTGAGGATTCCTCGAGTAACTTTACTCAGGGCTGTCTTGACGCTAACATCTGCTAATTTTAATGTTTTTATCTTATTGATAGAGTGCTTTGGCCATTTGACTTCTAAAGTTAATTCCTTTGCTGAGTTTTTCTTATTATTTCGCACATTAGACTGTAATTTCCTTTGCCTTTTAAGACTTACAGTGGAATAAATAACACTAAAGGCTATAACCTACAAGGAAAACAATCCAACAATCATTCATTATATTTTAAGAACTGTATAAACTTTGACGACCATTAAAACATAGCATATATATAATAATTAATTAAACATTACGAAATACTCACCAACACTAAAATTTTAGTTACTGTCATTCCAGTTTCGTTCACTAATTCGTTTTGAGAATATAAATTTTATTTTGGAATATATTTCTTAATTACGCTTATTTCATGGAATAAGGCGTAGCAAGGTGCAAATTAAATTGATTAAATGTCCTAAAGCAAGATTATATGTCGTGACGTAAACTTGATAGCTTGATATATTGTTTACACTGATTACTACTGTACGGAAGACTACACAACTGGTACACGAAAGTTGAAAATCGCAATGAAAAGTAAACTTTACTGCTATTAAATAATGTCGCTTTGTGTTTACATGGATTTACATTTGATTGACTGTTTGTATACTTAAGTGTGTGGCCTTACGTACACGTATAGTTCTACACCACAGATTTAAATGAACTCTATGACTCTTATGTATCGAAACGTTTCCAGTCCGAAGTATAACGCAGAGTATGTTAAAGTACTTTTCTAATTAAAAAAACCTGTAGTACATGTGGAAATACCCAACGCCATATCGCGTTGAAATGTTTTATTTTAATAGCGTTCACGTGATTTCTCTAGGCATATTTTTTTTATAATATCAAGTGACAGGACGGACAAGTCGTGCGCCTTAAGGTAAGCTACACGCCTGTCCATAGCATTGCCACTCGGAACTTTAAATTGCAAAAAAATGGAGAGGCACTACCACTGCGCCCGTCACTCTGAGACATAAGTTGACAAGTCTCATGTGCCTGTAACTTCACCAGCACTCCCCTTCAAAATAGGAACACAGTAAAGCTGACATTACTGCTTGGCAGCAGAAATAGGCAAAGTGGCAGTACTTCCCACTTACCCACCCAGTAACCTTTAATTATAGTTAGAAAAGTGCCGTTTCTAATAAAAGCAAATATTAACTGTAACGTACCTTTTCCCTTTTTTATTTGGGGTCGGGGCTCCTTGGAATGCTCTGTCCTGGGTTGTCGTTGGTTGTTACACCAACAAAACTCCATCGTAGTAACTCCTGCTCATATGGCCGTAACAGCGTAGTCGGTTCTCTTTTTTAAAATGATCCTGTGATGTACTCATTCAGGTCTTTGTCTAATGGCGTTACACCACCTGCCCAGCGCAACATTTTCATTTTCGCTGTATGTAGTTTGTGCTTGCTGACAGTTGTTTTATAAAATTTCCCTTTAGTTTTTATTTTTAACTGTAACTAACAATCGGAATATTCTTCCGGTTGTAAATTACATAACATTAGACTTAACGCCTTACCGTTGACGCATTTAAGTATCATCTTGAAGAGTTTACTTCTAATGGTGGCATTACAGATGGCTATTTGTAATTGCGTATTTGATATATTTGGCAAACAATCACCATGATAAGATAACATGTGTGACAAGGTATTTGCCTTGTTTGCATATTCGACAAATACGGCAAACACCAAACTCGCGTTACCGCGCGTTGGTCGGTTTTACGACGCACATCAAACAAATAGGCAAATACGCAAGTAAACTAAGATTATATTCATTATTTTAACTCCTTATTTGGCTCCATGTGTAGACGATTACATTTGTCAGTGTCTGCATGTTTGTCTGTATGTCAAATATTTCTCCGAGTAGGTACATCAAGCGCCCAATAGCGATTACAAGTCGCCGTGTGAAGTGTCGCCATAAAGCTGGATTGCAAAATCACGAATATAAGTACTTGTCTGTTACCTGTACAGTGCAATCAATTTCTAAGAAATCAGTACAATGTAAAGATAATGAATGAAAACTCGGTTCCTAATAACAAACAGATCTGCTTTCATCGAGGTTGCTACAATGCCACTGAGTCTATCATATCTTCCACAGAATGTGCTGTAAATAAGCAAATCTTCCAATAAAAGTGCTCAGTAATCATCTCCCCAAGGTCGGGTTACAATATTCACTTCCCACAAAATTCACGGCTTGGTTAACATGCTGCAACGCAAGCCTAATTGGTAAATTCCTGGATATAAAAAATAATAGGTTATTTGTCAAACTCTTTTATCTAAAGAAGAAGAAGCTAGGCACTATTTTGAGTTATGGGTGATATACGGGAGGCCTCGTGGGGGTCGTGTTTGGAATGAGATGCAGACAAGTTGGAGGTTTTTAAATCTCAGTTACGTCGGTATCAAAAACTTAGTGAACAAATTAAAATGGATATCTTAGCATCCCATCATTCCAGACACGACTTTCCTAGCTTTTGGAAATCGACCAACAAACTTTGCTATTGAAACCAGGCGTACCGGTAAGGTAAGGTATAAGCGATCTGACGGGCTTGGCGGATGTGTTTAGGGACCACTTTACTGTGAAGTCACCATTGGGACCGTCATAATCTGTGTGTGATGCTGGTTGTAGTGGTGATGTGGATGGTGGTGTGGTTGTAGCTGCTTGGAGTCGTCCGCTTTTTGGCAGAAGATGTCAATCAAACTATAAAACGAGGCAACTCTCCTGGTCACCATGCCCTTAGCTTTGAGCACCTGAAATATGCAGGTTGCCATTTGCCCAAGGTGTTGGCGGTATTTTATTCTATGTGTTTGGGACACTCCTACCTACCTGCTCAGATGATGAGGACTGCGGTGGTGCCGATAGTTAAGAACAGGAACGGTGACATTAGTGACAAAAGTAATTATCGACCCATCTCATTGGCCACTGTAGTTACAAAAGTACTTGACAGTTTGCTTAACAATGAGCTGCACAAATATCTGCATATACATGATAACCAATTTGGTTTCAAGTCTGAATTCTCCACAGAAACAGCCGTGTTGTGTTTAAAGCAAACTCTCAAGTATTATACTGACAAGAGCACACCCGTTTTTGCCTGTTTCCTCGATCTTACGAAGGCGTATGATCTGGTCTGTTACGACATTCTATGGAAAAAACTGCAGGTGATTTCTGTTCCAGGGGAAGTTATACGTATTTTTGAGTATTGATATCGGAACCAGGTCAACGTTGTAAGATGGTCGGGGGCCTATCCGGTTCCGTACAGGTTGCAGTGCTGGGTGCGGCAAGAGGGGTTAACTTCACCTACGCTCTCAATCTGTACGTGAATGCGCTGATAGAGGAGCTCAGCAGGACGCATATCGGCTGTCATATTAGTGGAGTCTGTCTTAATAATATTAGCTACGAGGACAATATGGTGCTGCTGAGCGCTTCTGTCTGCGGCTTGTCGAAGCTGCTTCGCATCTGTGAAAAGTATACTTACAGTCACGGTTTGCTATATACTGTGGAAAAAAGTGAATGCATGGTCTTCCAGGCTCGGGGTTTCCATGCGCACGATTTTGATCATTTCATAAATAAAATTAAAAAACACACATATATAGAACTTACCATAGTAAAATAAAGCTATGTATCTTGTTGTTTACAATTAACTTGAACTAGATTCTAGTGACTGGAACTTGAAAAGTTTGAAAGTAATCGAAATTAGAAGAGTAGCTGTCAAACTTTGCCAAATAAAACTACAATGAAAACTTCCAGCAAATAACATTCATTAAGAATTGAGATCTTTTGGATATCACTAATAAAGAAGGAAAGGTTAGGGGTCTTAAAAAACAATTTTATTTTCACTTTCTTCACGAAAATATTGGCTTTTTCAGTTAGGTTTATTTTTTCCATATTAATAATAATAATAAGATTTATTTTTACTTTGAGTTAATTTACAATTATTTTTTTTAATTTTAAAAATTATTATTAACTACAACAATTTCAAAAAACCAAAAAACAATCATTTGTACCGGTTTTTCTTAAAACTACCTTTTTGACATTGACGAGGTTGATTTAATGCCAGTTAACGGTTTTTCTATAAAAGCCATCAAGTATATAACCAGAAATAGAGATGAAATATCATTCAATTTGTTTGAAACCTATTCTGCCAAATCAATCTGCGCTCCGATTGGCCAGCCCGAATTCCAAACAATTGATGGGTGTCGTCAATTGTTTCACTTCATATCGACCAGTTTAAGTTGAGCTTTGCTATAATGGCCGAAAATTGAAAAATTACATAATTCAATCAAATCACCAAAGAAATGTGATTCCGTTTGTTTTGTAATTAGATATTTTGCTGTTTTTCCCACACCACCGAATGGAACAGCCGCCGCCGCATAGTTAGAGGATTATCTTTATTACAATAAATATAGAATACGGAGACTTAGACACAGGTCAGTTGTTGGCGCTGTACTATTTCAGCTTTCTAATTTGTGATTTCAGCGCAAACGAGAGTTAATATTTAAAGGTGATATTAGTACCATTTGACTGATGCGTTGCCAGGAAAATAAGGGCCATCCATCCATTGGCCCTTATCTCGTCTCTATTTCTGGTTATACAGGCTGTATATTTGAAAGTGAGACATATTCATACATGTCATAGTAAATCATGTTACAACTTAACATAGACTAAAATAAAATTATAGTATATATATATAGTATATATAACAAAAAATAAATCAACAAGTGTGTTTTGAAGTGTACATAGGAATAAACCGATTCCCTTTACGCTTGATTTCGAGTGCAATGGGAATACTACCAAGCGTAATTGTTGCTGTCTCACTCAGCACTAGTGAGACAGCAACAATTACAATGATTTCACATTTACGTTATAGCTTATGTTAATTATTTTTTACTTGCACTATCATCGAAATGTTTTACGTAGTAAAAAAGATAAGTTTAAATTTAGTAACTAGTTACCATTTAATAAGAATTGAGGTTTTTGGCATAGTTAAAGATGTGAAATCAAATTATTTACAATGATTGATTTTTTTAGTCATTTACAGTTTATTTACACTTACGTGTTACGGAGCAAGTGTTCAAAATGTGCACCGTTTTCCACAATGCTTAGTCTAGCACGGAATAGTAAATTTTGTTTTAAATTGTACAACACAAACACATTTTGTCTCGCAGTATAAAATGCTGAGATAATCCTCTCATACAACACTTCGACACTGTTCACCTCCTCCGCGTAAACTCCGATTTGGGAACATTTCAATAGCTTGCTTCACACTATCACCACTTATTGCGTAAAGTCGCACCATCTCAGTTAATTCGACGTTAGAATAAATATTCATTTTGCGGCGATCGGGCGAGCGGAAGCACAAATAATGTAAGCGTCTTCGTTAGATCAAGGTTGCGCGTGCACTGTCTGAAGTTGCAAACAGCAATTTCGCGTATGCGCCCGCGCCCCCACCCCAACCTGTGCTTTGTTTTTCGCCGCTGCGTCGGAGCAATAATAGTGATGTGCATAGATTTTGATAACTAATGTTGTTCTCAAGTAGTAGTTGATAAAAAAAGATAATAAATATTTTTTGTAAAGTTCAAATTCATTAGTTTATTATTTCTTTGGGTTCAGAATCAGGAATATAACGCACTCTAGAACTATGTCCCACTTTCAAATATACAGCCTGTATACTCGATGATAACAGCTAACTTATTTGAAGTTGTTTCACCTACGTACAGAAAAATGCTTCTTAAGTAATAATGGCACACCATTACCTGCTAAGGACAGTTTTCTTCCACTTTTCTTTCTCAACGACCTTAACTTTCATTGAGACGGAACTCGGGTCACGTACGTTACCCAAAATGTGTTCCGTATGTCTATATATTTGATTTTCTCACGACAAATACGTCTTTGATGCTATTGGGTAAGGTATGTAGGCGAATCGTGTCTCACTTTGTTGGTCTATTAAGTTTACTAAGTTTTCTCGGCTATAATCAAGATTTAATGTTAACGATATCTTGAACTACCTAAGCGATACTATTTGTCTAGTATATTCCATTATCGTTTCAATACTGTAACTGATGGTTAGATCAAAATAATATTACACTCTAAACTTGTAGGAAGCCTGTCAATAAATTTGCACGATTGGTTAATTTCAATGGTCTATCCGCTTCTAGCTTTAATTCATATTTAAAACATCATCAATCAAGTAAAGTGAGCTTTTGGGTAAATAACTAACATAGGTAAAATCGACACTAATAATGCGGCCCTCGTACTTGGAGATTTCTAAATATGCGAATGAAACTTGCATAATTAATATTTTCAATTATAATTAATTGTAAACGTGCGTTCTTAGACTTATGTTCGACCTGAACACGTCATGGAGGCATTTAACAATTCGCTGCTTGGTTCACTATTGTGACATCATCGTTATTACATCATTATGGTTTCTTTTATCACACACTTTTATCACTATCCAAATACTTACGATTTAATAAATTTTGTCTAACACAGCGACCAGAAAATATATATGGTAGAATTTCAAAATTTTATATTTTCAAATTATTGTCGCATTGTTCTTCAGTTGGTTATTTAGCTGGAGTTTCGGCTGGTTCTCCTTCACTGTCTTCTGAAGCTGCTTCAACTGTGCTGCTTTCTTGCCCCTCTTCTGTCGTAGTAGCCGTAGTATTAACTTCTCCATCTGTCCCTTCGTTCTCTTCAGTTTCTGTGGCCCCTTCGGTCTCGTCATTATCCTTCTCTTCTTCGTTATCTTCCTCGTTATTTTCACCACGAGGTGGTTCAGTGTTCACCGGGGTGGGTGGCTCCGTAGGTGGCTCGGTAGGATGTAGTACAATATCAATAATTCTGTCAACAATTTCACTTACAGACCTACTTTCACAATCATCCACCTTCTTACTAAAAGGACAGTATTCATAACGTTTATATTCAGCTACTTTTTGCATAATTTCCTTTAAAATCTCAGCGTTGTTTACTTCTTCCGGTAAGTTTGGGTGGCCTTTCCAATTGACATTTAAAATTGGTGGTCCGGTATATTCAGGTGGCGTTTTCGTCGTTGGATTTCTTTTCAGGTCTGTTTTCTGTTTGTATATACTAAATTTTGATACCCTTGAAATTCCTTTATCTGGGCTTAGTAAGTATATCTGAAATAATCAATTAATCAAAATAAACGGAACACAATTGTTAATTTATAAATATCAGGCATAAATTAAACTGATATGACAGTGAAACAAGAAAATCTTAATATGAGATGAATAGCCTAAGACTCAGATCAGACATTATTTTACAATGAAACCAAAATAAGGATAAGCATATATCTTTGTAGTACCTACCATCAATATTGATATTTTTAACATTTTTTATTTGCCTTTTTTTCCAATTAAAACATCAAATTTTCAGCCAATACATTAATGTAAGTAAGACCAAAGCAAAATAGAGAGTACGTAATTTCATGCGTTAAAGTGTACATTAATTAAGTTTTTAAAGTCATTACTTTTCCTATATTTAGAATTGTTTGAATGAGATTTTTTTATAGTCTTTGGTTTTTTATAGATTTTTTTATACATTCGACTCTCCGCATGGAAATTATCTCACGTTAACTTTTTGGGGAAAACTGTCACAATTGTCCATTTTATCTGATGATTGTGTATGTTAATAATAAACAAACATGATGACACCGTTTTAATAGACCTCGGTACGTATTGTTTCTATTGTGATTCAATATGAATACGAAATGTGAAGGTCGTGTAAATTCCATACGAAAGTTTGATTTTTAATAGCTAATTTCTTTTTTATATCTTTAAAGCCTTGCTGGGAGAATGCTTACCTCTCATACAGAAGACCTGAGTTCAATTCCCTCCGGGGGACTTAAACCACACAGTGATTTCCGATAATGTGTAATTTAACAACAGTAGCGCTCCTTGTAGACGAAAGTGTTCATCTAGGAAAGTATTGCCACCTTACCTATTTCTGCCGTCAAGCTGCAATGTGAGCATCACTACTTTTCGGTTTTGAACGAACAGGGTGCTGGTGAAATTACACGCACGTCTGGTTTGTCAACTTACGTATCAGGGAAACCGGCACAGTGGCAGTGCCCCTCAGATCTTTGTGGTTTAAAGGTCTGAGTGGCACTGCAACTGTTATGGACAGCTACGTTGCTTACCACAAGCGTCCCATCACTTCGTATCATAAAAGAGATACTTCCTAGCCTTAACCGGGAAGGCAAACAACGTAATGAATCCTGTGTGACGGAGGCTTATGAAACTTTTCGAAGATATGCGATGCCTATTTAAGGCTGACGTTGTGGACTATGACCTAAATACTCTTTTTAGAGGAGTTTGATGCTCAACAATGTGACATATATGGTTTGAATTCATACACTTAATAATAACGCACACACTCAACATGTGCGGGATTCCTCACTAGAGAAACCCTGAGTCACGACTGCCATGGACACACACATAGACAACCACAAATTACACCCAAACTCACGAGAGAAATAAATGTAGACCATACAAGTATTTCTCCCGGCCCGGGAATCCAACCTGGGACCTCTGCGTGGCAGTCCGGCATGATAACCGTTCGGCCACGGAGTCAGTTTATAGAAATACCATTTACCACCTTTTTTATGATACCAAGTGACGGAACGGTACGCCTGGTGGTCAGAGACGCCTGTCCATAGCAGTTACAGGGGCATTGTCACTGCGCCCATCACCCTGAGTTATAAGTTGACAAGTCGCCTGTAAAGTTCAGCACCCTTACCCTGCAAAACTGGAACGCAGTAAGGCTCTCATTCTCATTCTCATTCATTCAAAATAGGTAAGATGGCATTACTTACCTGGACGAGCTCTTTTAAAAGAAGCTATACTGCGACTCCTACCTTTGTGAGGTTGCCTCACATTCTGATTTAGTTCCGTTCCATCGTCACTCCCTGCTCGATCGCGACAGCGGACGGTGCTGTTTAAATTCAATCGTCTAATTTTGATTCTTTTACTAAGTTATAATCATTATAATATAATCTAAATCATGTGTGAATTGTAATAAGTGTATACATAACAGTCTACAGCCTAATCATGTACATATGAATACGTATCTGTGATTCAGTATAACTCGGCCGTTTTAGGGGTACTCGTAAGTGTCTACTTGATAACTCTTTATATCCATCAAGTTAGGGATTGTTTTTATATTAATGCGCCTGTTTTTCTATATATACCTTTTTATTGTTACAGCTTTACCATTACTTCTTACGCCTTACTCCTTATTGTTTGTTATCATTACTTCTTAACTAGACATTAAATAAATTTGTGGACCGGAAGTTTTCTGTTTTACTGCCGTGAACCTGGTCACGGCTTGTTAGGTTTACAACCCTTTCACTTTCTTTGACATTTAGAAATTTTAACACCATTTACTATATCTCACACTACCAAAAGCCTGGTAGTCATAAGAAGCGAAAGAACTTTAAAAAATGATGTGATTGCCTGCCACATTATTATTATTATTACATAATAACTCTGGGTATTATCCAGAATGCCAAAACCAGAACCAATTTAGAAAAGATTGTTTAGCAAATGAGGCCTATATCATTCAAACCCTTGACCTCATCATGTAACGCACGCATGCTAACCACTGGACCATCGAGGTCATCAACTTTAGATACTTATTCGTTATTTTCCAATTACATATTAAAGGACCATATTTATTTAGCTCAAAGTACTCACTAGGGATCACTATGTTAGATTGCTAGAATATTGATAACACTTTGAGAAGCGAGGGTACTCAAATTGAAAAATGTCAAGGGTTCCCTCTAAGGTTAAGATATTTTTAATGGAATACTAACCATCCACTTGATGGAAATATGGTACCGCCGCCTTTGCCGCCTATAGAAACTAACAATACTAAATCAAACAATAGTAGATGTAGTATAACTTGAGATTACCCCAAAAACGTAGTTTTAATGAGTTTTAAAAGTATTTCCTTTTGCTCACAACTGTTACCAAATTATTTTAGTTACCACAAACCTCAATACATAACGCCTACTTGCAAACAACATTCATTCATCAATGGCAAACCGTCGTAACTAATTGCTATTAACAATTTCAGGCGTTAATCGGTACCATAATGGTGTGTTTGTAATTAACGAGCCTCCGTTCACTTAATCGATCAACCATGTACAGGTAATACTTGATTTATGGTTTATTAAATACCTTTTGCTATTTTGTCCAATTAAGCCAAAGATAGAGGTAATATATACTACATTTCCAACGGGTATTATAATAACTCGACTAGTTACTGTTTGGACCGTAAAGTGATAGCGTTAGTTTTGACTTTTGTCGCCAACTCTCGTGTTGTTGGATAGTTAGCCGTGAACATGGCACGTACTCGTAAAGGGCCCGAATCATTGGTTTGTTCGAGGAAACAAATATACGCGATTTTTATCGTATATTACGTCTTTTTTTCTCTGTAACTCATTTTAACGCAGCTTACATAGTATAAGTCCAGAAAAGTACTGCTACCTTGCTACCTATTTCTGCCGCCAAGCAGTAATATGAGCATTAATGCGTTCCGGTTTTGAAGGGTAAGGGTGCTAGTGAAATTACATGCCCATGGGACTTGTCAACTTATGTCTTGTCGTGACTGGCGCCGTGGCAGCCCCTTCAGATCTTTACGAATTTAAAGCTCTGACTGGCACTGCAACTGTTATGGACAAGCTTGTAGCTTACCATCAGGCGCATGACTTGTTAGTTCCATCACTAGATATTATACAAAAAAAAAGGAATTAGCCACAGTTCACGGCAATTTCATTTGTTTTTCGGAACCTTTATTATATCCCATGTTTTTAGTACTTTTTGCAACAAGATTTTTTATTTAAAATAATACCAAATAAGTAAACAAATCTTTAATAAACCTAAATAAATGTTTTATAATGAGTTTCGTCGTGCAATTAACCGTAACAAAGAGTTTCTGAACTCATAAATGGCATCCCTTCTTGTTTAAAAAGAGTTAATTAAAAAAAACTCCCTTTTTATTGCAACATAAAAACAAATAGGTATGCGTGATTACGAAAACGGTTACAGGAGAACTCTTTTACAAAGACTTTAGACTTACTCTTTTTCATCTAAGGATACCTTGTTATATAGGGGTTTTCAACAAGAACGTTGTTTTGTAAATCAAAACAAAACAATAAATTAAGATGACAATGATTAAAATTTTAATTGTATTAAAAAAAGTAAGGTTTGGCAAATAACAATGAAAAATGATGTCTAAGGATATCTGATAAATGTCCACCACGACCACAGTTACAGATGTCGATTGTTTCATGGAAGTTTTTAATCACTTTTTGGCAAAAAGGTATTTAGTTAATCACTTCACGAATTTTGAGTTTTAAGGCTGCAATCGCTTCGATTGGCTCCGTATAGACTCTGTCTTTAACATAACCCCATAAAAAATAATCCAGCGGTGTTAAATCACATGATTGAGATGGCCACTTAACGGCTGAATTTCGGGAAATTATGCGATCGGGAAATTTGGTTTGCAATAAATTCATTGTTTCGGTGGCTGTGTGACTTGTGGCACCGTCTTGTTGAAACCATATATTAGTGACGTCCATATCATCAAAGATAGGCCAAAATTGAGTTGTTAACATCTCTCGATAGCGTAATCCATTGTCCCTACCTGCATTTTCGAAATAAAACGGCCCAATGCCAACGGCACAAGTCAAAACAAAGTTCTTGTGGAAAAACCCTTTTTCTATAACTAAAGATTGGAAAATTATGTGACAGAATTTGAATGAAGAGAGTAATAACTAGATTCACCAATTCAATAGATTCAATAGTCACTATTGTTTGTCTATTAATTTAGATTATTGTGTTCAATGAAGAGCGTTTGTTAGTATTACACTAATTTCATAAACACTATGTGCCTTAATTTTTTCAAAAGTTTTCTCAAAATATTATTATATATTATATATTTATTAATTTACCAAAAATAAACGTTACATTTTTGTTTGTACTATCTGGCATTTTTTTAATCTGTATTTGGTAGTATAGTAGTTAGTTCAAATGTGCCACCGTCTTCCCCGACGACGTTCCCTACCACCGCTCCTGCGTTTTACATCGGACTGGTATTTGCGCTCTAGCGCTATCTTTCGTTACCGCACGGAGTTATCACCGTTTAGAACGTAACTTTTTTTTTGAGCGAAAGTAAAATCAGATGAATTAGTAAAAGTCATAGAACAAAAGTTGTTGTTTACGATGCTAGAAATACAGTCCTGCGTGGTTGCTAGTGTTTTACATAGAACTCTGTATACTCGGTAGTGGCAATGTACCAATAAAGATGTTAACTGTAAGTCACAGACATCAATAACATCACGTAGAATTTATTACAGCTATAAAAGACTAGAAGATATTACATTGGCGACGATCGCCTTTTTAATATATTATTTTTAAAACTTGACGCCGGCGTAATCCTAAACAAGGCAGTATCAAAAAGCAAAAAAGAAGATGAAGACTGATTGGAATGACTGTAGAGTTAATTTTCTAAACTTTCACTAAACTTAAGTAAGTCTTAAAGCGATGCTTAAATTATTAAGACACTCTTAACACAATGTTACAAGAATGTTTTTTACATTGGAAGCATTGGTTTAAGACTTAAGGTTAGTGCAAGTAGACATTAGTGGCGGGATGAACGAGTCGGGCGGTCGGTGGTAACCGACACGCCTACCCACGACGGCTGCAGTGCTATTAAGAGCTTTAAATCGATAAGATTCGGAGGGACAGCACCACTGCACCCATCGCCCTGAGACATTATAGTACATAATACAAGTAGAATGTTGACGAGACGCTTTCCTGATGGTTTTAGAGAGAGTATAGGAGATCTTAGGAACGTATGATGGCGATTGGTATGACTACAACTGAATAACTAAAACATAACGTTTTAATTAAATTTTTATTGAATTGATATTCAATTATTTTTTGTGAAATTACTCCACTAGTTTGTTATAATTATTAATACAAAGATCGAACACTATATACATATAATATATATACACATAACATTTTAGTTTAAACATACAAATTTAAAGAAATAAAAACTCTAATATTTATCAAAAAGTATGTACTCGCGCTTATGGTGGCCCCATGGGCTTGTAGTTCCACCATCACCCCCATTTAAAACCCGAATGCAGTAATATTCACTTTACTGCTTGGTGGCAGAAATGGTTATGATAGCAGTACTCCCCTGGACGAACATGGAGCTCGAATGCTAATAAAATGAACGAATATAGGCACTACTTATTATCCAACTTTGTTGTTTCTATTAAAATTGTGTATCTTTAAAAAATGTATATGTAAGTGTAATCGTTAATTTACGTAGGTCTCCTCATTTTCAGTTTTCTGTTTTCTTAATTTTCGGTTTTCCTGAACATGGCAATTTGGCAGTCAGCCATTTCTTTTTTGTTTTTATTTACATTTTTTAAACGCACGATAGAACCTTTTGTTGAATGGAAATAACGAGTAATGAGATTTGTTAGTAACCGTAGTAGAAAGCTTTAAATGTGGAAAAAGAGCCGAGGGCGCTGACGGCGAGGGGCAACATGTTCGCCCGTAGATTTGCGAAATGTACAACACAACAACATAAACTAACACACACAGACAACGTTAAAATAACATTATTCAAAGCCTCTGTCAGTCATTTTATATATGGGTCAACTTCACCCAAAAACTCTCAGCGCCCAACGAGTTCTACATAATTACATACCTTGGATGCTGTTAGTGCTGCCACGCTTCTGACTTCTGCAGTGCACCGGGAATGAGCACTGAACCCGAATGCATATAACATATTAGTGGGTTGTTATTATTAACCTTCTGGATGAAGGTTCAAAATAATTTTTAATTATTTGATTTTATTAATGATTTCATTTATGAATTTTATATCAATTTAACGAACATTATTACCAATCTTACATTGAACCTACTTAAGATCATTTTATTAACACGCAGTTTTATGTTGCGTTTAATTATTTATTTATTTTTTATCTATAAGTACTTATCGATAGTAAATACGCAGATTGAGCGTTTTATCGTTTTCATTTGATTAATGCTAGCTTTTTTTTCTAACACATTTAAGGTCTAGAACACCTCAAACTCGATACTTCAGAACTAAAATCAACTCAACAGAATAAACATTAGAACCGTTCAAAGTGTCAAGTAACTCAAGTGTGATGTACTCTTGGCTGTACTAATTACCCCTATTATTATCTGCCTTTCCATAACGCGATTATGTTGTTCATTGTGATGGAAACAATTTATAATATAATAATAGAAAGTGTTCGCGGCGATACCAAGATAGACGGCGGTTAGGTTAAGTTCACTACCTTCATCTCCTATGATATCTCATAGTTAGGACAGTCTACTAGTCCTGGGTAACTTGCGTCCGTAATGGACTACACATCGACACTCGTTTAGCTCTAAGGATTCACCGCCATATTTAAGACATAACGCACTCTGAATAGTCCTATTTAGCTGTGTGTGAAATACCGCTTGTGTCTTACTGTACTCAAACACTGTTCGGTGATAAGTCAAGAGGTCATCATCGTAATTGTCTCTTGTGACCGCCTCCGTGCCGACGATACCGCCACGTGTTCCACCGCCTTTTGTCGACATCCTTAATTAGGACGTCTGCTGGAAGTTGAGGAAGAGGTTGCTAAGGATAACATACGAGCACGAAACCCACGTTTAAGGTCAGTGTAGTATAATTCAGTTATTCAGCACTCCTTTTAAGTGCCAATCCATCTCTCTTCAGACATTTCTTTTTATACGAACCACCTATCCACCCGTTAGATAGCGGCGCAAAGAGTCATATAGTTTGACGGCCGTGCTGGTACAGAAAGTGAGTGTTGGGTGTGGCTAAAAAAGCATGAAACTAAGGTGAATGATGTAGAAATGAGAGCTTTTATTAGCCTTAAATATAAAATCCGCCGAACAGTCTAGTAAGAGAGCATTGTAATATGAAAGATGATGTAGTGACCAGGATAGAGACGGCATATGCTTCGATGGTTTGATTATGTAGAAAGAATGAATGTTGGTATATTGATGGCACATATCGAATCTTTCAATAAGGACATAACAGTTTTATATTTCAATAAAACACAGAATAATTGAGATATCGAACTGAAATTTATTCCAGGTGCCGTGCACATGTTACATTTAAGAATTGAGTTCGATCTCGTTCATATGACCACGTTTGCAGTTGGTCAAACAATCGATCTATTGAAGAGGAAGTTCGATAATCGTGTGATCTCGCGAAATGGTCGATCTAATGCTGTTGGATAACTTTTTATGGGGATATGTTTAGTTGTTGGTATGCCAACAAACCAACAACGTTAAATGAGCTCAGGAACAGTATCAAACGCGAGATTGCCAACATTTCGTCCGATATGTGAGGAAGAGTGGTGGAAAATTGGCTCCAAAGAATTGAACGCTGCAAACGTCCTCACGGTGGTCGTATTAACGAAATCGAATTCCATTTTTAAATGTAACATGTACTGCACCTGGAATAAATTTCAACTCGATATCTCAATTATTATGTATTAAATATATATCTAGTATATAAATTTGATGTACCTGGTAATGTAGGCTTTATAATATAATTTTATTTCGTTTCGACACGATTGCTACGCAAGGTCAAAACACATTTGTGCGAAACTCGTTTTTGCGAACACGCTTTATCAATTTCCAAAGAATTTTTTGAAAGTTATTTAAATACTATTTTAACATAACATCATCAGTAGAAAGGTCAAAAGTCTAAAAATTCATATAGGCTATCTAAAAGGATCTAATTTTAAAGCCTCGAAACGACTCTTATGCTATGAACATTGCAAGAGAGTAGCGAATTACCGAATTACTGAAGCACCAAAAAAGCGCTCAGATCTTTACGAAACCTGAACACATTGATTCAGAAACAAATTCAACGATATTATTGTACTTATGATACATTTTCATTCATAGAGAATAAGATCCTAAGATATTTGTGATTTAAAGCTCTGAGTGGCACTGCGACTGTTATGGATAGGCGTGTCGCTTATCACCGTGCACGACTTGTCCGTCCCATCACTTGGTATTATAAAATAAATAAAAAATAAATCTTTGGTTTAGGGAATCACCACTTTTATCGACATGAAACGCTTTAAGCCTACCAGGAAATGCTTCATGTCCGTATAAAAAGACGTTTTTGAGTTTCGCATCGGCTCGACGCCGGTTGACGAAAAACGGTCTGCTACCGGCGAATTTTCGATCCCGCTGTTCAGTTGATCAGCGACATTGACACCCGAACAGCCGCAAATTGCGAAGGCCATATTTCAAACCCCCAATCCGAGACGATGGTTGAACGGCGGCATCTACGCCCGAGCAGCTGCTTCGACGCCTGAACGGTTGCATCGACGCCAGAACGGCCACGTTGACAGCGAATCGGCTTAATGCGACAAGTATGGTAAAACAAGATCACCTCATACCGATTCCGCGTGAATAAATGTGGTAACTCCCTTATGGTAAAAATAACATTTGTGATGTGTTCTATCACTTTCGCATTAATAAGCTATCAACGTCATGACTGTTCGATGAAATGAATTTCGACATAATGAGCATTCGATTATGTACGATATGTAGTAGCAGTAGAACTCCTTGTGAAAGAATTCATCCAGCGAAGCACTGCCACCTCTCCTATTTCTGCCGCCAAGCAATAATGTGTGTAACGGGACGAACAATACGTCCATAACAGTTGCAGTACTGCTCAGAAATTTAAATTACAAAGATCCACTGCGCCCACCAGCCTGAGATATAAGTTGAAAAGTCCCGTGTGCCTATAGTTTCACCAACATTCTTTCTCTTCAAAACCGAAACGCAGTAATGCTCACATTACTGCTTTGATTGCAGAAATAGGTAAGGTGGCAGTACTACCCTGCACGAACTCTTTCACAAGAAGCTTATTGCTACCAAAAGCTAGATTAAAGCAAAATACAAAAGGAAGCTATTAATTATCAAGGTCAGTTCAATAAACTTAGGCAACATAGTCTCTGTTAAATTATAATGTCGATAGTGGAAGCACCTCTAACTAACCTAACGAGTACCCCTACGAGTTTGGGATAGTTTCCTGTTTGCATACATAACTTTATATTGCTTAATTTGTTTGTTTACCTGTACCTAATATTAGTTAAAAAGGTCGCAAGTTTGGCTGACAAAAGTTAATAATAATAATATTTAAATTATTTATTCAGGCATTACAAAAATTTTGAGTACCCATTAACAAAAATGTTAATAAACCATATAGATAACATAGAATAAATTACAAATTGTAGGATGCAATAAAATAAAATAAAATAACACCATAAATGGGTAATTGTTATTTACGGTTCGCATCCCGGTGGACAGACATCTAGTTTTTTTAAATAGAGCTATCGATATACGTGTCACTTACTACTCTCAAGATTGCATTGTCAGATGCAAGCACGCCATTTTTCAAAATGAAGCCACTCTCGCTCGTAATATAGCGTAAAAGTCCTGAATGCGAGCTTCCGCAAACATGTTCGACGTTCTGCAAAATCTAGGCAGTTTCACCAGGATACGGAATGCGTCATTGTATTGAATCCTTACATTGTTGTAAGATTTCCTGGTGAAGCTGGTCCACAGCTGACCCGTGTAAATGCATTGGCAATAAGCCCTAAACAGTGTAGAAAAGAACAATGTAGAAAATGACATTTTGAATAATGCAAGGAGCGTAACTTGGGTATTTTCGTAAAAGTTTAAAATTACGCCCGTTCATATACAGGCTGTCCCAAAACTCACCGTCAAGCGGGCACCGGGCTAGAGGCCAAGTTTTCTGGTAAAAATAAAACTCAAAATTAATGTCACTTAATTATCAAATAGGCATATTTTTGAAAATATTGACAATCGACACCCTAAATCACATGTTTAGGCACTCTCGTCACAAATTTTCAAATTTTAATAGTTTCTTTTATTTTCTAATGTAATCCTAAATAGCCATGCTATTTATCGCAGGCATAAATCAAACAATGAACGTTGATAGTTTGAAAAAAATCATTGGATCATTAGTTTAAAAAAATATGTCCGCTAACTCTACCACTAACTATTTAAAAAAAAAGTGCTAAACTTAGTGCTACTATTTAGTCAAAGTTTGACAACGGTAGAATACTTGCCAGTTTCATTCCACAAAAAATATTATTGCTTGTTTTGAACCGACTTCAAGAAAAGGAAGAGGTCCTCAATTCGACTATATGTATGTGTATGTTTGTTTTTTAGTATGTATGTGACGCGATAAATCCGGATAAAAAATTTGTGTACCGATTTTGATGATTATTTTTTACATTACATTTAAATTTGAAGAAAATATACCACTTCTAAGGGTGGCAAACTAGGAGATAAATGCGGTGCCGCGCACTCTCCGGTAACCGACTTCAATAAAACTTGGCACATAGATGTAATTTCCACGAACTTTTAAGGTCCGTTTTTTTTTAGTACTCTGAACTGGGATTATTTTACACAAGGACCATGTTTCAAAAAATCCCATACCATGATAAATTAATCTTTTGTATGCTCAATGATTATAATAACTAAGTAATACAGAAGCTTGTCAAAGCTACAAGTTTCTGATTGAATTATAATAAAACACCAGTTACATTAATAAATTATAGTAACTAACTTTCATGTGTTGTCATGCCCTGCTGGGCCCATAAATGCTTCTTACAATTGTATGTAACATCTATTCTACATACTATAATAAGGAGAGCAATATTTTATATGCCCGTAAAAATATACATAATTTCAATAAGAGAGAAGATATCCATAATATTAACCTTAGAGCTAAGTCCAAACTCATGGTACCACGATTTCGTTTAACCAAGGTAAACAACTCTTTTATGGGGAACTGTATACGTTTTTACAATAAGATTCCGGAGCATATATTAAGTTTATCATTTCCTAAGTTTAAAAACTACATTAAAAATATTTTGATCGAAAAATCATATTACAAAATTGAAGACTACGTGTTAGATAAAGATGTATGGAAAGACAACAAGACTCTAGATTCCACACTGTTATGATTCAAAGTGTATTCCATAGCATTTAAGTTTATTTGAAAAGAGCAATCCCTAGAGTTTCTTGCTCATACTTCTCTGGGAGGTCAGCGTAGTGAACGAGCAGTAGCTTAAATGTGACGTTTTCAAGTGTAAATTTATTTTACCTATGGAATAAATAATCTTTGACTTTGACAATAAAATTATTGACTATTGAGATCGGCTGGATGTTGAGGTTTGAGATCCAACTACTAAATACAGGTAGTTAGTTATTAAACCACATTTAGATCATAAACTCTTATAGATACATCCCAAGGAGCACACTTTATACGCCTTAAAACTGTTACATCTATATACAGTTTTAATATGGTATACATTTAGATACTAGTTTTCTATAAATGGTTTTAGAAAAAAGAAATTGTTTTTATAGACTTATTTCACTCAAGTCAAAATTTTAAAACCTTCTTAATACCAAACAACTTAATTAAGTGTAATCTAGCTTAAGATTTACTCTTATAGCCCTTATTTTAAGTTCATCTGTTGAACAACTCATTATTTTTAATAAAATTGTTCTATACACATCCAGTAAAGTCTATTAATACTCTAAAGACTAGTGATCTTAAGTTTATTCTAGATAGATTTAATTTATAGACATTCTGTAGTGTTTGTACTTATGACATACATGTTATAGCGCGTCTTCAGTAGAATACTGCAATTAAGGTTTTTACTCTATTAGACGTTGTAAGAGTTCATGCAAAATGGATAAAGTAAAGAATATTTAAAAGATCTGGTGGAGATGGTGAACCTTGGATATTAATTTACATCATTCGATACAATCAGCGTTGCCAATGCCAATTGTTCAAAATCCCCAAAAATCACGGTTAAAATCCTCAAATTTGGCAAGAGTAAAGTTCATATCCCCACAAATTCCCCACATCTCGAGTTTTCATTATTTATTAGAAATACATCGCTTAAAATATAATAAAGAATTAAGAAACTCAAAATGTAATAATCTATTACGTTTGCTGTGAATGTAAACAGAATGTAAAATGTAAAACTAATTATAAAATTAGATGATTTAATTAGATTCGACATTAATCTGTAAACAGTCTTTGAAAAAAAAATCATTTCTCTTTGCCTTACAAAATTAAGTAAATTGATTATTTGTTGTGCATTTGGTGACACTATGTTAATGTTAGAAATAATCAATGACTTTCGACCTACTTATATTTAATGTTCAAAGTTGACGAGTTGTTGTGGTGTTGTGGTGTGGAAGTACCAACTTCTCGGCTTTGTTTATCAATAGCTGATTTCGTTTAGCTTCATACCGGAGACCGGCCTGAGCGGGAGAAAGAATCGCGAACTCAACACGCACCGACTGGTAATTTTACAATTCAGTCAAACCAAGTGGTCTAATAATAATTCTATTTAAGTTGCTTGTTAATAATACGAGGGATGTGCGATGTTGAAAAACACGTCGATATAGTCGATATAAAATATGTGAAGAAATTCCGTGTTCTGAAATGATAAAAACAATTGAAATGAGCGCGTAAACTACTGTACTTCAATGTTGTGTACGTGTATTGTGCCGTCTATCAATAGTATACTGTGAAATCATTGTGTGAAATGTGGTTGGCGTGAAGAAATAACCTTAATTTTGTAATGAAAATTTTATTTCTTCCAAAATAAATAATAATAATAAATAAATAACGCACACACTCAACGTAGCCCCGCACTAGGGAAACCCTGTGTCGCGGGTGACATGGACACACACACATAGACAACCACAAATTACACCCAAACTCACGAGAGAAATAAATGTAAGCCATACAAACATTTCTCCCGGCCCGGGAATCCAACCTGGGACCTCTGCGTGGTTGTCCGGCATGGTAACCGTTCGGCCACGGAGGCAGTTAATATAAATAATATAAAATATAATATAATATAAAAATAAGTTAGGTATGTCATTAAAATATTCCTTATACTTATATGATAGGGAATTTATCTACCTTTCTAGTCATGTATAACACATTCCATATAATTATACAAAATAAGGTTTATTTGCGACAAATTGGATTTTTTCAATTGTTTTTTGACCTAGTGTTTTGAAAAGTTTTTTATTGCATAATACGCTCACTATTCTCTGTGACTTTTATAAAGGTTTTGCAATACTGTGAAAAGAATAAATCGGTTAGAAACATCGCGTTTTGTAGACAAAAGCTTCGCAGGAGTGAATATTTTCCTACACCATCAACTACACTAAAGCAAGTAAAAATAATATTTTCGTATTCTAAAATATTTCTATAGATAAAGCGATAGACAAAATGCTCCCAACAGTGTTTTGATAAAAGCTTTAAATTCTTATCGCCATTTTTATTTTTAAAGAATGACTATGAAGTAGCCGAGAAAAATTTCTTTTCTTTTTAAAAAGTAAATCTAACTTGAAATTAGCTTGAAGAAGCCTGGAACTTTTTGGAAATAGTTTGTTTGTGAGTTATTTTGTGTGTTAAAGCTTTCTGTAAATATTTAAAACCGAAAATCGATAACTGTATTTTTATTAAGTTTATATTTTATACATAAACATTTAAAATTTAGCGAGCGCATTACTTTTATGGCAGGTTTTACATCACTTTTCACAATGTATTTAAAGTCGCACGTAAATTTGCGCTTTCTAACCGATTAAACATTGCGTGAAAAAGTCAGAAATATTAATATCTAATGTCGCCATGTTGCAATTTTGATAGTTTATATTTTGTAAGCCATTAAACTTGAAATCTATTAGTATTAAGAGAATTGCGTCTCATGTTTGTAACGCTTTAGTATTTTGGTTTTAAAATAGCATTACTAAGAAAACTATCATAGACTATAAATTATCTAGAAACTGTCTACAAGACTAAATAAAAACTGTCTACATTCTACAAATGGTCTTGTAGCATTTTAGAAGGCTTACTTGAGAAAAAAGATAAGAATCACTCTTAACACTGTCTACAGATAGTTTCTCAAAGCACTCTCGTGATCTACTAATAAGGTGGTGCGCACTTTTACTTTAAATTATCTAGAAACCTTCTTCGAGATATCTTGAGGGAATTTGAAACCATAAAATATTAAATCGAATTAAATTCTGTTAGATATCTTATAGTATATATTTAGATACGGATGTATAAAAATGCATTCTCGCTCTAGGCGTCAAGCGGAGTGCGCGTATTTCTCGTATCTTAACGTGGCTAATAAATCTAACTACGGATAAATTGAGCAAACTGTACTTGTCAGTGGCTATAAAATGGAGTGCCAAAAATGCAAAAAAGTGTTATCAAACAAAGGTTCGCATTTCATGTGTCAAGGACCGTGGCAAGGAACATTTCATAAAAGTCGTGTAAAAGGTGTAAAAGGCGGACATAAAAATGGGTAAAGACAGAATCTATTGTAATAATTGTGAAGAAGAAGAAGAAGACGTTTCGGAAAGTGAGGAATTTGGGAAAGATAGCCAGAACCCCAGAAAAATGTTAAAAGATATCCAAAAAAAGGTCAGTGTTCTTCCCAGCCTTATAAAACAGTTGGATTCGATAAAAGACAGTATGAGTGTCCTTTCGGATAAATATGATAATTTAGTAGCGGAACATGATCAAGCTAATACCAATATTAATAAGCTATATGCTTGGAAAAATGTAACATTGCGCTTGAACAAAAAGCACATGAGTTCGAAAAAATATGTTACAAAGATTAAATTACACTTGATATAGGAACAAAAGTACAAAATTATTGTTTAAATGTAATAATGAATATGATGAAAAACGTATAATTGATTGTTATAAAAATATAAAGAAAATATGGGAAAGAATTCATATACTGATGGGAAATAATAGACCCATTTTAGATAGTTTCATTTCATCTAATTTCAGTTCTCAGGCTCTGACGTAAGTGACATTTGCTACAGTTTTGCCAAAGTTTTTGTTAATGAAATTGAACAAATAAAACGTAATTGTGACATTAAATGGCTGAGCAAATTATAGTAATTATAGGCCTATAGCTATTTTATCCTCCGTTGACAAAGTTATAGAAAAATGTATAGTTGACCAACTTAGAAATTACCTACACAAAAACAGTGTTTGAAATAAATGTCAACATATCATTTTAGAAGGGAAAAACCAATAACACTTTGTTGTCAAATTTTTCTGATGAACACCATTTAGGCGAAAAGAATACTGTGTTTGCTGTATTTTTCGATTGTAAAAAAGCGTTTGATACCTTACAAACGAATGACTTGTAAAATGGAATGTGTGGGGCTAGTGAACCACTGAACAAATGGTTCCGGAATTACCTAACCTTCCGTTTTTATAGGGTTAAGGTGGGTAACGGGTATAGTGAAGAAAAACTAGTCCAGTGCGGGGTTCCTCAGGGTTCTGGACGCGGACCGGTGTGCTATCTGATGCATGTTAACAGTTTATGTGGTGTGTTGCGATATTGTACACCACCCATGTTCGCTGATGACCTTTGTGTGCTCCGAGCAAGTACAGATCTCGAAGAGACGAGTCGTCTCGTTCAACTTGATGTAGATGCAATTGTCAAGTGGAGCCACGATAATGGCATAGTACTGAATGCTTATAAAACCAAGTTGTTAGTGATGCACTCTCCCTATCTGCCTTTTAAGCAACCTCCCTGTCCCATACTCGCCCATTCATTTGATTGTATACGCAGTAATTTAAATAATTGTAGTTGCAAGCCTATGGAAAGGGTTAAATGTGTCACTTATCTCGGTATGAAAGTAGATGAACATTTTTCTTGGTCTACTCACATTGCTTTTTTATTTATAAACTTAGAATATTGTTGGGCAAATTCTACCATTTAAGTTTTAAAGTACCAGCGTGCACATTAAAGTGTTTATATATGGCATTGGTTGACTCCATACTAAGTTATGCTCTAGACTGTTATGGACTTACATTTGATTCATACACAAACAGACTTGAGAATATGCAAGTTAGATTTTTGAAACTTCTTGTAAATAATAAAGTAAAGAAAAATATAATGGAGACTACAATAAATTATTTAAAATTTGTAAAATTCTACCTGTTAGCTTAAAACACAAATATCTGGTAGCTGTCAACAACTTTGGAGCACAGGAGGGTAGTTCCTTTTTGTATCCTGTTATCAATAACAGTATCACAAGGTCAATGACCTCTGGTAAATTTGTAGTACCAAAAATTAATAATTACTATGGAGATAGAACTCTAAAGAAACGTATTTCATACTTACTAAATAGTTTGCCTGAGGTTATTAGACTTGAATCTAAGAAAAGTAAATTTAACCATGTTTTGTTTCAGCATTTGTTGTCAAACTTAGAGTAGATTATTGTTAAAATACGTGTTAGGAAAAACACATGTATTAATAGTTTTAAGATTATGTATATAAAAGCGAGATTCATTTGATCCCACAGTCAAATTGAATACTCACTTTTGTGGGACTATGTAATTATCTAAAGGAAACTGTAATGTTTTTACATGTATCAAATAAATAATAATAATTGAGCAAAAGGGGTAGAATAACAGTGGTATACTTATGCTTTACTACCTCAAATGGCTTTGGTTGATTCCGCATAACAATCAAAGTGTTGAATCAATCACTTTGGTATAAATATATAATAAAGTTGAGGATATACACTGATGTATACGGTGTGAAAAAAAAACACAAACTTACCACGAAATTTTACAAGAAATTCAATGTATTCAGTAGATATTTTACATATACCAATGATTTTTTTGTTGAATCAACTGAACTAAATAGAACACATTGTATATGATATACATTTTTCAAATGGCATTAATTTCGTTTGTATAAAAATAAATTCTGAAATAAAGCCCGCGTCCCTGCCACTCGACTCAAACAAAATGAATCGTATTAGTACGGGAAAAATTTAGGAGGCAGTATCGACTCTTATATATTTTATTATAGATTTCAGTACAGAACGTTCATCAATAACGCAACTATTCATGAGAAATTGATAATATAGGCCCACTTTTTACCACCATGTAGTTGTATTAACTTAATAACTCTTACACATGAAATAGTTTAAATTCCAATATATGAAACATAAAACTTTTAATACCTCCCTTCTTATGTCGGGCGGGTATAAGTACTATTGCCTAAAAGAAGTTTCGGAATCTGTACAATTCACTTCAAGTTTTGTCCTTTTTGTTGATCAAACGACGTCCTGAAATCATTATTCGTTTCTTTTCAAGATTGTTTATCTTTCGTAATGGTATAAAGGATTCAAATAGAGTATCCATGTTTCCTTCTCTAGTGAGAACTCCACGGAAAAAATTGTATAGGTAAGAAAGTAGGTTGCGAAGTTGAACTACCAAATCGTATGACTTCACATACACAATCATCATCATGATTGACATGGTAAAGTGCTGTCGAAGAGTCACTGGAGAAGAAGCGGAGAAAACTGTTTTGCTATATCGAAATGTTTTAGGTATTTTATTACATATTTTTATTATATACTTCACCCGATCGTATAAAATCCCGAAAACAGGCTAAAATAAAAAAGTAAACAATAAAATATCTTTTCTTCGTTTTCAACTGAAGCCCTAAATGTACAAATTTCACATTTATCCCTAAACTTGAAAATTACCCTTCGGTTTAAGGAGTTGCCATTGGGCGCTTGTCAACGTTAGAGATCTGTGTCAAATTTTCTAATTTTCTGCGCGTCCGTGCGCCTTACCTTCTAAAATCCCTCACTTTAAACAGTATAATGTGTACGTCCGCTGAGGACATCCTATCTGTTTATAATCATCTACGGGAAATTAATGTTTGAAAAATAATTTGAACGTATTTTCTTCCGAATAAACACTTCCCGTATCTATTTTTGAGGTTTCATTAGATGATTGAATTATTTTGTCCAAACGCTTAGACCGGATCTCAAAGGACTGGTGTTGCAAATTAAGATCCTGCTGCTCCGATTTTATAGCTCGTTACCAAAGAATTAAATCGTATAAAGGAGTCAATGCGCTTGAAGTGAGATGGTAATACTAACAAAGTCTTCTACCTTACATTCTACGTTGATAGGGAAGATCCAATGTAAGGGCAGAAATAAAAGCAATACGCAATATGTGTAACTATACTCCAGCCAAACTCGATGTAGAATAAATGTAAACAAACAAAAACATATGATTTTTAGGGTTTTCACCTCAAACTGTTTTACGATTACCACAATTTCAATATTTTTCCACGAAATTCTATTAGGTCATTGATGATACTAATCTAGTAGTCATGTCTGTGATGAATTTTGTTGCAAAGAAATTTCAAACCACTAGTAAGTGATTGGAAACCAATATAAAAATTACCAGTAACTAATTATTTATGAAACTGTTTCATCCCTAATGGTTTCTTGATTTGAAGGAAGGGTTTGCAAACATTTATGCACTTTTGTAATAAGTCTGTAAATAAAAAACACCGTTACAATCCTTATAGTATTCAAAACAATAACTGCATTTTAATTTAGACGTATTATTGACCTTCGTATAACGTTCCACGAAACGTAGCATCTTCACTTATTGGTAACTGCCAAAAAATAAGAAATCTGCTTGAAATAAACAAAACGTGATTTAAAAATGTAAAAAATATTTTATTATTGTAAATGATAAGCGAATTGCTATAAAATATAGCGATGTAAATCGGCAGTAATTAATATTATTTTGAAAACATAAAATACATTTCAAACTGGTGTGGAACGGAACGCAAATTTGTAAACAAACAATGACCGACGCCATCACTCACTTGTTTGCTTGTCTCTGTGTCAGTAATACAAGTACTTTTCTTTCCGTGCGATTCTGCTTTTTTGAGTTTTTGTTGTTATAGTTATTATTTGTTGAGTGTTTTTGTTGACTTTCTGTTATAATTTGTTACGGTTTTGTTGTTATTGTGTTACAATGAGTGACCAACCTGGACCAAGCTCGACGAAGCTTTTTTCAACGCCCATGAAGAAGCGCCAAAAGAAATCCGCTCTGAGGTCTTCCGAAAAGACTACTATAATCAACATATATAAACTCGTTGAAGATACTTGGCCAAAAGATCAATTCTGGTACAAAAAGGATTTGGCTAAGAAAACCGCGGAGACCGCCGGCGTAAGCCTTGCTACAGTCTACAAGGTACTGAAACAGTACAGAAATGAGCACCGTGTTAGCTCACCCGTTGCGCCTCCTCAAAGAGCAACGATAATTGACAAACTTTTAGATTTCGAGTTGAGTGCTATTAGGAGAAAAGTTCATGAGTTCTTTTTTAGAAATGAACTTCCCACTGTGGACAATGTTCTTATGTCAGTAAACGAAGATGATGATTTACCAAATTTCAAAAGAACAACTTTCCAAAAATTACTTAAAAAACTACAAATCAAATATTTAAAAAGATCAAGAAAAAGTGCTCTAATTGAGAAAAGAGAAATCGTAAGATGGAGGCGCAACTATTTGCAAAAAATTTCAAAAATGAGAGAAGATGGGCGGAAAATTTATTACACTGACGAAACATGGATTAATGAAGGTATGTATTTCGACAATCCGTTTACAATTTTCACAAAATTCCTAATACACCATTATAGACTCCATAGCTGAAATCAATACTGAAAGCTATATCAGTGATTTTATAAATAACTACCACAATATTCAGTACAGATTTCTTTCATCATTTACATTATTGTTTCTTATTTATTGAAGTTCATACAAAAACAAAGGTGTGGCAAGATACTACAATACATTCAACCCGTCAAGCTCACCGAGAAGGATTGTCTACAGGATTGAAGGGGCCTTCTGGAAAAGGGAAGCGGTTGATAATAGTGCACATTGGTAAGTTGTTATATTTTGATGGCGTATCGTCAAAATATTAATTCTTACTTATGTGAAAATTAATTAACAGAGTAGCCCATTGTGTGAACCAAGCGTACATAATAAGACTTCCAATATCAACACTGGTTGATATAGACTTTTCAGCATTCGCTGAACCTCCATTCGGTGGTCATCAATAACCTTTCTTTTTTCTTTTAGGAAATGAAGCTGGATTTTTGGAAGGGGGTCAGCTAATTTTCGAGAGTCAGAAAGGGGAAGGCGATTACCATAAAGAAATGAACGCTAAAGTGTTTGAAGATTGGTTCAAAAAAATTATAAATTTAATTGAGCCTCACTCTGTTATAGTGATGGACAATGCTCCCTATCATTCTCGTCGACTGGAACGAATACCAAATATGCAGTGGAAAAAAGTTGATATTCAGAATTGGCTCACAAGTAAAGGTATCTCGTTCCAGGAGACATTAATAAAAAGGGAGCTTATAGACATATTAAAACCAATAAAAGAAAAATACTTGGCATATGCAACTGATACATATGCTAAAGAAAAGGATATTGAAGTGTTACGTTTGCCCCCATATCACTGTGAATTAAACCCAATTGAGATGATATGGGGGCAAGTCAAAGGCTATGTTGCAGGGAAAAATAAAACATTTAAAATGGATGAATTAAAAAGATTATTACAGGAATCAATGGATCTAATAACCCCTGCAGCATGGCAAAAGTGTATTGGCCACGTTATACAAGAGGAAAAGAGAATGAGAGACCTGGATGGTATAACAGATAATGTTATTGACGAATTTATCATCCAGGTTGCAGATAGTAGTGGTAGTAGTAGTAGTTCATCAGCATCAGAAAGTGACACTGGATGAGATGTTTTATTTAAAGTAATATAAAATAAAATTTTACAACTTTGTTTTTTTTCATCTACCGTTACCTACTATCTAGCACAGGGTTGGGGAAACTTTTTTTCATTAGGAGCCAGAAAAAAAGAAGTTACACAAGGGATCAGAATGAAAAAAATGCATTTTGTTTTGAAATTCAAATATTTCTTTTATTATTGTGTAGTGTTCTGTAATTTTGTGTGTATGTTAATTTTGTGAACCGATATCGACGAGGCTGTAAACATATATTTCCGAGGGCCATACATTCCTTCTTTAGAAGGGACGTTGGCGGGTCAATCAACTTTTTTACTATCCCAAAATTTTTAAATAAAATATAAATTTTGAATTAATAAAATATGAATTAGCTAACATTTCCTAATTAATAAAAAAACTTCAATTAGTCTGTAGTCTAAATCAAATTTCTAAAAATTATTCATTTTGCCCTATTTCATAAAATATTTATAGAAAAAAATTACATAAATTTTGTGTGATTGGTGAGTCAGGAGATCAAACTTCAATAGTATTTCATCCAGAGCTAATAATTAAAAAAAAATTATTTGAAACTTTGTTTTTTTACGATATAAATTATGGCGACCCAGTAGACACAAGAGAGGGAAAAATTTAAGTTTTTCATTAATATTTTGAAATATAATCCATAAACGTCGCTAGATATATACTAGAGACATTTCAAGATATAAAACTAGGAAATCGTAATATCAATTCAGATTAGGATTATCAAAGCCTCTGTTTATTTTTTTACACATTCACTACGTTGCGTGGTGTCTGTAAAAAAGTTGATTGACCTTGGCGGATATCGGATTATAGCCCTTTGCGGGCCAGAGTAGACTCGCGGGCCGTACTTTGCCCAACACTGATCTAACAGTAAGTATAAACAGATATCAAAAACTTGAAACTTATTCATCATACGTATCAATAAGTACTTTGCAAACTTCATTTAATTGGCTATGTAAGTATTACTTCTGCACAATCTCTTACCTATCTAAATTCCAATTACGCAGCAGGCTATGGGCAGAGTTAGCCTAAACTCTAAAAATAATAACGTAGAGGCCTAAAGTAAAGAGCATAGACAAAAAAGGTTCTTCACACCAGCCATCATTGGTTGCCTAGCAACGCTTTGTTATTAAACATTCTACATCGAGTTTGGCTAGAGTATAGGCGTACAACACACACGTAAGCAGCGACTGCTATACGACCGATATGGAATTTTGGTAGAAGCTATTTAGCTACTAGTGAGAGGCGCCTGGGGGTGCCCCCAGTGATGCACTCGCGCCACTCGTTCAAAGGGCGAGACCGCTTCCTCGATGTGACGCTGTTGAGTTTATATATATAACAAGTCGGCGCCTGCATGTGTCCGTTTGTGTGTAAATTTTTATTTGGTATAAAAATGGTACAAATCTATAAAAAAAACAATTTTAAATCAAATCTATACACATACAAATCTATAAAAAAAAACGATTTTAAATATTTATAAAATTATTTACATAATTTTAGTAGCTCGCTACACACTCATTAACACGGAATCGGCTTGAGCCGGTCGAAGAAACCTTTATGTCCATGCAATAAGAAGGGAAAAGACGTTGCTCGTTTCATTCCCGCTCGGACTACTGAGGCGAAACGCACAACGTCTTTTTCGCTCTTTTTACATGGACTTAAAACTTTTTCTGTAGGGCTAGCACAATAAGGCGCGCCTTGCAGGAGAGCGACATAAAACGCGAGATTTCTATGCGAGTCGCTCTCGCGCTAGTCGCGTCCTATCGTGCTAGCCCTACAGACTTCTGCTTAGTGCCGATTGGCGATTCCGTGCCGATAAGTGCGTTATAGTCGGCGAAATATTATTTGCACCGATTCGTCTCATCACTTCATTTTTAGAATACAATAAGATAAAAGAATGAGCCGTCTCGGTAACGCACGTGCCATCTGTGTACTGCAAACAACTAGATTAAACACTTTTACGCATTGGCACTTAATTCTAAAATTGATAATATTTATGCGAAACTAACCTTGTCGAATTAGCAAGAAAAGAGTCGGCACTCGGTATTTTTGAAGTACATAAAGGTAATTAAACGTGTAACATGACTACGTGTAAGTCGTTCCAACAGGTAAAGAAACGATGAAGTCGATGATGGAGTATGTATACCCAAATAATGCCTATTTACGTGGTCTGTGCTATTCACTCATGCCTTGAAGAGGCTCAAGTTGTAGCGCTCAAGAAATATGTCGGCAAGCAGGGGATTCCAACCTATGGGTCGTTCGATATGTAAATATGGAAGTGTAATGCTTCGTGCAAATCTTCGGAATACGCACAACATAAGAGTGAAACTTCAGCCTACGCCTAGACCAAAAATTATGGAAATTGGAAAGCGGAATTAAATCATGCCATTTCATCGCACACTCTCCGTGATATATCTTGTAGAGAACCGATAAGCAGGTAACTTTACAGCGATTGTAAGGCTTTGCAGATTCGTCTCTACTAAATCCGAGTCACCTATAAACTTCTTGGCATGCTTTTCAAGTTAATCCACAGGTTTTTTTTGCGCATCTTTCCATGGTCACCCTAGCGTAAGATGGCGTTTCTTTTGAATGCTCGTTATGGGCAAATTGTTATTTGCTTTACTCAAATAGTAATTACCTTCGTTGACGTCATTTATCTTATGAACATTTTTTATTTACCCACGTTGATATATTACGAGTCGAATGACACTTGTAATTAATTACATAAGAATTGTAAACAATGTTCCTTTATAATGTTATCTAAAAGATCTTCAAAAAGGGTGGTTTTGTCCAACAATATCTATGTATTTATAATTTAGTAGCAGTAGAGGTCCTTATGAAAGAGTTCGTCCAGGGAAGTACTGTCAACTTACTTATTTCTGCCGCCAAGCAGTAATGTCAGCACTACCCTGTTCCGGTTTTAAAGGGCTTAACCTTCAAAACCGGTGCTGGTGAAATTACAGGCAGATGGGACTTATCAACTCATGTCTCAGGGTTACAGGCGCAGTTAATTAAGTTACATTAAATTCTAGCTAATTTTCTAATCTAAAACTATTTTTGCTAAATAATATTATCTATATTCATAATATGTATATAACATTTCATCATTTACCAATATATATTGTAATTTCTTATTCAAAACTTTTTACTAACTTTCTTTCTTACCCAGTCTATTTTATTGTATATTTTTGGTATTTTATATTTCTTTTTCCATAATTATTGTTAACTTTATATTTATTTAATTTCCTTTCTCTAACTCTTTTTGTGTTATACCTGTTATACACCAATAATTTATCCTCACTCTTATAATAAACTTGCAATGCTTATCACAAGTACGTAATTCGATCGATGTTCGAATTACGTACTTTTCTTAGTGGTAAATAATGATTAATAACGCGTAAAAATTTTAACGCCTATTTCCATGTATTCAAACTTATGTCGTTTAAACGTAATTGCGCGTACGTTTACCCACTACATTCTCACTGTACTAAATATTAATTAGTTATTGTGTGAATTATTAGTAACTTCTTTAAGTATTTCCCCTTCTAAACATTCTAGATATGGCTCATGGATTTCGCAAACCATCCCGAATCAGGCACTTACAAACAGGTAACAAATATATCTCTATTATATGAGTCATAAAGGCCAAATTTGTATGTCGTCACCACGTCATTTGAACCATTTATCGGGGTTAGTGTTATCAAAGTTATCATGGTTATCAGGCATTATCATTATCAGTAGTTAACAGCACGTTATCAGACGATGTGACACACGGCCGTCATTAATTTATAGATGTGTTACGTTTCTATGTAGCCCTGGTAGTTTGGTTCGTTAGTTATCCTGATTTTGATTTTTATTATTTAAGTTTTACGAATTCCTTTGCCTTTTTCATGGTGCCCACAACCTTTTTTTGAGAAGTCTCGATCGATAGTAGCAGTAATGTTCCTTGTGAACGAACTCTGTCCATGGAAGTACTGCCACCTTACCTATTTCCGTCGCCAAGTAGTAATGTTTGCTTTACTGCGTTCCGGTTTCGAAGGGTAAGGCTGCTTGCTGGTGAAGTTAAAGCACGTGGGACTTGTGAACTTATGTCTCGGGGTCACCCTGATCTTTGCGATTTAAAACTTTGAGTGACGCTGCATTTGTTATGGACAGGTAAATAGTTTACCATCAGGCGCACGACTTGTTCGTCCCGTTACTTGATATTGTAAATAAAAATAAAAAATCTTATGAGGTTTGAAATAAATATTGTAAATGATAAATGCGTACAAATCTTTAATTACAAAGAGCAACCTCTGGAGTTTCTTGCTCATTCTTCTCCGGGGAATCTGCCTTACAAATGTGCGTAAAATTTAAGCAATATTACACATTACTCCTCGAAGTTTGAGGAGATAGTGGAGAACATCAGACTAAAAGCCAAGTACACCCTGATGGCCGAGCGGTTGGAGTCCCGCCACAGCGTAGATTTTAATTCGTTTGCGGTGAGAGCGCCTACTTACATCTATCGACCTTCATGAAGGAAAACCCGGCTGAAGGCTGTCATATGTCGGTGATTCCGAGGCCGGTTACCTCTCAAGTGCAATACGTGTAGATTAGTTATTTAGTTTATTTTATTGTTATTTTATATTGTATGCATATATATTGTTAAGGTTCTTAATTACATGGGTCATGTGGTCCGAAATAAATGCCTAATTAAAAAACAAAATGTAACAATTTGTTAAGTAAGTGTAAGTTTAATTGGCTTACATATAAAAATAAAGATTATTTTACTGTCGCTCTAAAGTTTTGACAGAAAAATTGTGTGTTAAAAAAGTGTGTGGTGGCGTAAATAATTCATTTAGATACGTCAATATTGTAAGTTACGTGTACGAGTGTTGTAAGAGACGATTAGTTATACTGTTTGTCTGTATTGGCTTTGGGTCCGGAACACAATCTCGTACACTGATTCTCCGTAGATATTGGTAAAGCCTTACCACCTACCTAGGACTCACCAATTCCGCAAATATTTTCACTCTCCACTCCACTCAGAGCAAAGATCTGAGGGGTACTGCCACTGCACCCATCACTCTGAGACATAAGTTGACGAATCCCACGTATCTGTAATTTCACCAGCACCCTTACACTCCGAAACGAGAACGCAGCAGTGTTCACATCCCTGCTTGACGAACTTTTTCACAAGGAGCTCTACTGCTGCCTACTAAATGGTGCTGTTTTTGTACTCCAAACTGTCAAATTATTGTACTTCTCGAACACATTTAGCACGGGATTCATTGACTCCTGTGAAGTTGACCACCTCCTAACCGGTATCCAGAATCTTCCTATACAGGTCGTTAGTATACGTTAGTATTCCCACTCTCGACGTAAATCTTTACTTCACACCGCCACCCCAAAATGGCTTTTAGTGATTCTTTCTGCGGCAATCGTTAGTAAGTATATCGTAAGTATGCTCGCAGTCATCATAAGTAAATCCGGACACTTTTTTTTTTAAACAAAGCGGGGTGGTCTACTTCACACTGTGAAGTTGACCACCACCATAAGTTTTTTCAAACGGACCCGGAAACGACTTGCGTATATAGGTCGATAGCAATATACGTTAGTATCCCCATATTCGACGGTATTTTCCCAAGATAACAATTATTTTTTCAATTTATTTCCCATCCTTGATGTAATAAGGTCACATCTGCAAAATAACAACTTCTTGAAGAGAGGTTTAAAGAATCTAAGAAGAAAATTTTATAAATAGATATTCTTTATTGGTAAAATTAACATTTACAAGTCATAAAAAATTATAAATTGTATTCGTATTATTTTCCTTTATTACTATTCGAGTTACATTCAAAATTATTCAAATTATAAATAATTATGTTATATTAATATTATTTAACCAGTGTGTTAAATTATATACTGATTGCTTGATAAGCCGGTGCTTTAATCTATATTTAAATAAGTAGTCTGAAGCGGAATCAACAATTTCAAGAGGCAGCCGGTTATATACTGGCTGGCCCAAAACATGTATTTATTTGCCCGTTTTGGACAAAATACGAGTGCTACCCTGTTTATTTCGTAACTTATGCCCTTCCTCTCATCTGGTGTAAGTTTCCAAGTGTTCCCTAGTGTAGACATCCACCTGGAAAGCCACGAAAGAAGCCAAGCAATAAATAGGAAAGTTGTAAAATTTATGTAACATATTTTGTGTCCTGTTCAAATTCGAATTCAAAATAATCTTTATTAGGTTACCAAATTACACTTGAAATCGTCATACTGATTAAACTCTATCGCTGATTCGTAAGGCAGATTCCCCTGAGAAGAATGAGCAAGAAACTGTAGGGGTTTCTCTTTGTAAATAACATTTGTACACATTCAACATTTACAATAAATTTTTTTTTTTTTGAAACATCAGAGATCGAGACTACCTCCATGAACTAAGCGGGTTACTACCACGGATTTTTTTCATCCAAGTACGCAGAAGTTGTTTAATAACCGTAATCAAATCATCAAAATCGTAAGTTGTTTAATAAAAGTAAAGGCTTTAAGGATATGAATAATTAATGGTGTGATGTATCCATGAAGTGTAGTCACGTGAGCTGCATTCCATCTATATCTTAACTGTAAAACATCCAATTCTCTGTTACGTCAATTCTATATTACAATATCTGTTATCTTTATTGAATAAGATAAAATAAATAAAGATAAAATAATCTCATCACATCAGCAACTCATAATTAAGTTTATTACCGAATGAAGACATCTCCAAAACTTTCGAAACTTGTCTGGAGTCAGGCAGAGACGACAAATGCTTGCAATAAGGTCAACAATTGTATCTGATACTCTATTGTATATCCAAAATGAGGTAATCCGACAGAGAACTAAGGTCGTCGACTTAGCTGGTAGAATAAGCAAACTGAAGTGATAGTGGGCTGGCTATATTTGCCGAAAATCCGATAACCGATGAGGGAAACAAATTGTTGAGTAGATATCACGGCTCGGCAAACGTAGTAAAGGACATCTGGCCAGATGGAGTGATGATCTGCGAAGAACTGCTGGCAGCAGATGGATGCGACAAACTGCCTACGTCTAGCAGTGGTGATGATGAACCGTGTTTATTATTAACTCTATTATTAACAAATATGTTCTCTGAAAGTATCAGGATTGCTTTTTGATAAGTTGGTGATATGGCGTACAATGGGAGAGACCTGTGTCCAGCATAGAATTGCGATAGGCTGATGACGATCTTTTTCTTCTTCCTACCCTTTTCCAATTTATTTGGGGCCAGGCTTCCATTTACGTCGGCAGCAGGACGCTCTGCCCTAGGTTGCTGTTGATCAGACACTCAGGGCGCTTAGGTCTTTGCAGAGTAACTTTATTCTACTTATATGGCCGTACCAGTGGACTCGATTCTCTTGAAGCTTCTCGTTTCTCTTCTTCTCTCTTAAAGATAGGCCGATGATCATTATCAAACAAAAGTTTACATAATGTTTAAAATTGTGCTCCTAGTGATGTATTCATTATTTCAGTATACAAAGACAAATACTTAAAATAATAATAATAATAATAATAATAATAATAAACCATTTATTTCAGGCCATAGCCCATAAGATAATAGTGTTAGTTACAAAAGAAAACCTTAGAACTATGTTAGTATGATTACATTGAATTTTGAATATATTGACAGAAAATTTAAATATTAAAATTTGGAAAATGCACAATTATTGCTTCATTTGACCCGTTGTAATATCTACCCAAAACTTTAAAATTTTACAGTCAAAACGATGGGCAAACATCCTCAGGATGCCATTGCCACTGTCACGCACTCGCTTTAGCAGAGATGACACTCTTTTACGCCTGATGGCATAAAAGTCATCTGTTCGCGCTTCAGCAAACATGAATGGATGCACTGCAGTGCCGTGGCAGTCCCAACAGCATCCTGAAGATGTTATTATATTGTACTCGTATTGAATTGTATGTACGCTGTGTATATCTAACCCATAGACTACTCGAGTACATTGACTGTCAAAAAGCTTTGAAAAGCATAACTTTCACGTCTTTTGTACAACGAGTGAATCTACGGGCCAGCATGTTTCCTCTCACAGCCAGCGCTCTGCGCTCCCTTTCCATATTTAGATATTAAGAATAAAACGGTGTCTTCTAGATTTAACCCAGTCGCGGTTTGCAACTTCCCCATTATGGATACTGTAAAGGCGTAATATTAGTAATTGGTTCCTTAGGGAATTCCGTGCAGGTTCCACCCTTTTCGTTTCCACTTGATCCCTACTTGTCGAGTGGGCTCAATACATTGGGGGAAAACCGCACGAGCACGGCAAGTGGCAATTCAGCGTCAATATTACACTTGTAGTAAGACTCGAACACGTTGTTTACACGTTGCCGGCTGTACGTAGATTAGATTCGTCGTGACATCAGAGTGCATGATTTGGCATAGTTAATTGCTATTACCCATTTTGCAGAATATTGAATAAATTATGATGTTACCTATATCAAAATACTGGTACTGAATGAACCTCTTTGTGTCTTTTACTAGGACACCTAACAGGCTCAGCTAACCCCTTTAAGGCAAAAATTATTAATAATAATATAATTTATTGTCTCGCACAGTATTTTCTTAAAAATTTAATTTAAAGAAGGTGAAAACAATAAATATAAATTTGAGACAAATGGCAAAGTCTCAGCTTATGTTGACACGGTGATAAAACCGCGCAGAGTTGTTATTCAGCCTCTCCCTAGTCCCTATGGTCTTGAATGGGAAGCATGTCAACGAGGTCTGGAGGAATAATATTAATAAAGAAAATAAAAAACTATGACAAAGAAATATTAATTTAAACAGTTACTGGAGTGTGTGTTCGAGTGTGTGTGTGTGTGTGTGTGTGTGTGTGTGTGTGTGTGTGTGTGTG
>NW_020653852.1:7953095-7992885 GCF_003589595.1 Hyposmocoma kahamanoa | reverse complement strand
TGTGTGTGTGTGTGTGTGTGTGTGTGTGTGTGTGTGTGTGTGTGTGTATGTGTGCGTGAGGTTTGTGCTTTATGTTTAAATTGAGTTATTAACATGTCTGGATTCAGCCAATTAAATCCGGAAAAATAGTTTCATTTCCTGGAAAAAAACTAGGTCCCAATTCTTGAAAGTTACCGAAATGTAAATGCGTTAGTCATGACAAGGAATATTATACAGAAATATACAGAAATGTTTCCACAATTATTTTTCCAATCTTGACAGGTAATTAATAGGCACAGTGGTTTAAATGGCAATAATAAACCGGAAAAACGGAATATTAATGTTATTGGGCTGTCTTTTCCCTTACCCCATTAGCCGGCACTAGAGAGTGATTTTCTTTTATATTTATATTTTTTAAATATTAGACAACATCACAATTCGAAAGTAACTAAAGCACTTGTGTTATGGAAATCGGAAGCAATGACGGTACCACAAACACTCAGACCCGAGACAATATAGAGAAGTTAGTTTTCTACATTGACCCGGCCGGGGATCGAACTTGGGACATGAGAGATGGCCACACCATGAAAACCGATGTGCAAGCCACTCGATCATAGAGGTAGTAAAGGAGAAGGGACTACTCTTGAAAAAAAAAACGATGTGAAGAAGTTGATATCATTATACGTATGTCTTTATAAACATACACTACAAAACAATAATTTATTATTGTTATACATTTACGTGACCACCCATGAACGTACGGTAATTGAAATCCACAAATCATTGATAAATCACTACATTGTACAATAACGTTTTATTTCCTTTTTAAAAATTTATTTTGTTGTACATGCGTGTGTGTTATACATACATCATTATTGTAATTAGTTGACTAAGTTATACTATTCAAGTTTATTGACGTGAAGTCCATATTCCAGTGCCTGATATTCATGAGGCGGATCCTATTTAAGAGTCGATTTCAGTTATTACAATGATATTATAACACTGATTTAAATATGTCAAAGTTCAGCCAATATATTTTGACGTCGATTCTCGATGATTGATTGCCGTCACTGATTGATGAAGTTTAGCATGTGTCATTCATCATACATCATTAAATAATATTATGTGACGAGACGAACAAGTCGTGCGCCTGGTGGTAAGCGACACCTGTCCCTAACAGTTGCAGTGCCACTCAATTCTTTAAATCACAAATATCTGAGGGGCACTGCCATTGTGTTGTATTCTTGTATTCAACAGCCCTATTCTTAAAAACTGAAACGTCATAATGTTCACAATACTGTTTGGCGGCAGAAATAAGCAAGGTGGCAGTACTTCCTACTAAAGCATAGTGCAAAGTGAGAGAGTATAGTGCAATGTGGTAATGTTAGGTTTCAAATGCAAGCTGCAAAACATACTCCACCAGCTTGATTTTGATTGCCTTTCCGATCGGAAATTGCATCTTTTCCGAGTCGAGGCGCATAATTGCGATTCACAACTAGCCGATCGGAAACTTTTGACGTGTCTAATCGGAACAATAGTTGATTTAACTCACAAATCAGAAAGGTATATTAGGAATCAGCAGGTCGATTCAGAACCTTACGATAACTCTGTTGTCGACCGATTCGATTAGATATCGGACGATTTCTCTTCATTTTTATTCACAATAACCGAATCGAACGTCAAAATGCCGTATTCGAAATCGAACCGAAATGACGTCACACTCGTTCGATTACTCGTACTTCTCGACCAGTAAAGGCTACAAACGTTATTCAGAACACACATATCGAATGAAAGTTATCGAACGTCCTGTTCTTTACGAAGCAAGAACGCAATATGGAAATCTTTTATTTTATATATAATCTGGATTTTGTTCAATTTCATTAATTTATTTTAAGGCAAGACTAATGCATTCCTATATTTTAGGCCTTTAAAGTCTTAAAAATGTACACAAAAGGATTTTAATTTTTCTTATAATCTATTTCACAGAATGACTCCGTAGACGCTGTTGGATAACGGTATCGTATGCGAATCCTAATGGAACGTTTAACTCGGAATGTTCTGAATATCTCGGAAAGCGCCCTTCGATTCGAGAACGATATTCAATCGAACGATTCGGTTAAAATACCGAAGAGTTCTGAGTCGACCTGCAGGTTCGTCTTCTCGCTCAGAAACACACCATATTTCGAGACTACTGCATCGGATCGATTCCGTTTTGAATCAAAATCAGGACGCAGGTACTGAAATAAATACGTATACAGTTAGACATGGTGAGTGTGGTAGTAGTATTATCACACACTGAAAATACTACCACTGTACCCGTAGCTGGAGAACTTCGAATATCCTTTAAGGCCTGTACGTCAAAAACAGTATGCATCGGAAATTTCTTCTGAAATTCTATTTTTAATATTATTTGAAATCAAAGTATAACTGAAGACAATAAGTAGCTAAACACATCTGAATAGAATAGTAGTGATGTCACGGTCACAATCTAGAGGCACTAAAACAGTTATCACGATGCGCATTTATTTACGTCCCACACAAATGAAATTCGATAAACCAGCGCGCATGCGTTTGATGAGAACAAACCGCTACCGTTTTGTTTACCACCGTGTCATATGACAGACGATAACGCGCGCGTTGCCGAGTTGTTCACAGACTATCGGTATTGCAAATATTTTGACAGATGGTTATCTATACGTCATTTAAATATTAAGTACCGTATTATGCTGATTGCATCTATGTCAAGGACACATTATCTCTTCAGTTCAATTTAATAGGTAGAATATTATAAAAACACTCGGTTCCTTCTTTACATTTCTATTTTACAGATGTAATGATGATGAGATGTTTTATGCCTAATGTCTGTTACGTTATGATTTTTTTTAATCCCGCACTAGAGACACCCTGTATCGCGGGTGCCATGAGCACACACATAGACAGCCACAAATCCTAGAGAGAAATAAATGTAGGCTATACAAATATTTTTCCCGGCCCAGGAATCGAACCCGGGCCCTCTGCGTGGCAGTCCCGCATGGTAACCGTTCGGCCACGGGGGCAGCTAAATACTATTATTAAATATATATTGTTTGGTCTTCTCTAGACTTGTTCAAAATAATTCATTAACGCTAAAAAGTTATCTCCAAATGAAGTTACTAATTGTTGTAAAAATTGTATTTCTAATAATGGCATATTTAATTAACATACATAGATTTTACACAATATGAGTAAGACTTCCAATTTAATGTTTTAATTCGAGCAAACAAAAACGAAGAGTGAGATAATCTCCCAAAGTAAAATACAATCTCGAGCGTAAAATATTTAGGTCATGAAACTGTGATATCGTCATGCTTCTGTGATCATAAAGGAGAAACAAAGTTGATCCCACCAAAAGATGTCATTATTGTATTACGTTTTTCACTCGTGAATTTTCTTTACTTTAGATATCAAGTTGAGCAAGCACGTCTTTATATGTATTCGTCTTTAAAGAATTTTCGTTTAAACATGATATACTGTTTACACTCAGTGCGTAAAATAAAGTACTATGTCGGCGATATTCTAGTCTGCGGCCTGACAGTTGATAAACTATTGCAGCGACGTACGGTGCGTGCTGAGAATCCGGGAACGCGAATAGTTCTAATTTCAAAAATGAATCGACAAAATACAAAATAAGATACACGTGACTACTGTGAATTTGGTTATACTGTGAGTAATTTTTCATTACTTATTAAAAAATCAATAAATCTTTCGCAAGTAACATTTTGTTAATCTTATGAATAGTGAAGAGAGTTATTTTTATTAGAGTATGTGTTTTATAAATAGGCCATTTTAATGGACAATTCACATGTGACGTGAAAAACGGCTTTATTATTTATTTAAAACATATTATTATGATGTTCATTTGTGAATACTGATAGTATTTATAATGTGACTTAAAACAAGGTGGTATATGATGGATTTTGTTCACTGGTTTCTCGAAGTTTTCCAATATGGATATAGATACTGATGACGGTATTGAAGACATAATTACAGGTATGTTATTAAAAGAAAAATAATATTTATATAGGTTAAGGTTACGGCAGTATGTTCGGTATTGTGTTGTGTTAAACTTTTGAAGTGGATACTTCATTAGGTTTTTGTGCAAGAAACTTCTTTCCCGCTTTCAAGGCCGCCATATGAACAGTATGTGATTGAAAATTCTACCATTTTTTTCTTCAATGCTTATTTTACAGTCTGGACATACCGTCGGGGTTTTGTAAAAAAAGCGTTAGCGGGAATTCCTAGTTCCTAGATTTTTTCAGGGTAGCATGTTTTAGGTTTTCACGACTGTTTTAAAATATATATGTTCCGTTAAACTGAATTAAAACTTAAACTGAATTAAAACTAAAAGAAATTTTTGAAAATACGTCGTTAATATTTTAAAATAATCGGTAAAACAAGAAACATGCTCCCATGGAAAATCTACAACAAGTCGCTTTCTACAAATCACCGACGATATCGTCTTTCTCCTCACTATCTGCTGTATTCGACATTTTTGTCGTAACTAAAAAAAACAGACACACAATCTTACTTTGCTTTCAAATGCAAATATTGTCCACAAATCGTCGTATGTTCTATTCTTTTTATGTGCATATAAGTCATCGATAGAACCAAGTTGACATGAACCATAACTCTGAAGTGTTTAACCTAGAATAAGTACCCAAGCAGCATACCCATATCTAAATATATACTATATCTAATAGAATTTAATTCGATTGAATATTTTAAGAGTTCAAATTCCCTCAAGATATCTCGAAGAAGATTTCTAGATAATTTAAAGTAAAAGTGCGCACAACTTTATTAGTAAAACACAAGAGTGCTTTGAGAAACTATCTGTAGGTAGTGTTAAGAGTGATTCTTATCTTTTTTCTCAAGTAACCCTTCTAGAATGCTACAAGACCATTTATAGAATGTAGACAGTTTTTATTTAGTCTTGTAGACAGTTTGTACATAATTTATAGTCTATGATAATTTTGTTACTAATACTTTTTCAAAACCAAAGTAACTAAAGCGTTACAAATGTAAGATGCAATTCTCTTAATACTAATAGATTTCAAGTTTAATGGCTTACAAAATATAAACCATCAAAATTGCAACATGGCGAAATTAGATATAATATTTCCGACTTTTTCGTGCAATGTTTAATCGGTCCGAAAGCGCGAATCGATGTGCGACTTTAAATACATTGTGAAAAGTGATGTAAAACCTGTCATAAAAGTAATGCGCTCACTAAATTTTAAATATTTATGTATAAAATATAAACTTAATGAAAATACAGTTATCGGTTTTCCGTTTTAAATACAAAATAACTCACAAAACAAACCATTTCCAAGAAGTTCTAGGCTTCTTCAAGCTAATTTCAACTTAGATTTACTTTTTAAAAAGAAAAGAGATTTTTCTCGGCTACTTCATAATCATTCTTTAAAAATAAAAATGGCGATAAGAATTTAAAGCTTTTTTCAAAACATTCTATATCTATTGCTTTATAGTCTATAGCTTTATCTATAGAAAAACTTTAGAATACGAAAAGATTATTTTTACTTGCTTTATGTAGTTAGTCACTCCTATGAAGCTTTTATGATTATCTACAAAACGCGATGTTTCTAAGCGATTTTTTCTTTTGACAGTATTACACAAACTTTATAAAAGTTATAGGGAATAGTGAGCGTATTATGCAATAAAAAACTTTTCAAAACACTAGGTCAAAAAACAATTGAAAAAATCCAATTTGTCGCAAAAAATCCCTTATTCTGTATAATTATTTGGAATGTGTTATATATGACTAGAAAAGTGGCTAAATTCTCTATCATATAAATATAAGGAAAATTTTAATGTCATACCTAACTTATGTTGGAAGAAATAAAATTTTCATTACAAAATTGAGGTTATTTCTTCACGCCAACCACATTTCACACAATAATTTCACTGTATTTTATTGACAGACGGCACAATACACACGCACAACATAGAAGTATAGTAGTGTACGCGCTCATTTCAATTGTTTTTATCATTTCAGAACACGGAATTACTTCACAATGTTTATTTATTTGTCAACAAACAAAAACCAGCTCGCGCGCGAAATACGACTATTGTATCCAGTGTTGACAATTTGTGGGAAATTTCCCAAATAATGGCAAATTTCAACTAGATTGGGGATTATGTGGGGACTGGCGGTATGTGAGGAAAATGTGGAGATTCTAGCATTTTATCATTTTGTTTAATAATCTATCAATTGCTGATGCATCGCTAGTTTGATCGTTACTGTTAGAAACACTGTGATGGATTATATCGACGTGTTTTTCAACATCGCACATCCCTCGTATTACTAACAAGTAGCTATTATTAGAGCACTTGAATTATAAAATTACCAGTCGGTGCGTGTTGAGTTCGCGATTTTTTCTCCCGTTTAGGCCGGTCCCCGGCATGAAGCAAAACGAAATCAGCTATTGATAAACAAAGCCGAACAGTTGTACTTCCACATCTCAACTTACCACTCGTCAACTTTAAATATTAAATATAGGTCGAAACACATTGATTATTTAAGGTCATCTAATTTTATAATTAGTTTTACATTCTGTTTACATTCACAGCAAACATAATAGATTATTACTTTTTGAGTTTCTTAATTCTTTATAATATTTTTAAGCGATGTATTTCTAATAAATAATGAAACCTCGAGATGTGGGGAATTTGTGGGGAATATGAACGTTGCTCTCCCCAAATTTGGGGATTTTAACCGTGATTTTTGGGGATGGGGATATGGGGATATGGGGATATCGAATGAAGTGACTTAATATCCAAGGTTCACCACCTCCACCAGATCTTTTAATATTCTTTACTTTATCCATTTTGCATGAACTCTTATAACGTTCAATAGAATAAAAACCCTAATTGTAGTATTTTTTTAAATGAAATCTACTGAAGACGCGCTATAACGTGTTGTCAATAAGTACAAACACTACAAAATGTCTATAAATTAAATATATCTAGAATAAACGTAAGAACACTAGTTTTTAGAGTATTAATAGACTTTACTGGATGTGTATAGAACAATTTTACTAAAAATAATCAGTTGTTTTACAGATGAACTTAAAATAAGAACTATAAGAGTAAATCTTAAGAGAGATTACACTTAATTAAGTTGTTTGGTATTAAGAAGGTGTTAAAATTTTGACTTGAGTGAAATAAGTCTATAAGAACAATTTCTTTTTTCTAAAACCATTTATAGAGAACTATTATCTAAACCAATACCATATTAAGACTGTTTATAGATATAACAGTTTTAAGGCGCATAAAGTGTGCTCCTTGGGTAACCAGAAAAAAATATCGTAATGCTAAATTTAGGAAATGAATAATACTACACTACGGAATATATAATTAGAGTCACACATATTTATTTTTAAAGGGCTAGAATACAAAAATATTGCTGTTGTGCGAAGAAATTTTCCACGGTTTTACATTGAATTTAAATTTTTAACAAGAAAAAAAACATCTTTTGTCACTGACATAGCTCAAAGAATTAGCAAGTTGAAGTGGCAGTGGGCAGAGCACATAACTCGTAGAACTAGCGGCCGTTGGGGCAGAAAGGTTCTCGAATGGAGGCAAGGAACCGGAAGGTGTTCAGTGGGACGGCCCCCTACTAGATGGACGGATGATCTGGTAAGGGCGGCGGGTAACCGATGAATGCACGTCGCGTCCGATCGGCTAGTAGAATCATGAAGATGAATAAAAAAATATTAGAGCTATATCATTATTGAATGCCTTAAGCATTTAATGGTGAAAATGCAAAGTGGCTCAAATTACGTGTCCGGAAGTGTAAGTTCGCCTGCGCACTGATATTTGTCCCTTCAAAGAAAATTATAATCGCATTAGTAATTTCTCCAACATTTCCTACTTTTGCGCAAATTTTAAATGCTATAAATGATCACTAAAAAATTGCACGAGACAAACTTTTATATTTCAAAGTGGTTTCATATTTCTTTGCCTTTTCTTTGCTGATATACAAAGAAGACTATTCTTTAAATTGGACTGTTCTTAAAGCTGGTCATTTACATTTCGATCCTTGCCTTGCTGCTACACAAAAAAAATGTTAATTCCATGATGACTTATGCAAATCGCAATACCACGTTTCTGGCGACTTGTTTTTCCTATAATATGGCATTAGTGGAAAGGTAAAAAATCTGAAACGATTATCGATTTACGCGCATGAAGAATCCGCAAATCACTAAGAAACCTGGACAGATTGATGCAAAAAAGAACCAATACATCGCACATTTTCGCTCAAAACGACGCCGTTTTAACCCTTCCATTGACGATGTAACGTACAGCGTGACATCTGTTTCCGCCAAAAAATAAGTTTAGCTGACTAAAGAGGTAGCGCTGCTCCTGGGCACGATACCTTAGGGCGTCAACCAACTTACATTTTTTTTCCTTTAAATATAAATAATTCTTGTTCCATTTTTTTTATTTCAAGGGTACTTTTTTGTATAATGTTGTTAAAATTTCTGTAATTATTTCATTATGAAAATTAGGCAGACTTTTAATTTGAGCTCGATCTTTGGATTAATAATTATAACGTACTAGAGGCGAAACTTCTCAAAAATAATTGAATATCATGGTAGTAAAACATAGTGATATTCAATAATATAAGGTTGACAGTTATTATGTATGTACACAGAATTACCAACATTCAATACTCCATTAAAAATGTTGTTTGATTTAAAAAATCAACCATTATCAATTTAGAGGGTGTGACATGCTTGTGTAGCTTTCTATATCGAGAATACGAACATTGATGTCAAGAGTTCATAGTACCTACCACAGACCAAATGTGGTACCTACTACATAGGGCGCACTATAAGTTTCCGGAACTGGCCACTCACTTAAACAATATTTAAAAAGTAATTACAACATTTGAAAATGCAACTCTTTGGCTGTAGAATACAGTTTGTTTCATCTGAGTGTCACTTGTTTTTACATTGTGGCGTCATTTTGGAAACTGGTTGTCTACATCACCATGGATTTAACTCGCGAAAATTTTCGTAGTATGATTTTCTACGACTTTAAGTGTAATTTAACAGCTCAGCGGAGGTTCGCTCGGCTTCAACCTGCTTTTGGCGATGAAGCATCATGTATGACGACTATTTATAGCTAGTTTGCAGAATTCAAACGCGATCGTGTGAATCTCAGTGACGAATTTCGTAATGGTCACCCGTCCACTGCTGTGAACAACAAAAACGTCAATACTGTGCGCCGTATAATCAAAACAGACAGGCATGTGACATAACATGAGATTCGGGCATCTTTAGGCATAGGCATGAGTCAAATACAATCAGTACTACACAAACATTGGGCGTGAAAAAGCTGCGCTCTCGGTGGATCCCACACAATTTGACTGAAGCTCAAAAAACGGTTCGCGTCATTTGGTGCAATGCCATGCTAATCAGATTCAACGAAGAGGCGTTAAATTTGGTGTGGGATACAGTAACAGATGACGAAACATGGATTTATAGTTACGATCCTAAAACAAAGCAGCAATCGAGCGTATGGGTCTTTCGAGATGAGCCGAAACCAACCAAAATGGCGCGCGTGCAAAGTGCCTCTAAGCGGATGATAGCTTCTTTTTTAATAAAACTGGACACGTAGCTGTTGCTTTGGAGAATCGTCGTACTGTGAATAGTGATTGGTATACGACTATTTGTTTGACGAAAGTTATTGACAAACTCCGTAAAAATAACCGTAAACGCCGTATCATCTTGCACCACGATAATGCCAGTTCTCACACGGCCAGACAGACAAATGAATTTTTGAAGGTGAACAACGTTGACCTTATGAGCCATCACGCGTACAGTCCCGGCACCTTGTGACTTTTATTTATTTCCAAAAATTAAGAACCAGTTACGCGGTCAACGATTTTCATGACCAGAAGATTGTCACGGAGGAGTGGCATAAATGTTTTCAAAATTGGTTCATTCGTATGAAAAAGTGCATTAACGCTAACGGAGAATATTCTGAGAAACAATAAAATCATTTCTGACCATTTATGTATAGTTTTTTTTTTTGTTATTCATTCCGGAAACTTGTAGTGCGCCACACGTATTAGCATAGCTTACATATTTTAATATAACAATAAATTGGAAGTGATGCTTCAAGTACAAATCAACATTTTAGCCAGCCGTGACCACCGGACCTAGACAGAGCCTGAAAAGTTAATTTGTTTGAAAAAAAAACGAATAAGCGATATTCCGGATCTAAATCCGAAAAAAAAAAATCATTTACAATGCATAGCAATAGCGAAAACCTAAGACCTCGATATAACAATAAATTATTACTCACATATTTTACGTAAGAAAATTTGAAATCAGAAAAAGATCCGCTTTTTTGGTGTAAGAGTCATGATGTTACGACGATATTTTTTTATTATACGACGTCAATATTTGAAGAAACACACAAAAAAGCTGTAAATAGAACTTTTCGAGATTCGACAAGATTGCTTTCCAGCGTCTATTTATTTAAAATAAGAAAAGATTTCGTCGGTTATACCGCTCTCCTACACGACATTCGAAATCCTCCTCCATTAACGTCTCTGGTGTTGCCATTTTATTATTAAGATTCTGATGAAATCAAATCGAAATGTAATTATTCTAAAATTGGCATTTTATCGAAATTTTTCTGTAGCGAGACGAATTCAGTATTAAACAATATATTAATTAGGTGCTGCTAGCAACACAGTCTAACAATACCTACATTATCAACCACTCGAGAAATCCTTTTTTGTGCTAAGTTACTAAGTCAAATAATTAACAACGTTATGTTATTTTGCCATGGTTACATCTAAAACTAATGATTGAAATTAGCAACGAACATTAATTTCGCAATTCATTTGCCCTTGCGCAATTTTTTTTTCTTGTATTTTGTTTGTTTACAGTGATTAAGGTCACGATTCTCTTTTCAAACCGTTATAAAATCAGCTTCTATGTTTACCCTTTTTGTACTTATGATAGAAACGTTTGAATTATGATAACAATATTCATATAAACCACTGACTGGCCACTTACATTAATGAAAATATTTAAATTGATAAGTAAACTTCCCTTTTCGAATTAAACGTTCTAGTCTCTTCAACCATTATTTTACATTTTTCTAAATCCACGTCCATGAGTATGTGCTACGTTTGCTTAAAGTTTTTTTCTTTATGACAAAAATTTCAACCGAAAAAATCTGTCCTTGCTTCCAGCAAGTACGGACGTATTAGTACGTAATTTATGTACTTATTTACCACACACAACTTGTGTTTCTCTTTTAAACCGACTTCAAAAAAAAGGAGGAGGTTTTACGTTCGGTTCTATATACATTGAGCCGAACATAGTTATACGTAGTTTTACGTATGTTTACAGATTTCTCCGTCAATTGTAGACCGTTTTTGAAAATCCTTTTTTGTTTGAAAATGTGCACTCTCGTGGTGGTCCCATTGTCACCAACTCAGAATCGGACTAGGGGATCCATGGAAATAGATGAAAGTCCTCAAATTTTAAAAACATGTATACTGACATACCGATTTCTCCATGAATTGCAAATTAATTCCACCGGGACTTCAAAAAACCGGAGATTTCCTCATGTAGCAGCCACAATGCTGATCGCTAGGCTGCCTTGAGCAACTATTTGTATGTCATTGGTGGGATGTGTATGTAACAATACAAACTTACTTACTTTAGTAGCAGTAGAGCTCCTCGTGAATGAGTTCGTCCAGGGTAGTACTGTCACCTTACCTATTTCTGCCGCCAAGCAGTAATGTCAGCATTACTGTATTCCGGTTTTGAAGGGTAAAGGTGCTGGTGAAATTACAGGTACATGGGACTTGTCAACTTATGTCTCAGGGTGACAGGTGCAGTGGCAGTACCCCTCAAATCTTTGGGACTAAAGCTCTGAGTGGCACTGCAACTGGTATGGACAGGCGAGTAGTTTACCATCAGACGCACGACTTGTTCGTCCCGTCACCTGATATTATAAAAAAAACTTACTTACCTGAACTACCTCGATACATTTCGTAAGGTCTGCTGGTACATTCTGTAGCTCAGTTGGGAGAGCTTCATGCACGGTATGCTGAAGGCGCTGGTTCGAAGGAATTTTTTCGAAGTGTTCGATCTTCATATTAATAATTATATCATAAAGTTATATATACACACATCAAAAAAAGTTTGCGATCAATAGCATAAGCTCCAATAATTCTTTAAATTTAACTTTATCAAGAAAAAATCTATGTTGTATGCTTTCTTTAAATAGGAATACCCTGTTTGAAATTAAAATATAAAACTATTTTTTATTATTTATTTTAAAAAATTGAGTCATTAATCATAATGTAATAGTGATAGAAATTTCATAGAAAGAAAAAGACTGTTTAATTAAACTTAAACAACAATTTATTATTAAAAGGTGTGAATTCAATATAAAATAACTCCTCCCCTGGCTCGAATATATGCGAAGATCCTCCTGGGCATGCTGAGGATCAAGTTATCCAGCATTTCCTGGGGTAACCTATCCCATTCTTCAATAGCGGCTTCCCTGAGCTCTGGAACTGTCTGGGTACGTGTCTCACGGTTCCATACTGCTCGTTTAAGAGCATCCCACGCATGCTCTATTGGGTTTAAGTCGGGCGAGCCGGCAGGCCAGTCTAATCGTGTGATATCGTATTCTTGAAGAGCAGCATTGACTCGTTGAGCTCGATGTGCGGGCGCATTATCATCGACCAGTACAAATTGGTGCCCATGGTTTACTCGGAATGGTCTGACGATATCATCAATAGCAACTGCTTTGTACATGTCTGCTGTCATGAAGCCCCGATACGGGATCAAAGGCGTTCTAGCTCCAATCATAATGCCACCCCAAAAGGACACCGATTTTCCGCCTTGCTGAACTGTTCCAGTGGCAGTTCTTTGTCTTTCACGGTCGCCTGGCCTTCTCCAGACACGGACACGTCGGTTATCTGGATGAGTGCTGATTCGGGATTCGTCAACGAAGAGACAGTTTTGCCAAATGTTTTCGTCCTCACCTTCTTCATTTTGCCGAAGTCTAGCCCACTGCAATCTTCGTTGTTGACGTTGTCGGGAATTGAGCGGAGCTCGCCAAGACCTCCGTGCTCGTAATCCAGTCTGGTGCAAGCAATTGCGAACGGTCTGCGTGCTAACTTCAAGCCCAGAGGCGGCCCCGACTTCTGCTTTTATTTTAGTGGCGTTGATTGTTGGATCACGGGCTGCCAGCAATCTAATATAGCGCTTTTGGGCAGCTGTCAAAACAGTTGGGCGACCGCTGCGGGGTCGGTCAGCTAAATTCCCCATTCCGTGATACCTCTGCAACGTAGCCACGACACAAGATTGGGATATAGCAAGTCTGCGTGCTATTACTCTCGTGGTGTATCCTTCTTCCCTCAAAGTTACTATTCTAGCTCGTAAAACCTCTGATAATCCTCTTGGCATTTTTTCAATCACAACTTTCCGCGAAAAATATCTTGAATCGCTTATAATTGACTAAATCAGATTTCTGAATGAGCGTAAGCTAGGACTGAAAGCCTTTTTATATGAAAAAACAATTGAACGGGGTCATTGTTTTATGTTCTAATTTATTTTTAAATAAAGAATCTAAAAAAAAGAAAAAATCATAATATAATCTACAGTAACAAAAAAGATTTCAGTTTTTCGAAGTGATCGCAAACTTTTTTTGATGTGTGTATAATACATAAAGTTTTAAAAGCGTAATCAAAGTTGGTTTTAATCAAGCAAAAGAGAAGCACCTGAAGTTCAAACTCAATGCGAAGTTAACTAAACTGAATAGCATTTCGTGGAGACGAAGTGCGCTAACTTCGACCCTGAGGCAGAAGTGCAAAAAGTTAACGAAGAGTTAGTTAAATCGCAAGTTAACCGTACGATGAAAAGTTTGCATTCGTCTATTTTGACCCTTTAAAGCTAATGGAAGCCAAGGTATCGTATTACGTTTATAATAAGTGTACAGTTTTTATGAACTTTTTTTTACAGAAACTCTTTTAAATAAGTTTCTGTAACATCAGAAATGAAACAATTTGTTTTTTCGGGTCCATTACATGTCCATAACACTACGTTAGACAACTATGACCATGTTGAAAAAAAATAATTTGCAGCTAATAATATTTTTTTCTCAAACATGCTCGGAAATGTTATGCATTACGTTGAAAAAACGAACACGGAAAGTTTGTCATATAGGGGCCGTGCGACTTCTTCCCGGCCAAAACCTGCAAAGTAAGTATGAAAACCCATTAATGTCCGCTGCTCTAAATTTTGAAATCTATCTACTAACAATGAACTATTTAAACTATTTAAAAATCATAAACACAGCCAACCCAGTGTTCGTAATTACGAGAATTGAAAATACAGGTTTAGCTATTAAAAAAAGCGGCAAAATCAACTGAAGTGTTTTAGTATTATTTTCGTCTTTTTTGCATTTTCGTTGGGGAAATTAGTTGTAGTGAAAAGAGCGATAACGAAAATACAGTAATGGATACACATTCAACCACATCATCAGAAGTTCAGCAGACTAATATCAATGTGGCTGGAAAAACAGTTACCTTTTTTTTTAGCAATTGTCGTAACATGTCAAATATTACTTTTAATATTAATTACCTGCACCTGGACGTACGTGACACGCCTGTCATGTCCTGTTATAGCAGTTGCAGTGCCACTCAGGACCTTAAATTGAAAAGATCTGAGAAGCACTGCCAGCGAGCTCTTCACCCAGAGACACAATGACAACTCCCGTGTGCTTGCAATTTCACCAGGATCCTTACTAAACCTTCAAAACCAGGGCGCAGTAATGCTTACATTATTGCTTAGCGGCAGAAATAGGTAACGTGGCGGAATTTCCCTGGATGAACTCTTTCACAAGGATCTCTTACTGCTGCTGAATATATAATCTACATGAGGGAAAAATTTGATCATCTTTGAATAGATAGATAAAACGTTTATTCAGCACAAATACTAGCAGAAACAAAAGTACATAGAACATAAATTAGTACCTACAGATTAACACATATTTACAGAGACAAAATTTTGTACTGGTCACACCAAATTAGTTCAACAGTTTGTGCTTTTTTATAATACCTAGTGACGATACGAACGTCGTGCGCATGGTTAAGCGACATGCTTATCCATAACAGTTGCAGTGCCACTCAGAGTTTTAAAACGCAAAAGTCTGAGGGGGCTGCGCCCATCACCCTGAGACATAAGTTGACAAGTCCCATGTGCCTGTAATTTACCATTAGTAATGCTCATATCACTGCTTGGCGGCAGAAATTGCTGCTACTAAAATGTCGAACAAACTCTTTCACAAGCAGCTCTACTGTGCTGAAATGGCCCTGACTCAGCATTAATACTGTGGACCGTGAAAATCCAGAGCTGGTTTTCTGCCAGTATCATATGGTAAGCGACCGCAACCCAACAAGCCATGCCACCAAAGTGCATCACACGCAAATACATATAACTCTAAAATTATAACATTATATATATATTCGAGAAATATTTTTTATCTTTCGATTTAGAATTTAAGATGTCACCATTTTTAGGTAAAAAAGAAATTTCTAAACAAAAATCATCGTGTTCAATTCGATACTTATCATCTAGTGAATATCTCCTCTAAGCTCGACCGCCAGGTTTATTGTTTTGACGTATGTTATATTATTTTAGACGCAATTTCGTTTATCGAAAGTACCTGAATGGGGAAAAAATCAATATCGGGCATGTTTACCAGCCCGTCCGATAACAGACGCGATTACCCTATATTGATATATTCCTGGACTAAACTAATTTTGCTACTGTATTGTTCGTCTCTCTGTTTAGAGAACATATATGAAGTGATGTAGAACAACAGACAATGTACACTTACAGACAATAAAATCGGGTTAGCTAACAGACTACAATTGACTACTGAGAATAGTTAGAGTAACAATCCTGAATTTAATATAAGGTAGTAATTTAGGAGTGGACAACCTTTTACACGAAACCCTACAACTTATAATAATGAACCGCCCTCCCCTTAAGAGTGTCCCCTTAAAATAAACCAATCCATAGTAAATATTATACACCTACTCGACCGAAGCGAATGAAACAAAAAAAATGTTTTTATTGAATTTTTCATAGTAAAAGTTGTTTTGTTGGCCAAAGGGGCCGAGCAAATGTGTGTCTTTTATTGAATACAAACAAACGGCAACTAGAAGCGAATATTTTATTTTCATTTAAATTACGGTTGCGGCAACCGGGGACTGTGTCCGGTTACCGCAACCGGCAACTATGCACATATCATATCAATTGTATGAAAATAGAATATGCGTTACGTTTGCAGGATGCGTAATGGTCCCCATGTACAGAATATTCCTACTTTTGATCGATCGTCACGATAATTGTATCGACCCGTCATCGCTACTCTCTTGGCGTTTAAGTTAAGTGATTAAACATTATATTATCTAAAGTAATTTCACTAAATTTTTTTACTTTTATCTACATTTTGTTATTAATATCATATGTATACTACTAATACCGCAAACATCAACTTTAGTTCAATGACTTTTTATAAAACCTATAAATAAATATACAGTGTATTTTTCTTAACTGGGAATGTATGGGAAAATCCGAAACCATGGGAGATACAGGGAACCTGTCTTAGAAATTTTCTTTTTTCTTTTTTTCATTGTCTTTTTTAAGAAAACAATTTTAGCATAATACATTTTTTTTCGAGCGTGCGTTGTCCGTAACAATGAATGAAGTTGATTACTTTTTTTTAATTCTGATCAACTTTGTTTCATGTAGGGATCATTTCATTGTATTGGAAGAAATAAAATTGGGACAGCAGAAGTTGGTCAAATTTAATAAAATAAAAATGAAGTTAACAATGACTTTAACGTACATTTGCTAAAATTTACAAAAAAATAATTTTTGTTATTTGGGCTACAACTGGAAGAGCACTTTTAATTGCTCATAACATGTATGTTATAACTATTTTTATAACATTTATGTAGTAACTATTTCAATAAGCATGTCCTTTATGGAAAGAAAGCAAGGTATGTCTTCGTTTTCGTATATAACTTTAATTTTGAAGCCATTTTCACATTTTTGCAAATGAAATCATAAATTTGCTTGTGATACACAGGCTATATAGGCGTTACAAAAATGAAATTTGAATCACTGTGATCCACTTTGCGGCATACTAAAATGTTTAATTACTTTTTAGGTATAATTTCCATCCAAACTCAAAATCAAATAATCTTTATTTCATAGGTTAGCAAATTACACTTGAAATCGTCATACTCATTAAACTCTACTCATTCCTTAAGGCAAATTCCCCTGAGAAGAATGAGTAAAAAACTCTAGGGGTAGCTCTTTGTAAACATACATTTCAATACATTTCAAATTTTCAACATTTATTTCAAACATCTTCTTAAATCAAGAGTGCCAGCTAGAGCTAAACGAGTAAATTCGACGGATTTTTTCCAAGCAATTACGCAAAAACTGTATAATAACCTCGAATATAAAGTTTTTGTTTCACTATAGTTTCAAACCTCGTAAACGGCAAATTTTGAATATCAACCGGAATCTTATTATACAAGATTGTAATATATTCCCCTTAAATGAATGTTTGACTTTGTGAAGTCGACTGTGAAAAACAGCTATTTTATTTTTTAATGCATTAATGCAATGCAATTATTTAGGTACACTGTAATCATGCAGTCCAAATAATTGCAACCGAGTACTAATAACAATAATAAAATTTAACAATAGGTTTCATAAATTTGTCTAATTAAAAAAAAAATGGAGTTAAATCTGTTTCTACTGCAAGTTTCAACGTAGGTGTAATATATCCACACCCATTTTCAAACCAATTTATAAGAATAGCAGGTCATCTAACTTACGCACGGTGAACGTTTTCTTATTTTTTTAGTTTTTGTAACCAACATAGTAAGGAATGACATTTTATTCGTCATACACATATGGAACTTAGTATTTTTTACGATATTAATTGCTAAAGCTGAAGAAATGTACAATAAATGTGTGGATTTTATTAACAAAATAAAGCCACTGTTATCGCGCCACCTTAATACATCCCTTCTCGTACAATCAGCGTCAAATCAGGTACAATTAATATCAAAGAGTGTTACAGTTAACATCGGAATAAAGAAACTTTAGTGCACCACATTTTCAGGTAATTGACGCTTCGTTGGTGCTGTGTTTCGATTTTATGTTGGTGGTGTAATTTTGTTTATGTGCCTGTTATTCCGTTGTTTTTTGCTTGTTAGAGGTTTTTCTATAATCCGGAGTTAGATCCAATACAATTGACAAATTGTCACGGATTTTACGTGGGTATGTTCCGGACAAAACGCGAGTGGGCCTCTCTTTAAGCTATATTTTGAGTTAGCGCAATAATGGAAATCCATTTGATGTGAATATCACAAAACCAGCCATTGTGACTTCCGCACTATTTCTCCTGCCAAGCAGTAATATGAGCCTTACTGCGTTCCGGTTTTGAAGAGGGTGCTGGTGAAATTACAAGCGCATGGGACTTATCAATTTCGTCGTTTACCACAACACACAGACTTGTTTCTCCCGTCAATTGTTAGCATAAAACAAAGTATCTAATGAGACATGATTTACTATGTATTCAATATTTTGGTATGAAATTAATTTAATATAAAAGAAATTCAAGTTATTAGTACAAAGAGCAAATAAAAAGAAAAATTCCTTTGATCTGGCTGGACATGAACCTCTCTCCATTACGCTCGCTCTCTCAACTGAACTACGGCAAATCCTTTCACAACGGTGATGGCAAGTATTATAGTGTATGCCATCGATATGATAAGAAGAAGACTAAACTACAAGTCGAAATAATTTTTCTTTGTGCGAACACAAAGATTCTTTGTATTAATAATTACATATTGCTTGCTGAATATTTTTTTGCATTTTAACGGGTAGGTAGGGGATACCAGGGCAAAACGGGCTCCTGGGGTAGAATGGGAAAGTTCACAGTTGCGCGAGGAGGGCCTTTGGACACAGTCAATCGCCCACAGTTAACTAACCTAATCGAATTCCTTATTTCTTCTGCCACGACATAAAAATCTATCGCGGGTGGCACTAGTCATATTCATGTCATTAGTATGTGTTTACTGTTTTAATTAAAAATCAATAAGTCAATTACATTTATCTGAAACTTAGGTAATAGGGTAGAATGAGCTAGGGGCCATTCTGCCCCATTCCGTATTCCTAGTTATTTTACAAAAGCTGACCTACGCAATTTATTCCCTACGCTTGTTCAAGACGGTGCGTAATTACGTAAGAAAAACCAACATGCAATGCTGGTCAACTAAATAGATGGAGCTTGCTATGGATAAGCTGGCTATAAGACAGCTCTTATATAACAAAATGGGTTACAAAGTTTCCTGCTCCGTACTTAGAACTAATTTACAAAGGTATGCTTCAGAATGAGTCTGCTGTGGACAAATCTGTTGGAAAAATTTACCCGGTTTTTATTGCAGACAAAGAATCAGAAATTGTCTCACAATATATTTATTGATAGAAATCAAAGAAGTCTATTTGAAGTTATAATGAAAGTACTATGCACCTTATTTCAACTATGAACAAATCCCAACTTGCTGTAACAAACAACATCAAACATCCCTTTAATACAGAATCTCAAATGGCAGACCAAGTTTATCGCGAGTAAAAGGTATTTTTACTTTCTTGATTTGGTGGTTATCCTTACCATGCACTTACCCCGTACCATGGGGTAGAATGAGAAATTTCCAGTTTTTAACATATTTTTTTATGTAATATTACTTTTTGTTCTTAATGACTGTTCTTTATTATTACTTTCCTAAAACAATCAATATATGATTCTATGACTTGACTTCTGTTGTTTTCTTTTACAGAGCCTTTAATTTGATGTTAAACATTAGGGGACTCATTCTGCCCTGGTTTTCCCTACACATCTTTGATGTGTGTGTGTGTGTGTTAGTGTGTGTGTGTGTTACTTTTATGAATTTATGTCAATGTAATCAAATCAACTTTAACAGTCATAAGCAAGATTCAATCGATCTCACATACAAATGAAAAATTGTGGAGGCAGAACCTCGACATTAAGAGGCTTTGCTTCCGGTAGGATTACACTCAGATACAAGTAAAAAGGTTTTTACATTTAATACTGATATTTACTTTTAATGAGACCGGAGCTTGTTTAGTACAATTATACCTCTATATAAAGGTAAAAGGAACCGCGTCTTCCTAGTACGAAATCATTTCTTAAAGTGGTTTTGAACAAGTCGAGTAAAGCTTTGTACTTCGTAATTTTGTGCGGTTAGCATAATAAAACAAAGATACGCCACACGCAGAGTAATTTATTATTTATATAGTAGTTTATGGTATAGCATATACATATTTTAGTGCCTACGCACACGGCGTATTTTATGCGCGACGTAATAGCGCGTCATCTGCGCGTAGACACGCCGCAGACACGTCGTAGCCGCGCGTATGTTAAGGTCCCAAAACTGTGGTTTGTTTGAAAAAAAAAAACAAATATACGCGATTTATGTCCAAAAAAAATAGTTTCATTTCCTGCATATTTTTATGTATATATCTGTGTGTGTATCTAACTCTATAATATGTACGTACATTCATATTCGAATCCCATCTAGAATGGGCACAAAAGTGAGCAAGAAAAAAAATTCGCTGCCTCAATGGAAAACTAAACGTCATTATGTTGAAATAACCTTAAATATTTTGTCTGTAGCCGTTTCTCATCAAACGAGATTTAGTGCAAATGAATCTGAATGTAGACATCAGCCAATAAAGCATTATAAGCAAATCGAACTTCGAAGGAAAGACAGACAGAGAAAGACCTAACAAAACCTAATAAAACAAAGTTGTTTAGATCAGATAAATGAAAAAGTTAATGGCGTGTCGCATTATGAAACCAAAGTTAGCGCGCTGAACAGAGATAGATAGATATGACCATATTCCATTTTAGTAGCAGTAGAGCTCCTTGTGCAACAGTTCGTACAGGGAAGTGATGCCACCTTACCGTAATGTGAGCATTACAGCGTTTAGTTTTGAAAGGTAAGGGTGCTGGTGAAATAACAGGCACATGGGACTTGTCAACTTATGTCTCAGGGTGACGGGCGCAGTGGAAGTGCCCCTCAAATCTTTGTGATTTAAATTTAACTCTAAATTGGTAAGTATTTGTTTTTCTTAAACAAACCAACGTTTCGAGTCTTTTACAGGTTCCATGGTCACATTCACAGACCACATAAATAGTGGTCACATTATTATTTTCTTTGACCAATAAGACGAGATATTACTTGTGATATGGTAAATGTATGCCCTGTAAGCCGGACTTAGGATTTAATAATAAGTCATTATTAAACAAAGATCGGACACTTAGAAAAAAATCACTTCGATCCGGTTGCATTCGAACCAACAACATTGTAAGAATCCGCGTTATTTAATGACTGCAGGATTTATATTGAATTATAAATAAAAAAATGTATTGTAAATATAAAATGTACTGAAAATGCCAAAATGAAAAACAATTGTGAATAAACAAAAGAAACAAAAATAAATAAATTGCAAAGGAATAAAGAAGTATTTAACAAAAAAGAAATTGTGTGTCGTTGACAAACATCTTCCAGCAAACCGTGGCAGACGCTATGCCAATTGAATGTCACGGTGATGAACCTCACATTGCATATAGCGGTTTTCTTGTAAAATTTCGAGGCTTACCTCGAAAACACAATCTTAATTGTGTTTTTTTTTTCTATCGTGGAAATTTTTAGGAATCGTGTTTACACACCGTATAGTAATCAATGCATATCCTCAATTTTACTATATATTTTTTACAAACTGCGGTTATGCGGAATCAACTAAAGCCATTTGATCCTGCGTTTTGCACGCATTGCCTGAGGGTGCTGGTTCAAATCCAGCCGGATCGAATGAATTTTTCTAAGTGCTCAATCTTTGTTATTAATAATTAGTGAAATTACAGGCACATGGGACTTATCAACTTATGTCTCAGGGTGACGGGCGCAAGTGGCAGTGCCCCCTGATCTTTGGGATTTAAAGCTCTGAGTCTGATGCACTGTAGGTGGACAGGCGCATCACTTACCATCACAACTTGCTCGTCCCGTTACTTGGTAGCATAAAAATAAAATAAATAATAATAAAAGGGCCTAGCTCTTACAAAATAATAAGAATAATTCGTACTTTAAAAAATTTACGACAATCAAGTAAGTAATTCTGGTGACAACGCTGACAAGGCACTGTGTAGTTACAGTCCTCAGTAAAATGGACCGACTAGTTCATCAGTCTACCTGGCGTAGGTTTATGAAGATAGCGGACAGCTATTGTATGCATGCGCTCCAAAGCTCCCATTGTTACGTTTAGTTAGTTCTGCAGTGGATGTCAACCAGCAAACAACGATGTTGAAAAAAGAAATCGTACCCTTGGTAAGATAATTCTACAAACCGTCGGTGTTTTGCAGAAAAGGTGAAAGCGCTGTTTCGAAAAATTATTTTGGTTTGAATGAAGTTGAAGTTTCAGAACTGAATTTAAATTCAAATTCAATATCTTTATTTCGGAATGTTCATCCATAGAGGTTACTAACAAATCACTTATAAATAGAATTAGTACTACAAATACGATTTTTTTCTAAAGCTAATATGCAACCGGGACCGGTGCTCATGAAAAGAACCCGGACCCTGTTTATAATTATACTCAGGAGGCTGTTGTCACTGCCACAAAGTCTATGCACCAGGGAAGCCGCTCTTTTTCGCATGATAGCTGCTAAGCCATCGACCTTAGCTATGGAAAACATCCCCGATGCACTGCAAAATCGTGGCAGCTTCAACAACATCCTGGACATGTTATAGTACAAAATTCGTAGGACGCTAAGAGATTTTAAGGTATAGTTGACCCAGAGGCTGCAAGTATAAAAAGACTGGCAATATGCCTTGAATAGGACAATCTTTACATCATCACTACACCTCGCGAACCTACGGGCCAACAACAACCCCAGATATTTAAATTCAGTGACTCGTTTAAGTGGAGTGCCACCTAGTATAAAATCTGGGACATTATTCCAGGTTTTGTTACCTGCTTTAAAAACCATTGGTTCGCTCTTAGTCGCATTGTACCGCAATCCATGAGCTTCTGCATATTTAGTACATATACTTTTTATTCAACGAAGAGAGCTAATTGAGTGGCTCAGCAACACCATGTCATCTGCACAACTGATGTGGTTCACCGAAATCCCATCTATCCGACCTTGGTGTTGCTGAGCTCATCAATTTATCGATTCATATACAGGTTGAATTGACTAGGAGAGCTTAATCCACCTTGTCTCACTCCACACTCCAATCTGTACATGCTCGATATCGAGCCTGCCCATCGAACGTCGTTGTTCTAGTTATTGTACCAGTATTTAAACAGGCCTATTACTTCGCTCGGAAAACTAGTCTCCACCTGGAACTTTTTCCACAACCTGTCATACGATACAAGATCGAAAGCTTTGGACAGGTCGAGGAAACAAGCATAGATTGGCGTCTTTCTGGAGGCATAATACTGGACAGTATGCTTGAGGTAAAGAATAGCAGCTTCTGTTGATAGACCTGGTCTAATCCCAAATGACCGGGGGACTTGTCACGAGTCATGCCCTCAATGACGACTGCAACTTCTTTCGCCGTGAAGCGTACTTATTATAGTTGTTCATTGGCCTCGCCAGCGAAGGACTGACTCACCTCAACCCCCAGAGATGACTTTATCTCAAAATGATTTTTAAACAACTCCGCTATCCGGACCGGCTCGCTCACACCCTCAATGATCAGATCAGATCAGATGAGATCAGATCAGATCAGATAAGATTAGACTAGATTATTTAAGCATAAAAATATAAACTGATTTCGTTCGTAAAATCTTTAAGCCTCTCTTCTCAAAAATAGTAACTTTACAGGAGTGCCTTATTACACGAATGGTGCGAAATATTCAATATCCACCACACACCAATACTCATTTATATAAAATGAGCTTGGTAAAACGTAATAATAAACAAAATAGAAAAACATAAACGTAGAGTACAAAATGCTCAAAAAACAAAATAAGAATATGACCTTTTGTGTAAAGTTGTACCGCGTTGCTACGGTTGTAGAATGATCCCGCTTAAGGATAACGTTTGACAGGAAGAAAATCGCTGCCCAAATAAAATTTTATTTCACAAACTATGCTGTGGGTATTGGATAACGAGCTCCCGGTCTCGATATCGGGTAGATCCAATTTAGGGACACAAACTTTTCTAAATTGGCCTGGATGTTCAAAGTAATCCTGTGTGTGAATTCCGTTGCTCTGCTACTCATGCTACAAGAAATTTCCTAATTAGAGATCAGGTTGTTGATGTAGTAGTACATACAAGTAGAATACAATTATTTGTATTATTATGGCTGTTCTAATGGCTTCATTTCGTTTAATTAGAAATTTATAAGGAACTATTAACAAACGATTAACTATCCACAATTGAAACAAAATTAGATTCAAGGTAATTTTTTTACATCGTCGCAGTCGTTTTGACAAATTGATAAGAAATTGGTACTAATTAACATAATAACAAGGGCGAAAAAGCAACAGGGCGACCATCTACTAAAATGAACTTGACAAAAAATTTTATTTTTCTCAAACATGCTAGGAAATGCTTGCATTAATTCAAAAAAAGTCCACAAACTTTGTCATTTATGAAGCGTTCAACCCTTTACCGACGTAGGCTGGCAAAATGGAAAGAAACCGAATGAAACCAACAATAGTTATTTGTTATGCAAGCTGCATAGTTGTTGTTTGACGTGAGTACTTGTATTGAAACCTGAGCAAGCGAAGGAATCTAAGATTGTACCACGAGCGAAGCAAGGATTTATCCAATTTTGCTGCCGAGCGAAACACACAACTTTTCACCTCACTATAACGAAGAAAATGGTAGATGAAAGAAAAATAGTTGAACTATAACAATATAACAAATCAATTTTAATAAACAAAATTAGTTATCGTTGTCAACTTAATGTCAACAATAATAAGAATAAAGATACCAACGGATTTATATTACATGAATAATGTACGACTAATCGCGTAATTGAACGTGTCATTGTACGTGTGTGCGTCATTATGTTTTCTTTTTCATCGAAAGAAAAAGTTACGTGCACCACAATCCATCGTCGAGTTCGAATTTCAAAACCTTTTCAACGCAAAAAGCCTTTCCGAGCTAGTGATTCGTAACTAAATATAATGTATAAATAAAAATAATCGCATTATTCGGATTTGGATCTATTCAACATTTTTTAAATTTCCAAATCGTGTTTTCACAATTCGACAATTTTGGTTTACGACAGTATCCGGTTTCATGTGCGAATTATACTTAAAAATGGCGGTAACATAAAAGAACGTACCTTGTAGTTATTTTTTTTTTTTTTTTTATCTTTTTGTACTTTTTATATTTGTTCCACGAGAATGAATTCTAGTGACAAGAGCGAAATACAATAGTGAACTGTATTGTCGTACTCCGCCAAATTTAAAACAAGAACTAAAATTTGTCATCGTAAACTTGTTTTATTTTTTCTATTATACATTCTCCTTCATTCTTTAGTTATTTAATATGTCGTCGCACTGATTGAGAAAAGCACTATATGTACCTCGACGGGAACGAGAATTGTCTGACTCGTATAATAAACTCTTACTCGTCCGGCAGTCTCTTATATCTTGGCCTCTATAATATAATATACTATTACAAACCAACAAAACTTAATACTGTCATGTAAAGTAGCATTATGAAACTTATTTTCTTAATAAAACCATGCTCTGTAGAATCCAAACGCTACATCCAATATTGGCATAAAAGATTGGAGACTAGACTCGGATATTTGCTTTTCAATATCGTGAATTTCAAAAGCTGTTACTGCTGAAATTACGTTTTGCGAAGCGCAGTTCAATATTGCAATATTTTACAATATCCGTTCAGGAATGTGCACTCAATTTGTGTCTCTCTACCGGTCCGTGGAGAAATGCAACAGTAGTTGCTTCCTTATCGGTTTTTTTTTAAATTTGTAATGCAGTAGGAAATGAAAAATGAAAAGTATCCTTTCTGTTTTTTAATTACAAGAGTGTCTTTAATGCACGGTTTTGCTGCTGATTTCCACGATTTTTTTTTCATGACGCCAAGTGACGAGACGAACAAGTCGTGCGCCTGACGGTTATGCTACATGTCTGTCCATAACAGTTGCAGTGCCACTCAGAGCTTTATATCGCAAAGATCTGAGGGCCACTGCCACTGCGTTCGTCACCTTGAGACACAAATTGACTAGACCCATGTGCATATAATTTCACCAGCACGCTTACCCTTTAAAACCGGAACCCGGAAAATCTGAAATTACTGCTTGGCGGCAGAAATAGATAAGGTGGCAGTACTACCCTTGACGAACTCTTTCACAAGGCCATCTACAGCTAAAAATTTAAATCACATAGATCTGAGATCTAATTTGATCTGAGACATGAGTTAACAAATCCCATGTGTCTGTAAATTCTCCGGCACTCTGTCTCTTCAAAACTAGAGCGCAGCAATGTTCAAATTACTGCTTGGCGGTAGAAATAGGTAAGGTGGCAGTAGTTTATTGAATAAACTCACATATTGAGATTTATGGTCCGAAAAAAAAAGTTTTTTCACACATAAAGATGTTTATGCTATAAAAGTTAAAAAGACATATTAGCTAAAGTAACGGATAATTCCCGTATTTAAGTTGAATTTTTACTAGACGTATTTCGAACCAGTCCGTGGTCCTTATTCATGAGATTCCGCGACGGTGACTCAACGGAAACTGCGCGCCAAAACCTTGGCAGCCCGATCACTCAGTACGGCTGCGAGCGCAGGCAACGTCAGCATGCAATTACCCTCGTTTGCTTCATTTTTATTAAAAACATACTCAGGATTGCTCATTACAATAACAACGTCACTTTCTAAAATCTCATCCACACGAACCACTAACGTAGTACCTAACATTGTTTTCCAGCACCATAGTAGGTAGGTACCGACCATTCACTACCACGATTGAAATTCGAATGACGACCAATCTCGATACCTTCACATACTTTCGGCGGAATGAAATGTTTTGCTCTTGCCAATGCGGACGCTTTATCAAAACTAATATAGTGCGTCGAATTCGAATCCAATGAGTAGAATTCCATCACTGCAGAGCCCCAATTGTCCCGGTTCTTCATATTACGTATATGTTCCATCAGTCGTGTAAATATGTTACGGCCGGTCTCCCCTATATAATTCTCGCTACAGATGCAGGGAATGAGTCGCATGGTGGTTTTCTATTTTATAGTCAAAAAGTCTTCACGTATCACTTCCGCTTGGATCACCGATGCGAAATACACATGCAACAAGTCCTTTATTTTAAATTAATCATCAATATAGAGTAGATTAAAAATGCTAGCCTACTGGTTTAGACTACCGCTTCTCAAGCTCTGAGTGTTCGGAATCTATGTGCGAAATTTAATTGGAAATGTGCCATGAGCTTCTCAGTGAAGGAGAACGTCGTGTGGAAAACTGCACATCGAAGAAGACTGACTAATGATATGTGTGAAATTGCCAAACAGAGGGCCCAAGCCTGCGCGAGCACACAAATTCTCTGGGAACAATATAGGCTAACTATTATAATTACCAGAAAAAATGCATTATTGTAATGCTTATATTGCAGGAAATTCCATGATTACCTCTTTGTAAGAGCAAGAGCTACATAACTAAAGAGGATTTTGGAGATTATCAGACTACTAGTTCCAAAATTTTCTATACACAGGACAAGTCAAATTCAAAATCAAAATCAAAGTTAGTTAGTTAAAGTCAATAATTTATAAGTAACCAAATTACACTTGTAATCGTAATTCTTATAAACTCTACTGCTCATTCGTAAGGCCGATTCCCCTGAGAAAAATGAGCGAGAACCTCCAGGGGTTGCTCTTTGTAAATATGCATTTGAATTCATTTATCAACACAATATTTGTTTAAGTTTGGGTGTAATTTGTGGTTGTCTATGTGTGTGTCTATGGCAAAACACACAGGGTAGTGCGGGGCTATGTTGAGTACGTGCGTTATAAAAAAAAAATTTTAAACATCTTAGATCGAGACTATCTGCAAGAGCTGAACGGGTTACTACCACGGATTTTTGTCATCCAAGTACGCAGACGCTGTGTAATTAATAATAATAATAATAATAACGCACACACTCAACATAGCCCCGCACTAGGGAAACCCTGTGTCGCGGGTGTCATGCACACACAAATAGACAATTACAAATTACACCCAAGCTCACGAGACAAATAAATGTAGGCCATACAAGTATTTCTCCCGGCCCGGGAATCGAACCTGGGACCTCTGCATGGCAGTCCAGCATGGTAACCGTTCGGCCACAGAGGCAGGTAAATCAAACTTTTATACTAATTTATACCTTTAGTATAAAGCACCTTTAGTATAAAATATATAATACTAACGCGGCGGGTTATGACGAAGTTACTACTAATGTAATAAAACAATGTAAGATTGAACTAGCTCCAGTCCTTGTATATTTAATAAACTTATCTTTTGAACAAGGCACATTTCCAGATTTGTTAAAAATGTCTATAATTAAACCACTCCACAAGAAGGGTGATGCAAAAAATGTCGTCAATTACAGACCAATAACACTTGTTCCGATAATGTCAAAGATTTTTGAAAAGTTAATGTATAAACGTATAATTAATTTCGCAAACAAATTCAACATAATTAAAGAAAACCAATATGCTTTTAGAGCAGGCAAGTCCACGACATTGGCATGTTTTCATGTAATGGAGAAAATAATTACCATTTTAAATGATGGAAAGAATGCAGTAGGTATATTTTTTGACATGTCAAAAGCTTTCGATTTTGTGAACCACAATATACTACTGCATAAACTAGAAAATTACGGAATTAGAGGTAAATCACTAGAATGGTTGAAATCGTACTTGACGGATAGAAAGCAGTGCGTAGAGGTTCTGAATAAAGGTACAGAATCTATTATAAAGACATTCAGATCGGAATATAGAACAAACGGACATGGTGTTCCGCAAGGAAGTGTTTTGGGACCTCTTTTATTCATTTTATATATTAATGATCTTCCGAATGTGTCGAAATATGATTGCGTTTTATTTGCAGATGACATTTCAGTAATTGTACCAATTGACAAAAAGAATGACATGATTGTTAATAATGAATTAAACATAAATAATACAATTATCTCGATTATAAAATGGTTAAAATTAAATAATTTGAATGTTAATATTGACAAAACTAGCTATGTACAATTTATAAATCATTGTGGACGTAAACATAAACTTGACATACATCATGAGGGGCAGAAATTAAAGCAACTAAACGAGATATCTTTTCTAGGACTTCAAATTGATGATCATTGCAACTGGAAGTGTCACATAAATAAAGTCTGTAATAAAATAAATAGCTATGTCTATATGATGGGGCAACTCAGAAGAACAGCAATGCGTCAAACCTTACTCACAGCTTATTACGGTCATGTCGAGTCTCATCTTAGATACGGGTTATTATTATGGGGAAACAGTACTGATGCTGACAGGGCGTTTATAGCGCAGAAAAGATGTGTGCGTGCTATGTATGGGGCACCACCAGATCAGCCATGTCGACCGTTGTTTAAAAAACTTGGAATTATGTCTCTCCCTTGTATGTATATATACGAATTGTCAATATTTGTTCGAAAAAACCAAGATCTTTTCAAACGAGCAAAAGATGTTCAAACCCGATTTCTTAGACACCAAAACAGACATATTGTGGATATTATACCCAGAACAGCATTGTACCAAAAAAGCTGTAAAGCAATGTGTGTCAAAGTTTATAATAGTTTGCCTGAAACAATAAAATCTCAACCATTAAATAAATTTAAGTTTTTACTAAAACACTGGTTGAAAGAAAAAACATTTTATGAAATAGACGAATTGTTTGAATAGTCTATATTTTTTTCATGTTATTAAATGTAGATATATTAAATTAGGACAGCTTTATAATTCTGGACATGTAATTATTATTATTATTATTTTGACATTTGTGACATGCATTTCATTTTTATTTTTATTTTTATTATTATTAATTTTAATATTATTGTACGTCAGAAATGACTAAATGTGTGAAACTGATTATTTTAACATTACCACCATGTTTTCTTTTTGTTGTACCACATTTAAAGCAATAAATGATTTGATTTGATTTGATTTGATTTGAAAGCTTTTTTGTGTGTTTGTTGTTTTTTTCCAAATTTTGTATATCAATCAGAATCTTATTATAGAAGCGTATACATTACCCCTTATTTTTTTCTATTAATTTTTTATATATATATTACTCACGCTCTCATAGGGGCATTAAGGAAACCCTGTATCGCGGGTGCCATGGACACACACAAATGAATTTGAAACTATGAAGGCGACTATCAAGAACAGCTAGTTTATTATTATTATTATTATTATATTATTATTCCTCGTATTAATGTGATGTCTGTCATTATTTTTCATAAAAAAAATTAACATTTTATATCGTCAGGAAATTTATAAAGGATTTTAACAAGCAACATTAGTTAGTAGAGTTACTCATAAAAAAACTTTTTAGTGTACTTTATAGAGAACTGAAATTCATATATTTAATTATTAAGGACAAGTTTGAAGAATAATTAAACTCCAGCCCAGCGTAAAACGGTTCATAATGTTATGGCTAGTGTATCTTGAACTGTGAAAATTTACCGTCATTCGAAATTATTTCAATTTCAGTAAGGCAACGAATATTCTATTCCAGGATTCCAACAGAGCCCTCTACCAGTTTTACTATTTCACTTACACCTAATTATGTTATATTATTGCATCAAATAACTGAATAAGAGTCTCAGACAAAAAGATCTACACGGTCGAGATTCAGCACGAGGAATCTTGGGCCAGTCGCTTCTATATATTAATGCGTACGAGTCCTGGAACGAGGTCATCATCAGCATCCACAGCACGATTGAACCCACTGCTACTTGTGAGCGTCCCATCCACAATAATCCTACACTAGTTCCCAACGTAAGTCATACGACATGCAAATTTAGCCTCATTTACCCACTTCGCTGCAGGAAACTGCATGTTTCTTCCACTACTTGGCCAGTACTCGTTTATCGCCTTACTCCGTCTGTCATCGAAAAGTCTTGCAGTATGTCCTGACCATTTATCCGATCTCCTACGTTTTGGACCATGTAGGTCGTCTTTGGATTTTGAATCCCGAATTTGGTACTGTTTCGTCTGCATAGGTTGCCATTTACTCCTAAATTTGTTCACGGTGAATCTCTGTGACAGCTCTCCAAGATCATTTGAATGTCGTCATTCTAGTCTAATCAAGCGGGATTCGTGACTTCATATGTTTTCTTCTACATACAAGTTTCCTCAAAGATATTTTCCTCCATTATCAAGTGACAATACTAACCTCCTTCATTGTCATCCCACCCTACAGGTTCCTGGCTTCTTATTTTTAAAATTTTGAATCGTTCTCGAATTGCCTTTTCCTTTACTATTCTTATTATTATAATTATTGTTGTTAGTTCGTCATCGCTCCCATCAAAATTCTCAAAACGAATGGATGTGCCCACAAATCATCACCCTCATGTAATTCCAAACTTCACGTCATCATCACCATCAACCCTACTACGTACGTCCCATTGCTGGGCACGGGTCTTCTTTCAGACGAGGGTTTAATCCATAATCCGCCACAGTGGCCCAATGCGGGTTGGGGACCAACACGTTTTCGGAACATTGTAAACCTTCTTCGATGTGCAGGTTTCATCACGATGTTTTCCTCCACCGCCAAGTTCATGATAAATTTGGAATTAAATTTCGCACATAAATTCCGAGAAACTCAGAGGTGCCTGGATTCGAACCAACGACCCTTTGCTTTAGAGGTAGTAGGTCAAACCATTAGGCTACCACGGCTTTGTCCAATTTCACGGCATTTACTGTTAAATCTTATAGATATTTAAGTCCTTTTGGGGTTAGTATTGCATTTAGTCTAGATTGTGTTTGATAGGGAATGTTCTATATTAATTGTATTTATATGAGTATATTATTTCATTTGTTACAGCCTTTTCATTTTAAAATATATGGGCCGAGCCTTTCCTATTCTTTCGCTAAGGTTAGGCTACAATCAGAGCAATTCATAACTAACTGTCAGAAGTCAGCTTATAGTGGATGTAGCCAGTTCTAAAGGATGACGTCAGGTGCAACCCTTGGCATAAGCATTTCAAATGTAAATTGCGCTCGCTCGTAGTTTCGGCTTACTCAAACTGTCTCCAAATAAACTTTCAGACTCTCATTATTTCACGTTTCTATGAGATGTTTGGTTTACATAACGTATTATAACTAACGTATGTGCCAATGAAACTTCAACTACAATGCAATTTGTACTTGAATTTTGTGTGTGTAAATTTTCTGTCAATATACAGTTGTTTGTCATTAAGAAGTTTCGTTGGGTTATTTTAAAGTCCTTGTACAGGTGATATAACAATATATGAATTATCAAAAGAAAAAACAAATGCCTGTCTTCTAAATCTAAGTGCAATAAACCAATGTACCTACTATATATTACAAAAATGTGCAGTAAATAACTACTACCTCAGATTTGTATTCAACTACTAGTAGTAAAGTCAGAGATCTGTGATCCTATTTATTATACACGATTATTTGTAAAATACTAACAACATCACAGGACTATAGCATCACACGTCTAAACAATAGCTTTTGTTGCATAACTTTTACGAAACATAACAAGTAGACCAAAAATAAACTTTTAAGTTTTTGTTGTGCTATTTGACACTTTCTAGTCTATATTTGGTAGTAAGTTCAAACGTACAAGCGTCCTCCCCGAGGCCCCCACCCGCGCTCCTGCATTTTGCACGCATTACCTGAGGGCGCAGGTTCGAATCCAACCGGATCGAATGAATTTTTCTAAGTGTTCTATCTTTGTTATTAATAATTGGTGAAATTACAGGCATATTGTCAACTTATGTCTCAGGGCGACGGGCGCAAGTTGCAGTGCCATTCGGCTCTTTGCGATTTAACCACTTCTTCGTCCCGTCACTTGATATTATAAAAAATATATAACAAACTAGTAATTTCATAAAAAAAATGAATATCTTGGTAATAAAACATAGTGATATTCAGAAAACTTACAAATTACAATTATGGCGACATCTCTTTCAGCAGTCAGCTTTGGTAACTGTAAAGGTACTTCTCTGAGTGAAGTAATAAATTTCTTACAGATGGCGCTACGGCAAAAAAGTCGTTAAAAACTAAAAACAAAGATCTGCAAGAAGTACATAGAAAAATTCGGAAGGTCTGCTGGTTCGTTCCGTGACTTAATTGACAGAGCTGGTTCGAATCCAGCCGGATCGAATTATTTTACTAACTGATAGACTAATTTTGTTTGTAGAGTCTATAAACCTCTCTCATGTAATTATTTTGAAGTTGTGGTCTTATATCATAGTCAACAAGGGTTGAGTCGATCAAAACCCGTCAGCAGGATTTCAATAGCTTCGGGCAGTGACCGTCCACACTCCCGTCTCGTGTGATGTAGTGGCATAGCGGGCCTCGGCGATGGGCCAAATTGTACTGCCGAAATTAACAAACGGATTTTCACCAATTGAACACTAATTAACACTGACTTTAATCACATTAGCATATCAAGTAACTTAATGCAGTCAAACACAACGTAATTAAATACATTATGTCTGCGCCGATGCTAAGGTAGACGGCGGCGTTTAGGTTAAGTTCATCTACCCTCATTTCCGTACATACACTTTCCCGTTAATAAAGTAAATTTATTTACTTTATATTTTATAAAGTAAATAAGCCGAAGCCGTGGTATAATGGTTTCAGCTACTGCATCTCAGGCCGTACTTGGGAATCCGGGCTCAACCACACAGTTTCTCGGAATTTATGTGCGAAGTTTAATTTGAAATTTACCATGAAGTTTTCAGTTAGGGAAAACTGAAGAAGGTTCACAACTCGGCGGCACAAATTGAGCCAACGTGGCGGACATGGCCTGAACTCGCTGTAAGGAGACCACAGCAGTGGGATATGATGTGATAAAAAGTGTTGGTGGCGATGATGATATTATTAGAACGTATACATATAGATAATAATAATAATAATAACTTACACACTCAACATAGCCCCGCACTAGGAAAATCCTGTGTCGCAGGTGTATACAATACACAGACAAACAGAAATTACACCCAAACTCACAAGAGAAATAAATGTAGGCCATACAAATATTTCCCCGGCCCGGGAATCAAACCTTGGACCTCTGCGTGGCAGTCCGGCATGGTAACTATTCGGCCACTGAGGCAGTTAATAAGATTACTTATACACTTTAATAGGACAATAAAATAAATAATAAGTAGTAATAACGACGAAAAAACATACCTATGAAAATTACAACACCTTACAAAAAGGAAATAATGAACTGATTTCTGCATTTGTTACAACATTGGACAGTTAGTTGAGATTGTACAAACTAGAAAATGCCGCTATCTAGATTCTAGATTAAGATAGATCTGCGGAAAAATATGCTACCGAAAACCAGACAGAATCGTCTGAAATACGACTCTAGAAATACATTAATAAAACAACATAAAAACAGGCGTTCTGCTGTTTACTTGATCCAGTATTATGTGATTGCTGGCCGACTGCCATTACATCTAATCTGCTGCAAATAACAGAATGTTGTGAGGCATAATACTTTCCATTGATGAGTCACTCGATTTCTCATATTAAACAGATCACCGACATATTCTCTGTTTACGTTTACAAGTTTTAAATATTCATAAAACAAATCTGACTGCATATCTCCTCAAAGATGGGCCTTTCTTTTTTCTTTTTTTTTAACATACTCACAGCACGGGTGCCATGGACACACTTTTTTTCTTTACGGGCGGAATTGCTTCATACATACCTTCGACTGCGAGGATGCCCGAAGGTTATGTGGGACTAACCCTCCAAGTGGAGGGCATACCCACTAAAACTCCCCCTTGGCTTAACCTCTTGGTCAAGGTGTTGTAGGTGACGTGGATCCCACAGATTCACCACAATGACGCCCCATGTCATGGACACACATAGACAACCACATATTACACCCAAATTCACGAGAAATAAATGTAGGCTATACAAATATTTCTCAGTGCCCGGGAATCGAATCCGGGCCAGACAAGCATGGTAAACGTTAGCCACGAAGGCAGTTGAGTTCTTTGTTTTTGATGTATTTCTTTAATTATAATTTTTTATGTCGTCTTATGGTTTACAACCGTATTTATTTATAGTGGCCCTAGCCGCAGGCGGGCCAAATAGGTATTTCGTTCGATCTTCATTCATATAATAATACAGTGAGAAAAATAATTCATGAAAATTCATGAAATTAATACTGCCTAAATTCAACAATTATGGAAAAAAATAGGAAATATTTATTACCCGCATTAATGAACAAATGAGTGAGAAATTTACCTGTAATTATCAAATCAACAAACTATAAATCATACATTAAGAAATATTTTTTTTAAACTGGAGACTTAAACTTTATTTTGTAAGTCGCTTAATTGTTATTATATGAGTATGTAAGTTTTTGTAGCAGTAGAGCTCCTTGTGAAAGCGTTCGTCAATAGGGAAATACTGCCACCTTACCTATTTCTGCCGCCATGGAGTAATGTGACTGTTACTGCGTTCCGGTTTCGAAGGGTAAAGTACCACAGGCACATGGGACTTGTCAACTTATGTCTCAGGGTGACGGGCGCAGTGGCCGTGCACCTCAGCTCTTTGCGCTTTAAAGCTCTGAGTGGCACTGCAACTGTTAGGAACAGGCGCTGTCGCTTTCCACCAGGCACACGACTTGTTTGTCCCGTCACTTAGTATTGTTAAAAAAAATGTTTTTGTACCTGTCTTGGTGTAATTAAGATAGTTTTTGTGTAACATAATAGCACACCAGTCTTCTTATTTATTGTTTTTGCTCCATTATTATTTTTAGTTAAACTAACCGAAACTCCTGTGGTGCGAATAAACCCGGAAGGACGTGAGCGACACTTGTACTAGTAAATAAGTATTTTTTCTGCATATTGATTAATAAAAAAAATAATATCTTAACACCAGTCGCTTAGCATGACGGGTTCACATGACCCCGATATATGATAATTTTTGTAATTTTTTTTTACTCAAAAGTATATATAAATTCCACAATTTGAAAAACGATATACTGAACAACACAAAGGTGGCGACAGCAGGCGAACATAAAAGCACAATCGAGCTGAACTTGGACAGGCGTGACGCTTACCACCAGGCACACGAATTGTTCGTTCCGTCACTAACCATCATAAAAAAAGTAAATATGAAAACTATTTTACACATAGAGTTTAGTAACAGACAATATTGGTGGGGGATAAAAATGTCAGTAACTCCGCAAAATGGCGGAGTGTTTCTCAGCGCTGTCGATTTTCTACTACAGGTATGTTAAAAAAAAGAACTAAAACATATAATTCCAGTTCTAAGATTGCCAGCTAATTACAAAATTTTTAACACAAAATAATGTATCCTTATATACATATTAGTATTACACACAGAGCAATATCCACTTATGACTACTTCAGAATTTAACTATACTACTAATATTATGATAGATGTGCATACACATTTTTAATATAAGAAATGCCTATTCTAAATCATCATAAAGTTTATGTTTTATTCTTTTAAATAACGGTAATAGATTGGATAGTAAAGAAACGCATACCGTACATTCAAATATGCAATCGACTCATTTGATAAAACAAATGACATGAATAAGTGATGAATTTATCGAGGTCTCACCTTAAATAATGACGTCAATGAAAATAATAATAGAGTCAGATGTTAAATAAGAGACGGTAAATAAGAATTACGTCATCAAGTAGCCTTACCAGTTTTTTTTTTTCAAGACCTTTGTCATTGAATTGTTCGCAATGATTAACATAATTATCTTAACAATTACGTTCCACAATAATTATCTATTAATAAATGATGATGATGATGATCATTCAAAAAATTACTCTTAAGGTTACTTTTTCTTATTTCAAATGAAGTTGTTTTTGAACTTATTTGTTTCTGATTCAAATTGATCGAAATCAAGTACATTTGTTTCTACAAACAAACCAACGTTTTGGGTTCTTTAGTTGTCCCATAATCACGTGACGTGACAATTATTCGCGATTTAGATTCGAAAAAAAATTTCATTTCCGATGTGTAGCAATCGCTAATCACAGCACCTTACAACAACAGATCTGGTTATAAGAAATCAAGTAGTCCAAAGAGGTCATTCATAATTATACGTTGGCTGCATCGTAAACGATCAATAGCGTGAAGATCAAGTGTTGGATAGAATTATGCAATCGATCCTTGAAGATAGTAGAGACCAGGGTGCTTTTAGCACGTTGCTAAGTGTTTTCGGTTGTTTTGTATAGCGTAGAGTCTTGGACCTCAACTCAAAATATGAGCAACCGCTTAGATGCATTCGAAATGTGGATATACTGAAGAATTCTGAAAATATCGTGGACGGATAGAGTATCCAATGAAAGAGTATTCCGGATGGTTAATAAGAAATTAGAAGTACCGGTACCATCGAAAAACGCAAATTACGGTACTTTGGTCATATAATGTGTAATGATAAACACGACCTTACTCCGATTAATTACGCAAGGAAAAATTTAGAGAAAACGACTACGTGGATGAAAGCGTACTTCTTGGCTTAAGAATCTCCGGGCATGGTTCAATCTGAGCACAAGATCCTTGTTCCGTGCAGCTGTGTCTAAAATACAGATAGCCCTAATGATTGCTGACCTCCAATAGGAGATGGCTCAAGAATAAGAAGATGCAAACGCGAAAACCTAGGAACATGAAAATTTAAGTGGGATTGGTAAGAATGGATATCCGAATGTGATGGTAAGTAAGATGATTTGTATAAGTACTATCCGAACGGGCTAATGAGTGACATGGTTTGAGTGAAGATTTGAATCGAGAATGAGTGAAAACGTGTTGTTGGAACGAGAAGACTGAAGAGAAAGGACGTGTGCTAAGCTAAGTAAAAGGTTTAAGTTTCTTGTTTTTTATGTAAAATACGTTTAACAAATAAAAGGTTTTTTTTCACAATTTGCGGTTATAATTAAAGTCCTCCTCATTCCTACATTTATTTCTATTTGTTTTGTGATAGAGGAAGAATTAGTTGCTTAAAAATCATATTAATGGCAACTTCGCTTTGAAACTGAAATCGTTATTTTTATAATTGTTTAGTTCAAAGAATAATTAAACAATTATAAAAAAATCCTATAATGTAGATTTAGAAAATGGAGATTTAGAAACAGGAGTGTTAGCCTAATAGTTTGACTTATCGCATCTCAAGCAGACTGCAAGCAGGCCGTGGGTTCGAATCAGGGCTCGCACCTCCGAGTTTGTCAGATTTTGTGTGAGAAATTTAATTTGAAATTTACCATGAGCTTGTCGGTGAAGGAAAACATAGGGAAACCTGCACGTCGAGAAAGATTCACAACCCTCGGAAAACGTATGAAATTCCCAACCCACGTTAGGCTAGCGTGGCGGACTATCGCCTAAGTCCTCGCCTAAACCTGTACCCAACAGTGGGATGTACAAATGAAGTGCAAAGGCAAACTTTGACAACGTCTAACAACTTCTAAAGTACAAAACCTAAGTTTTCAGATATCGGTAAAGCATGCCGTGGAATTAGGACGTCACAGATATTTCAACATATTTCATCAATGTAATGGAAAATCCCTACAATCTAACTACTAACCTTTCGTCACAACACTATTCGATTATTCTATATCGTATACAATATCATACATAATCCTTTATCGTTGTTTTAAGCCTGTATTCAAATAATAAGAACACAATAAACAAGACAAGGACAAAACTAAACCCAGGAAACAGACGGCGATTGCTTAAATGCAAACTAGTGCGACGATTGGTTCCTTTTTTATTTTATTCATAGCTATACATCCATCAGAGGACAGGCTTGTGTATAGCATGTGGAAATAATTAATTTCGATATATATATACAGTTAAATCCAGATGTTAACCTATAAAATTTCATTTAAAACACGTGTTTACAATTCAATAGAATTGAAAATTAATGCAGATATGACTATTATCTCTTCGGCGTCACTTATCATGCTGATAATGTATCATGCGGAGATTTCCTTTAGTTTTTATTTTGCTTCGCAGCCGTCTGCTGTTCTTAGAACGAAATCATACGAGTGCGTCGGTTCGTTGTTGCGTGAACATTGCTTGGTTTGTACGAACTATTATAAAGGTATTCTTCGCATTTCGACAAATGAATATGATATTAATAACGATTATATTTTGAAATTAAGTGAAACGTGAGTTGTAGAGATCATGCATTTACGTCGAAAACGAATTAGTGATTCTGGTAAGTAGTGTGTCAATACGGCGCGCGGCGTCTGTTGTTTAATTATATACAAATGCGTTTTATAGTGAAGTCGTCGGTGGAAAATACGATCATCTGCTTTTAGGAACATACACTCATCAAAAATGGCTAGGGATCAAGCATGTTTTTGCTAGTTACTGAAAATCGGGCTTTT